>NW_012120709.1:19664816-19755941 GCF_000951035.1 Colobus angolensis palliatus | reverse complement strand
GAGGGAGGGAGGGAAAAGGGGAAGGAAAGGAAAGGACTGGTCCTCACTGCCTGCACACCCCCATCCTTTTTCTCTGCCTCCCTGCCTCAGAGCATCAATGTAGCCTCGGATTGTGCAATTCCTTGTTGAGACAGCCCCACAGACTATACACACATGTCCTTTACTCAGCTCTCACTTGCTGACTTCTTAGTGTTGTGGCCAGTGCTCAGCCGCCAGGCCTTTGCCTATGGGCAAGGAAGTGTGTACAATTGCAAAGCACAGATGGGAGGTGTTGAGAGACAAAGTCAGCAGCTGCAGGGTTGGAGAGGAGGAGATGAACACAAGAGATGTTCAGTAGAGAATATCAACAGAAAACATCGACAAATTGGAAACGGGGAGAGAGAAAGGAAGGATTCTGATGATGATGCTGGCTATTCAGCTTACTGAAAGCAAGTGGATGGCTCTGCCCTTCTCTATGATAGACAGCAGAGGAAGAGGAGGGGGAGGAGTTGGAGGAGGAGGAGGGATGAAGAAAGGGATAATAAGGAGCTTTGGTGGGTTGAATTCACTGTGCTGGGGAAAGTTGTCTATCCAGACTTTGAAAGAACCATTTAGGATGAGGATAAAGATGTGAGGTTATCAGCATATTTCTAGGATCCTGTGACAATAAGATACACGTATGTATCTGTACACATATGTGCCTCTTCCTCTTAAGCCAGTTTTCACGGAGAAAAATAAAGAGTTCTGGGTATAGAGTAAGATAAGTCTGGATTCAAGTTCTCGTTCTGCCATGTCCCATTTGTGTCAGGGCTCTCCAGAGAAAACCAATAGAATAGAATCTATCTATCTATCTATCTATCTATCTATCTATCTATCTATCTATCTATCTATCTATCATCTATCTATCTATCTATCATCTATCTATCTATCTATCTATCTATCTATCTATCTATCTATCTATCTATCATCTATCTATGTATCTATGCATCATCTATCATCTATCTATGTATATATCTATGTATCTCTCTCTCTCTCTCTCTCTGTGATACAGTTGGGCTGTGTCCCCACCCAAATCTCATCTTGAATTGTAGCTCCCATAATTCCCACGTGTTGTGGGAGGGCCCTGGTGGGAGATAATTGAATCAGGGGGCGGTTTCCCCCATGCTGTTCTCATGGTAGTGAATAAGTCTCACAAGATCTGAGAGTTTTATCAGGGGTTTCCCCTTTCACGTGGTTCTCATTCTCTCTCGCCTGCCGCCATGTAAGACGCGCCTTTTGCCTTTTGCCATGATTGTGAGGCCTCCCCAGCCACGTGCAACTGTGAGTCCATTAAACCTCTTTTTCTTTGTAAATTACCCCGTCTTTGTCAGCAATGTACAAACAGACGAGTAATACACCATGTATCGATCTATCTATAAAAGGTGTGTTTTAAGGAACTAGCTCACACAGTTGTGGGTGCTGGCAAGTCCAAAATCCACAGGGCAGGTCAGCAGGCTGGAAACTCAGGTAGAGATTGAGGCAGTCTTTAGGCAGAATTTTTTTCTTCTTCAGGAAACCTTAGTTTTTGTTCTTAATGCCTTTCAACTGATTGGATGAGGGTAATCTCCTTTACCTACAGCCAATTGGTGACAGATGTTAACCCCATCTACAAAATACCTTCACAGAAATGCCTAGGTTAGTGTTTGATTAAATAACTGGATACTAGAGCCTAGCCAAATTGACCCATAAAACTAACCATCACAACATTCATGTGATGTTAGGCAAGTCACTCAACCTCTTTGAGTCTTAGTTTCCTCATCTGTAAAATGGTGAAAATTTGCTCACGAAGGAATTAGTGTTAGATCTCTTTTAATGAAAGTAACAGATCCATTGCAAACTCACTTAAACCTAAAAAAGGAATTAGCTGGGCGTGGTGACACACACCTGTGATCCCAGCTACTTGGGAGGCTGAAGCAGGAGGATGGCTTGAGCCCAGGAGTTGGAGTCCAGCCTAGGGAACATAGCAAGACCTTATCTCTTAAAATAACAGACAGGAAAGGAACTTATTGGCTTGTTGATGAAATGAAAATCCTGGAATTATATCTGGCTTTGGTTGTGGTCAGATTCTTGGTGTCGAACGGTGTCATCAGGGCTGAGGTTATGCCACCACTGCTGAGCCCTGCTATTCTCTGCTGACTTCATTCTCAGGGATGCTCTTTCTATGCAACAAAGTTCCAGATGTTCAGATGCCCTGTCACACTCTATGGAATGCCAGCCCTTGTCACTTCTGCTCCTTGCCCTCTTCTGAGAAAGGCATTGGAGGACTTCTCCCTCCTGGGGTCTGTGCCCCACATTAGCAGCTTATTTCCTATTGGTATGGGTGGGGCAACCATGGCGCTGGAGTGAGGGAATCTACACTGGCCTAGGGCTTCAGCAATCACAAGCCATTTTTATTTTTATTTTTTAGACTTGAAGTTTCTCTAGTAAAACAGCTTTCTTAAAACTTCAAAATGACTTTTACCCATTGCCTCTCTTCCTGAATAATTCAGTGTTAAAACCATTAGAGGTAGGCAGACTGCTACAGCCAAATCAGGGTGTCTGAGGCCAAATAGGGTGAGAAGGCATTCCCAGAGAGAGGCAGCTGGGAAGAGTGAATCAGTGCCCCAGGGAGGAAAGTGGGTAGAGGATGGGGGTGAGATGGAGGAGGAAAACCTGTCCATAGAAATTGCAGCACAAGTGGCATGCAACCAGCACCCATTCAAGGCGTGGGGTGGCCTGGCACAGAGTGCCAGGGCAGAAGGAGGCTGAAGAGTACCCATGCAGCATGGGGTTGGGGGAAGGGTTGGTGTGGGCCATCAGAGCCTAAGTGAGGAGAAAGACATCTAGGTAGAAAGATGGCCCTGTGCAGGATATCAGAGCTTCTGCAGAGTGATGAGGGTATGGCAGGAAGTAGCCCCACTTCGGGAGAAGGGTGTTCCCATAGAGGAGTGGCCTGGCCTGGCATGGGGCATTAAACTCCAAGCAGGGTGAGGAGGGTGTCCATATGGTGAGGTGGACTGGAAAGGAGAATTGGCAATGGAGAAAAGAGAGGAAGAGGAAGGTACATGCATGTTCTTGTGCATGCACCAAAGCAAATGTGTGTGTGTGTCCACGGAGGAGTCCTGGGAGCAATGAGTACACTACACCAGTGCCTCTTGAAACTTAGTTTTCATGAGGAAATGGCTGCTTCCAGGCTGAAGTAGAGAAAGGACGAGATGAGAATGTAACATCCTGTTATGTCAGGAAGCAATGAAGAGCTCAAAGAATGATACGGTCATGTAAAAAAGATAAAGAAACCAGATTGAATGGGCTCCCGCTGAGTGACCGGATCAGGGACAATCTAAACATCAAAATAAATAATGAAGCTAACGGAATTCACTGAAAACTAGTAAACCACTAGTCTAGTCTGTACTGATACAGATAAACAATCAGTTGAAAGTTTGATGGGGCACGGGATATCTACAAAGTTTTAAAGTCCCTCCGCACGTAGCATGCCCTCAATTAATGTTAATACTACAGCAATGAATAAATGCTTTTTAACTACAAAGAGGGGAAAAGAGTGACTTCACAGCAAAAAAGCCTGGCAGACACCACCTTAATCAAATGATCCAAGAGGGCCTTGTCAGACACAGAGGGATGGAAATCACGTGCCACTTTGTAAGATGCGGCCAGAGTAAGAGTACCAGCTCCATGGCATTCCTGTGAAAGAGCAGCACCTGAATTTCATTATGAGAAAATTTCAGACAAGCTAAAATTGAGGGTCATTCTACAAAACAAATGGCTTGCACTCTTTGAAAATGTCAAGATCATGACAAACAAAACAGAACTCATTTTCCAGATCGATGGAGACTAGAGAGGCATGAAACTAAAAAAAAAAAAATGGTGTGTTCCTGGGGTGAATGTTGAACACACAAAGATTATTTTTCTTTTGCTTTAAGGATCATCAGAGGAACAACTGGAGAAATTTGAATGAGGGCTGCAGGTTAAATAATAGTATTGTATCCATGTTAATTAATTAATTAATTATTTTTTTTTTGAGATGGAGTCTCGCTCTGTGGCCCAGGCTGGAGTCCAGTGGCGCAATCTCAGTTCACTGCAAGCTCCGCCTTCCGGGTTCACGCCATTCCCCTGCCTCAGCCTTCCAAGTAGCTGGGATTACAGGTGCCCACCACTACTCCTGGCTAATTTTTTGTATTTTTAGTAGAGACGGGGTTTCATCGTGTTTGCCAGGATGGTCTCGATCTCCTGACCTTGTGATCTGCCCGCCTCGGTCTCCCAAAGTGCTGGGATTAAAGGCATGAGCCACCGCACCTGGCCCCATGTTAATTTCTTGACATTGATTTTGATGTTGATTATGTAGGGGAGGGAAGGTCCTTGCTTATAAGAAGTAGTACAATATTCACAGGTGCTGGAGCATCTGGTCAGAAATTTACTTTCAAATGTTCAGGAAAAAGAAACATCTTTGCATTGCATTTGCATTTTTTATGTAAGTTCATGATTATGATTGGGAGTTGCTGAAGACATTTGTGTGTGTGTGTGACCAGTTTTTCCCCAATCTGCCACAATATGGTCTTTTTTTCAACCTACCACAATGGCCAAAGAAGAACTCTTGTTTCCAATCCTAGATAGGCTCCTTCTTATCTCAATAAATGGCCTCAAACATTCACTTTCTTGCTTAAGACAAAGCCTAGGAGACATCCTGACCCCCTTTTAAGCCACATCTTCCATCCAACTTACCAGCAAGTCCTGCCAAGCCTACTTCCAACACAGATCTTGAACTTGTTCTTTTTCCATGGCTGCTGCTTCCTCCCTCACATGAGCCACCCCATGTATGTTTGAAGGGGAATTTCATGACAAGGTCCACAGGAGGCTGTGATCTCTGTGTGTTCCGTGGCCACATGTCTGGCAATGGACCTAGGTTGAGCTTGGTCAGAAGGACACTGACGGTCAGCTGAACTTGAGTGGAGGAGAGCAAAGGTGTGCAGGACTCATGAGCACCTCCACATTTCTCTGTCATTGCAGGAGACTGTGGTAAGTCCTTAAGAGCATGATGGACACCACATCCTTCTGCCTTCAAATCACCCATGAGTTCTTTCTTTGTCTAATTCTAACTGAAACCATACAAACCAGGGGGTCTAGGAAACGTGACCGACAGCAAACATGTCGACGAGCACATTCCTATTGCATCAACCTCTGCCCATGCAACCTCAAGAAGCCACGTGGCCTCACTCGATCCCATCACTCCGCTCAGTACTCTGCAGAGCTGCTGCGTTCTCCATGGTTTATGGTGGCATTCTCCATCAGGAAGGTGGCTTGGGAGCACGGATCACATCCATTTTGGTGCCCACTGAATCTCTAGCACTAGAGCAGTGCCTTAGTTCGTTCAGGCTAAAATCCATAGACTGGATGGCTTATAAACAACAGAAATGTATTTCTCACAGTTGGGAAGGCTGGAAGTCCAAGATCAAGGCACTAGTGAATGGCGTCTGGGGAGGGCCCACTTCCTGGGTCATAAACCTTCCTCTCACTGTGTCCTCACACGGTGCGATGGGCGAGGGAGCTCTCTGGGGTCTCTTTCATAAGGGCATTAAACAAGGGCTCCACCCGCACGACCTAGTCACCTCCCAAAGTCCCTTAGGGGTTAGGATTGGGGATTAGGAGTTCGACAAATGAATTGTAAATAACAACATTCAGTTATAGAAAACAGGGAGTGGCACATGGTAATGAATAAATGTTCCCGACCTTGACATACAGTTCTCTATTTTTGGATCTACTACTTACAACAGCTTACTTCCACATGCTAATTTTTTAAATTACATAGCAATTAATAGTATTTTTTTATTTTAAGTAAAAAAAAAAAAAAATTCCCATGCAAATTGACTTCAGTAAAGGGAAATACATTGGTTCAGGGAATGGAAAAGCCCAGGCATTTTTCAGTCACGGCTGGTCCATGGGACTCCAATGCCGCTGAGATCTGTTCTGCTTCCTGCGTGTTGGTTTCAGTCTCAGGCTGCCTTTCCCTCGGGGTGGCACCTGGAAGCACTTCTCTTCTTATGAGTTCCAACAGAGCTTCTTTCTTGCTAGTCATTTCCACAAAAGTCCTAGGAGTGGAAGGAACATTCCCGAAGAAAAATCAAAGTGCTGTTAAGAGAAGGAAGGAAAATGGATGTCCGCTGGATACACGCATTTGTTTGCTACAGATTTGTTGTAAGGATTGAGAGATGATGTTTTAAAGTTTCTGGCATGTAGCAAGCCCGCAATTAATGCAAGTTGCTGCAACAATACTTAATATTATCATGTAATTATTCTTACCCTATGAAGCATTTTATAAGCTGTAGGACAGCAAATCAATGCTAGATTTCATTATCTCCTTTGGAGTTCAGCAGATGTGAACAGCTCAATTTAGGAGCAGAGAGGAGGAGCAGCCTTCATTTTCAGGCCCCAGGGGCAGGCAGCGGCTTTCCATTTGGGTGGCCAGGTTGGGGGAAAAACCTGGTTTCTTGCGGTTCTCAGCACGGCCACGTGGTGGCAGCCTTAGCCCACTGTGCCCTTCCCAGCCAGGCCTAGCCGCTCCTCTGGGTTTCCCCTGAGAGCCTCAGGGACCCTAGCCCTCTGCCCACCTCAGTTCTGTCCTTTACGTTGGGGACGGGGGCACTCACGTAGATGCATATAAAAGATTTCAGTGCTGTGCCAGGGTCACAAGGAGGAGGAAGGGAAGCTTTTGGCCAGTCTAGGCATCTCCACCAAGAGTTTGCAGGACTGGCAAGAGGTTGGGTGTGTATTTGGTGAGCAGACGAAGCCAGGGACTCCAGTAAACATTTGTCATGTTGCCTAGCACGTGTCCAACATCGTTGCTGTACTGGAGGATGTTCTGGCTTTTGGGTTCCCACCTCCCCATAGTTGACGCTGAGACCTCCATTCCCCAGGCTTCTTTACATCACTGGCATCGGTAAGGCCCAGGCTCTGCAACAGACTTACCGATGTGAGTCTTCGTCTGGAGGTGAGACTGAAGGAGGAGAGAAGTTCTTTCCTGTACCCATTTTGCTGGCAAAGATGGTTGCGGAGGCGTGTGGCTTTCTCTAGTGGGGTAGGGGTGGGGAGGGGAAGTTGGTTGTAGCAGTTGGAAGGTCAAGCTCTCGATCCAGAGGTGGTATTGAAGGGGGCCATGGATGGCAGTGGTGTTCCAATAAGACTGATTGCTCAGCACTGTAACGGACATGACTTTTGAAAGCTTGGTCTGAACGCTTGTTCTCCCGGCCTCCCACAACGGTGTGAATCACTCAATATCCTTTCAGTTTACTCCGTGTTTTGTTTAATCAGCCAGAATCGCTTGGGATGCTTGCAGCTAAGAAACCCAGGCTAATATGAATACTAATGCTGATGTTTCACATGCCAAGGACAGGGCCTCTTTAAAATTCAGACACTTCTGTGAGGTAGGAATTCTCGTTTCGGAGCTGAAGTAAGCATACTCAGGAAGTTTAAGCACTTTGCCCATGGTCACACAACTTGGAAGCACCAGAGCTTAGATTCCAATGCAATATATGTTGCTTTTTGGAGCCTATGATCTTTCCAATGTGCTGGACCTTGAGTTCCATCAGGACAGGGACATTGTCTATCATATTCATCCCTGCCCCCCTGTTACTCAACGCATATGTGCTGACATAGTAGGTGCTCAGTAAACATTTCACCTTAATAGATACTGAACTAATGAGTAATTGAAATGCCACATTCTCTTATCTTGGAGTGTGTTTGGACTTGGGTCTTCTCTGGGGGCAAAATGGGGGTAAAGGGCAGGTAGACTTTGCCACTGGAAAGTCCCCTTTCCCTCTTTAGGCCCCGACTGCTCCTCGGCACACCATGTCCTGCATGCTCCAGTCCCTCTGTGCATTCTGACCTTTGCCAACTCAGCTCACTGCCTGTGCTTGGAAGGTGACCTGGAACAATGGCTGTGATTGTGTTGACCGTTTGCTTCCTCTGCCTTCAGTGCTCCAGGTCTTGGTGGGAGATCAGGGCTGTTGCTATCAAAGGCATCTGGAATCTGAACAGGGTCGTCTGTGCATCGATGCATCAGTCTCCTCTCCCCAGGCCTGAAGAATGGCTGCCTGGTCTCTGCTTAAGGGCACTGACTGTCCACTTTTAGGGTCACTCCAAGAGACAGAATGGTCTGTTTTTCTTGTGTATAAAACAGACTTCCCTACAATGTTTGTTCTACTTGAGCTCTCAGGAGTATTAAATATTAAGTCCACCCTCTTTTCTAAACAACAGCTTCTCCATATGTGAAGACAGTTTGTCGAAGTATACGTTTTTCCTCCCATCCTCCCACCTGCTTTCACAGTTTCTTTCCCAAGCTCAACATACTCAACTCCTCTACATGCTCCTTGTCAGACATGGCTGTGAGTTCCTTCAGCCTCCAGTGCTTCTGCCCTGGATGGGACCCCTGGCCAGCACTTCTCCTTGGGTATAGCATGGGACCGGGAGACTACACCACAGCAGGACAGAGTGCTGGCTTACACATTGTTTCCTATGGAGACTTCATGACTGGGTTCAAATCCTGTCTCTGCTTCTTCCTAGCTGCGTGACTCTCAGCAAATGATCAAACATTGCCACGGTTTCTTTATCTATAAGATGGGGTTAATAATAGTACCTACCTCAGAATTGTCCTAAGTGCTAAATGAATAAATATTTGTAGAGTGCTTACAGCATGGCCAGATATAGTGTTATAGAAGCGTTAAACATAAATAAATCAAACTGTCAGTTTCAATATCACAAGTATTTTTGACCATCTGCAATGCATCGTCTCTCATATTGAGTTTATAGTCCAGTTAGACCCCAGAGCCTTTTATTTTTCTATTTCAAATATTCTCTGCTGCTGAGCCCCATTGCTCTCAGCGTGCACTTTCATGGTTGGATTTTTTGAGAGTGTGCAAGAGTTTCCATCTGTCTCTGTGGCATTACATCATCTCAGCTGCTGTTTCCCCACACAGCTCAGCTGAGCTCCTTTGGGGTGCTAACTGCCGTCCAGCCTGTGTGTGGTGAAGTGTACTGAGTTTTGGGAAGTGTCTTGCCAACATCCAGACACATGGCTGTGTCTACAGCATTTCCTGTCTGTCTACATGGAACCGCAGAAACTCCTGAAAGACCTTCCCCTGCCTTAGTTGGATGGTGCTAGGACCTCAGGCCAGGCGTTTCATGGTGGAGACGTTCCCCAGCTGCACACCTGCCAGTGTTTCTCCATGTGCGGTCTAAGGACCACATGCAATGCAATCTTCTTGTCCCAGACCCACGTCATCACACTTGTGGTATGGCTTCCAGATCCCATGCCATAGCCAAGGTGTGGATCTCTGGGGCTGGAGTCCATGAATGTGCAGTTTAAACAGTGCCTTGGGAGACTCAGAAGGGTGATGTAGGGGATGATGGAGGAGCTTGGCCAAGTGTGGTGGGGAGGAGAGCTGCTGCTGTCTCCCAGCCTGGGCCTGCCCATGACAGACCCTCTCCATGTGTCAGAGGATGGGCTTTCTTTCCTCCTTCAGCATCAGGACATGGACTACAGCGTGGCTTCTGGGCTAGATTCCTACACTCCAAACTGAGGCTCCCTGGGGAAGATTCATCACCTGTTGTTGGGAGCGATCTTCCAAGCCTGGTTCCTCACGCTCACAGCCAGCTTTCCAACAGCCAGTGGATGACCATCCCCATGGGAAGCACTCTAAACTGACCCCTATGGGTTATCATGTTCTCAGCTGGGGTTGGAAACTCAGTTTCAGGAAGGAGAAACAGCACAGTGCTCTTCCTGGTCACCGGCACCTAGACCTGGGGACCAGTAGACCCTTCCCAGATCACACTTGGCCTCCTCTTTGCTCTTTCTCAGTCTCTCAACCCAGAGGTTTGCCACCTTAGAGAGGAGACTCCAAGCAAGGAGGCTCCAAGTCTTTTCAGGGTCAGCCTTGGGGCTCAGATAACCACAGCTTTGCGACAGACACAGGTAGACCCAAGAGTAATGCTCCTGCCTTTCAGGGTCCTCTAACTCAAGTCTTTCCAGCTCTTCCCCGTCGTGAAGGTGCTGGTGCTGCTCACTGACTGGACATTGCCACCAGCCTGGAGGAAGGAGGAGGTGGTGACCCATGGCCAGGGGCTGGGCAGGCAGAGTGAGAACCTCTCTAGGCACATGTGCGCCTTGTGGGTGGAGGTGTGGACTTCCTCCAGGGTACTGGGCAGTGGGCACTGCTGTGTGGCTGTCAAAGGCATCTTCTTGGCCAGCTGTAGGCCCTATTTGCACACACACAGATGAACATGGGCAGGTAACCATGGCTGGTATGCATGTGTAATCGTTTCACTCATGTACTCATTCACTTTGTCATTCATAAGACTGACAAATATCAAGTCCTGGCTTTGTGGTAGGTGCTGTATGTGGTGTCATGATAAAGTAGTAATGAAGACAGACACAGAACTTGCCCTGGAGGAATTCAGAGATCAGTGAGAAAGAGAAACAAATCAGAGATTAAACAAAGCATGAGGTCTTAGGATATGTTAAAAAATATTTACAGACTGTATTCTGTGAACACCAGCCGTAGTGTTGGAGCAAAGCCCTGGAGATCCTCTCTGGGCCAGGTAGAGCCACCTAGAAATTCTTTCATGAGGGGCTGGGGTGACAGCAGCTACTTATAACAGCAAAGAAGCATTTCAATATTTTTAATAACCTGATACGACCCAACCAGCACAGGCCAGCTGTATATTGGCCCTCAAGAGAGCATAAAACAGCAGAATGCAAGTGGATCAGGTGTCAGGAAAGGCTTACTTTGAACTCAGATATCTGAACTAAGACCTAACGATGGAGTCAAGGATTGGTGCAGGCATTGGCGGGTGCTAGAGAGACTTCCAGAGAAAACAAGAAGTGTTTGCACCTGTGTAAACACAGAGATGAGAAAGTGCATGGCATAACCCAGGAAATACCACCATTTCACTATTTATGGCATGTAGAGTGTGAAGGGAGAATTGTGTGAGATGGGCTTGGAGAGGTCATTAAGGCATCTTATCTGCAACCTTAAGAGGGTTGAGGATGAGACAGACCCTAATTTGATGGAGATTAAATTTCTACCACTGCATAGAATGGCAGATTGAAGGAGAAGTTAAGTTCAATAGTAGAAAAAGCCATGCACTTCATATTCATTGAGAGTCTTACCTATCACACATGTTTGAAGGAGCCAGCAGAGAAGATCTCTGAGAACACTTGGAACACAAGCTCCCTCCTGATTTTAGGTCTTGGCTTAAATGCCACCTCCTCAGAGAAGTCTTCCCTAATTGTTCCATGTAAAATGGTAGCTCCTCCTCACGAGTTACCTCTTTGCCTCATGTGTGTCTGTCTCTTTGCAGCACTTGTCATAATTGGCTTATTGTATATAGTTACTTAGAACGCAGGCTTTGTTTCCTCAGCACCTAGAACAGCTCCTGGTCTTGGCAGGTGCTCAATAAACCTTGGAAAGGATATTGGATGGATGAGAAAGACCCCACTGAAGTAGAACACAAAGGCCAGGGCCAACGGAAAGGGATTGGCTTTAGAAAGGGGGAGATGCTGCTTCTGTTATAACAGGGGCAGAGGAGGAAGGGGCGACTGGAATGCAGGTAGGTGTGTAGATTTGGTGTCGGGAATGGAGGCCGTTTCTTTCTGATGGCTTCTCTTTCCTTTTACAGGAAGGAAGCAAGACTGGTAGCTGAGGTAAAAGAGGTGGCTGAGGGACAAATTGGTTTGGGAAAGTGAAGACATTTTTGTAGAGGAGAACTGAATGAGTTGCTGACAAATGTCAATAGGACTGCCAGGCAGTGCTGAGGACCTTGTTGAGAGTGACCTTCAATATCGCTACTAATGAGCCTGGTCATGTGGTTTTTCTCAAATAGCACCCAGCTGTCCAGGTGTAAGTAAAGAGGTGGCAGCCAGGAGATTTGCCAGGGCTAGAGTTCTACAAGACAGATGCAACATGAGAGCATCGAGGCAAGGAAGTTTCTGATATCATTGACTGTGTGGCTGCTGTGCTAAACCAGAGAACTGAGGCTGAATATGGACGGAGGTGAAGGGAGGATGTGGCTAATAGAGGAAAACCTAGGAGTCAATAACTAGGGGTCTGAGCAAGGACAGAGAACTGATGTATGAGACTAGTTGGGTGAGTGAGCTAGATGGATCCAAGGGAGTGTGGGAGAGTGGGGACTCTGGACTCTGACTCAGGTGAATGGCATGATCAGCCCAGAGTTTGGCCAAGAGAAAAAGTGGCTTAAGTGGAATGAAGAGGAAGGTCATTGGAGATGAGGAGGTCAAACTGAGGGGCCTGTGTATTGGAGGAATTGCCCATATAATGTACTGAAGTCACTGAGGATGATGGTGGACCTTCAGGAGAGAGGAGGATCATGGGCTAAAGATTAAAATCTTCACAAGTAACTGCATATTCAGGATTCTGCACTTGAGAGTGGCAGCCTGGAGGACTCAGTGACCTGAGCCTTGGTGGAACATCAGCCTGACAACAAAGTGAGGGAATGATAGTCTGGAGGTCACAATAAGGGGCAAGTAAGACACAGCCCTGTGCCCAGATCCTGGGGCACTCAGGGTGCAGAATAAGTAGCAGCGTCCGGGAATCAGTGTCTGGAGAAGAGGAGAAACAAGTAAGGAAAGGTGATGCAAACACATTGACAGGGAAGGTGAAAGCATAGGGAAGTTTGTTGATCGTCTTACGGGAATCCAAGAACCTGGCAGAATAATTTACGAGGGAGGAGAGGAATGGAACTGAGATTTCTCTGCCTGGATGTACCTCTACCAGTTTTCCATCCTTCAGAATCTTTCATTACATGACCACATCTCATAGGGAAAGCAGCCATGTTATCACCCTACCTTTCTTTCCTTAGCATTATTTGAGAACAAGTCAGATAGGTAGGGAAACGGCAAAAATAAACAAACCCTAATGCTTAGTTCTGCATACAAGCTACTCCACGGTGATTGCCCTAGCACAGAGGTGCATGCTGCCACACTCCACGGAGCTTCTACAAGTTTCCAGGAATATTCAGTGAATCAAGAGCAACATGCAAAGTACTGGACATGTGTTGCCCTGCCTGGGAGAATATTTTCCTGAACAGCATGCCAAGCTCTAGCCTGGTCTCCCTAAGAATCTCTGCTGCCACCACTACTGGTCCCACATCCACGACCATCATCCTGCTCCTCTCAAGACCAAGTGATCCCATTCCCAAGAGTTCCAGTGCTCAGCCAGCAACCCCTGACTTACCCTCTGAGATGACAGCACATCTAGCTCCACAGAAATGTGTCAGGAACGTGGGAGGCCCCATCCCTGCCTGGGTCTCTGGTCAGAGGAAATGCCTGTGCTTCCTTTACCACAATCTAGCCTGGACCCAGGCAACCGAGCTCTGCTTAGGAAACGCCATTAAAGCTACCGTAAACGGTGTTCATCTTTAAAATATAGTCAAACGTGTTTCACAATCCCAGGCATTGAAGCAAAATGAAACATAATTTGTGTAAGCTCAGTGGGGTGGGAGAGAATGTGGATCATTTTAGGACCCACAAGTAGTTCAGCAGGGCTGGAGCATAGGTACAAGTTTTAGGAGTGCTAGAACTGGGGCTGGAGCTGTAAGCAAGACCTGACCAAGATGGGTTGTGTTAGTCTTGTTAAAAAGCTTGCATTCTCTCCTGAAGGTCGTTAGGAGCCATTGAAGATCTTGTTGGGGGCAGCCAGAGATGGGTTGAGATGCACATTCTGCACAAGTCATTCTGTCCAGAGTGAGGGCAGTGGATTGGAGGCCACCAGGTGCAATCTAATGCAGCCTCCCTTCATCTAGCTTCTACCATCCAGGCTCAGCTTATATGAGACCTTCACCTGGAGGGATGCATAGGCTGCCTTGCTTTCACTGGTAATGTTAGGGTGACTCTCCACCCCAACACTCAGAGGCCCTACTCTGCCTGCCCCAGTAGCATCAGGGTTAAATCAGGTGAAGGGGGTATGAGGGTCTGGAAAGCAATGGGGGACACTCGCCAGTGTTGTGGTGATCATGGAAACACCCAGGGCAACAAGGATCCCAGGAAATCTTTTTCT
This sequence comes from Colobus angolensis palliatus, assembly GCF_000951035.1. NCBI lineage: Eukaryota > Metazoa > Chordata > Mammalia > Primates > Cercopithecidae > Colobus > Colobus angolensis. The sequence continues at coordinate 19,741,863 of NW_012120709.1, read as the reverse complement.
AGCTACAAGATAAATTTATTTTCTAAACTCCAGAGTATACCCATGCTTTCCAGGCAACAGGACAGGTAGATGCAAGTTCTCTTAAGGGACTGGGAAGAGGGGGCCACCTGGAAAGGAGACACTGAGTCACTGCCTCTCCTGACCTTGTCCTCCGAGGTGAGGCTGCGAGTGGTGTAGTAGGAATTTCTGACAATTCTCCTTGAGATGGAGTTGCCTGTGCATTTTACTTCCTGGGTCTCCTGCTTAGTTCTTTTCTCTCTTTAATCTATATACTTGGAGGTATCCCATGGTGATCACACCAAGTCCCAGAGTCTGAAGTACAAGCACTACGTGGACAGCTCCTTCGTGAATCTCCAGTCTGGACCTCTCAAACTTTAGCCTACTCAAAATCTCTGCTCAGGTGTTCACAGATATCCCACGCTTCAAGTGCCCTGAGACAAACGTTCCATCGTCCAAATAATCTGCTTCTTCTGCGCTCCTTTTAGAAAGCAAATGGCAACTCCATCCTTTCAAATGTGTAGACTCAAAATCTGAAAGTCAGCAGTGATTCCTCTATCAAACTGCACATTCAATCTATTATCCAATCTTGCTGGCTTAACCTTTAGTACATGTCCAGAGCTGGCCACTGCTCACCCTTCCGCCAGCTGTAGCTTGCTGCAAGCACATCATCCTGTCCCCTCTGGATCATCACCTCCTCATTGGTATCCTTACATCTGCTCTTGCCCTCCTGTGATCTGTTATCCACCCAACTGCCAGAGTGCTCATTTTAATACTCAAGTCATGTCAGTCTTCTGGCAAAAACATCCCTTGACTTTCCATCCCACTTGAAGAAAAGGCAAAATTCTAACAATAGTGTACAGATCCTGTGCAGTCTAGCTCATAGATACTTCTGAGTCATCTATCTCTTTACTCTCTGCTCCACCCCATCTTTTGCTTTCTGTTCCAGCCACACTGGCCTCTTGCTCTTCCTCAAAGACACTAGCCAAGTCCCTACCTCAGGACCTTTGCACGTGCTGTTCTCTCTGCCTGAAATATCTTCCTTCAGATATTTGCACAGTTAAGTTCCTTACTTCTTTCAGGTCACTGCTCAAATGTCACCTTTTCAGAGAGTACTACACTGACTGTCCTCCATATTTTATACTCCATATTTTATATGGAGTATAAAATAATACTCCATAACCCCTTTATCTAGATGCACTGTTCTCCTCTGCACTTACCATTCCCTGAGTTAGCCATGATAGGCTAAATAATGGTAAGGTTACAAATCCCAAATTTAAGTGGTTTATAATATAAAGGGTTTTCCAGTGATATGCTGGAGCCAGCTTGTACTGGCTCCAGAGAGCCAATTGCTAACTTTTCAGGAAATTTGTGAGCCAGTTGTTACACAAGCATATATAACTTATAAAAAGTTACATTATATAAAGTTATAATTAAGTAAATTATATTAAAACCAAAGGCAATACTCAAAATGCATCGCTTAATTATGTTACTACTTATTTTACTACTATTATTGATATATTAAAATTTTATTATTACTACATACTACTATTACCTATGCACTTGACGTTATTTCTCTTGTATCTGCATGGTGGAAATACAGTATTATATAATGACATGCTACTATGCATTTCTACCTAACTCCTCGTCTGGTGATGCCACATTGAAATCAGTCATACTGAGAGTATTTACACAGTGCTGAAGTCAGTAAATGCTACAAATCAAGGTTTGATTTATTTTTTTTTAGTGCTTGTCTAGACTTATGAAAGTAATGGGGAAATATTTTATGATTCAGATTAAACTCACAAGTGTGCCATGTCTGCAGCTGTTACACTGTGAATGAATGGCACAAAAAATTGAGGCAGTATTTCTCTAGTATTCAAAAACTTATCCCTGATTCAACAAAGAAGTCACTCACATCATAGATGGATGAGTGAAGTTCTAACGTCTGTCTTTATTGTTTCATCTTATTTGTTAACATAAATGAATGCATCAGCCAACGTGCAGGTTGGAACTACAGTCCTTTGTGAATGGGAACCACAAACTGATTATGGATACAAGACTTCAGCAAAAAATGAACCAAAGCATTCTGTGGGTATCAGTTGGACAGATGCAATTTCAATGTAGAATACTGTATATTTTATTATTTGTCAATGGCATCCTTTATAAGTTAAACACATACATGTGTGCACACACACACGTTGCCCTTCTCCCTTGGAGAGCTGGCCATTAAACATTTACCAACGACCACTGGCTCATCCCTCTCACACACTCCATGTCCATCATGGAGCACCTGTTCACATCCTTCACTCTGGGCCCAGGTGATGGCACTTCCATCGCCTGAAGCATTGCTGATTGCTATAGGGGGTGTGGGGGAAATGGGCATGACAAAGGCTCTGCCTGGAGGTGGCACAAGCTACTTCTGTTCATATTCCATTTACTGAAGCAAGTCATCTGGCCATGCCTACCTTTAAGTGAGGGGAATCCCACTATGTGTCTGGAATGAAGAAAGGGAGAACCACCACAGCACACTGGATGTTTACGTGTCTACTGTCTGCCCCACTCCCAGGCTTGAATGTAACCTACATGAGAAAGAGTTGCCTTGCTCACTGCCATATCCCAGTATCCCAAACACTTTGGAGATGCTCTATGAATACTGAATGAATCTGAGAGGAAACTAGCCCGAAGGGGAAAGGCTCTGGAAGCAAGCCCCCATGGACCAACAGAGAGTGTCATCATTTCATGTTTTCTCCAAATCTTGTAAACAACGTGTTTTAGTCTTAGCCTGTCACATGCAGCTGAAATCTGGGGCAAAGAAAACCACATAGATGCATATGGCTCTGTGTCATTATTACAGGCAAGCGAGCCAAATTGAAGGATGCAAAAATTGAAGGATGTATCACTCTCAGATTCATGTAACTGCAGGGTTGGCCCCGAGAGTGAGCACCTACCTCCTTACATTTTGTGCTCTTGGATTCTCCCTTGCTTTACCTTAGCCTTGGTTCTTTAGCAGGTCTCGTCCAGGAACTCCCAATTCCACAGCCTTATGGGCAATTCCAACTCTAGCAGCTGCTTCTTTCAGACACAGCCAGGAGCATATACAAGAGAATGCTTAGCTGAGGCAATGTTTTATTCACTCTTTGTCTAGCTTAGAGACATAATAAACTCCAGGGGCTGAATGATGGCTCTAAACGCTGAGAGATAGGCCAAAGCAGTAAGAGGGAGGCATTACTTATTTTAGAATAAGCCCCATGCCATTACCTTATTGCTGAAATCTTGAAGTTCTGGTGTTGACTGTTACTACGATTAGGTCTGATGGTATCGCACACCTGGGATGCCAACAGCACCAAATCTCACCGATCAAGTTCCCACTGTGTGCCAAGAAAGCAGACACTAGGCCTTCATGTACATGGTTTCATTCATCAACCAGCACCCTAACTCTCTTTTCTGGGTATTTCCTGTGTGTCAGAAAAGGAAACTGAGATTCTTTCAAGGTCAAACAGGGAGCAGCAGAACCAGGGTTTGAAGGAAACCTTTCTGAATCTGATGTCTGCCCCTTCTGAATTAGGGGTCTCATCTAGCAACCTGCGAGAAAAAATACAGAAAGCATCATTCAGGCAACACATGAACTCAAGACACTGAGACTTCACTAACCTTCCTCGCACACAAGGTCCTACAGGAACTACCACACGCATGTCCACATCTGATGCACAGAACAGACTCTCACCGCATCGAAATAAACCCCAGTATGATCGTAATAACTTTTTTCTTTCAATTTTTATTGAACACAAGTATTCTGACAGAATGCAAAGTCAAAATTCTCAGTTAGTACTCAGTATTTACACCAGTGAGAATGGAAACAAAGGTGGTATCGATGTTTCACTTGGTAAAAAGTTTTATAACAAGAGAGAAGGCCCCCGAAGTACAGAATGCTGGGTAGGGATGTTAATGGAGGTCTGAAAACCGCCATCCAGACAGACGCCTCGAGTGAAAACCTGGGACTCGGAAGGCTCCATAGAAAAGTGTGAAAATAGAGTTCCACCTCCAAAGCTGCTCTATGTACACCACAGCCCTGCAGGGTCCAGTGGCCCTGCTCATCACACTTGAGTGCTCCTCCAGCAGAAGTTGGCCATGCCGGTCTTCATGTGAATACATATGTATGGCACATACACACATAGACACATAGACATTGGAAACTGGTGGAATTGATCCCTCCTTCAAAAATTAAAAAAAAAGAAAATTATAAGCTTTGATCTCTTAACATAAAAGATAAAACATCTTGGAATAAAATGACTCCCTCTTTGATTTTAGAGAAAGCATTGTTTATTTACTTTTTTTTTTAAAAAAGGAAAACTCTTGCATGCTAAGACAAACCTACATGTAATGGGAGAGAACAGACCAAAATGTGGGCAGAGTCTTAGGTCCTAGCTAATGGCAGAGCCAGGGTTCTAGGGGGTCAGCTGTCCTGGGCCAGGTGATCTGAGAGCTGACTTGTTTCTTCCTAACCATCAGAACCAAAATCAGTTGACCTAACCATAACCACTTTGACAGTCTTGACAAGGAATGGCATGGGCTTGGCCTGGTGTGGCAAAGCCATCGACACTACAAGATGAGGAACTGAGTCCGCTGAAGAGCCTGGTGACTGGAAGAGCCTGCCCCTCACTGCTGGGCCCTCCCGGTCTCAGACACCCAGGCTTTCATATTCTACTGTGTGTTCCAAGATCTCTCTTCATGTTCCTCTGTCCTGAGGGCCTGTGCATTTGAACCAGAGATCTGTGCTGGCCCTAGAATCAAAGGGGCCAGGGCTGTGTGTTCTGGGATCCTCCATTTCCATCCCCAGGAGCTGAGAAAATGCAACATAACCCCACATTGAGCAAATGACAAGACCATTATTCTTCACAGTTTGAAAGTATAATCTAGCATCGCCACTGATCGGACTGCAGAAGTGTCAGAACACTGGGGAGACTGGCCCACAGAATCGACCCAGAGGCAGCCTTGCCACCCTAACCTCTTGCTGCTTTGTACCTTAGGAGAGGAGCGCATGCGGAGTACTGATTTCTGTTTACTTAGCGTCATCTTCATCACCATCATCATTTGTATTTCATTTTCTTTGTTTAAAGGCTTCGATTCCTTTTAAGAGTGATTTTTGTTTCCTGAATATTTTTTTCTGAACTATCTGCTATACCTTCCACAACCAAACTATGTTGTTTTATTTCAATACTATGACAAAAACACGTTTCACACTAAAATATTCACGCATCCACAGTGCACAAGCTTGCAGTTCTAAAGTAGAATGAGGAAAAAAAAAAAAAAAGCAAAATTTCTATACAAAGGGCTGGCTTTTCCCTTCTCCCCGCCCTCCCATCCCCCTTAAAGTTTCTGTATTTTTTCCCCCACTTGGTTTCCAATCCAGGAAAGTTGTGTTATGACTCCAGACAGTAGGTTGTTTCTTTTTTCTTTTGTTTCTATAAATGCTGCCTAAGTGAACAGAAGGCCGATGTTACTTTACTTCAACAGATTTCCAAAAAAAGACACTAATTCCCTGAAGCACACATGCTCTTCCGCTCAAATCTAGATTCTGGGCTCAAAAGGAAATGGTATGTATATATTTTATTTGGCTTTCTACACAAAGGGGATGTGTGGGGTAATAATGTGTGTTCACCAAGACCAGCCCCAACTATACAATCTTCTCTGCTTCATTCAACAAAGCCTAAGGAGTCCTTCAAAAGAAGGGTGAGAACGCCTGGGAGCAGATCCCTTTTCACAGATGCAGGCAGGTGGCGGCTAATCAGAAAGTGGTCTAACCCCTAAAGAAACACAAAAATAACCAAAAATTAAAAAAGCAAAACCTTTCCAGAATGAGATGGATTTTCACCTGAGTGGGACCCAGGCAAAAACTGCAGATCAGAAAAGAGGGGAAGAGCAGCTGTAAACAATCATGTTTTGTAAAGTCGTCCTGTGCTAAAGCAAGCGTGGGATGATCCTACCTACCTCTAGGTGGTATTTGTTACCTTAAAAAATAAAAGGCAGCTATTTCACATGGACATTTAAACACAACCAAAGTCGAACATTTGTCACCTTGTAAACACTGGAAAACAAAGTTGGCAGAAAGAAAAGAAAAGAATGTAAAAGAAAGAAAAATAAGTCTGAATACTGCAAATTGAGATCTACCCCCAGAAGCTGCAATTTGGCATTCTTCCTACAAAATAAGAGTCTACGTGGGAATTGAATTCAGCTAGAAAGGGTGACACACTTTGCATACTGAACAAATACAAAGTGAACAGAAATTATAACTTATTTATGAGGTTTTACAGAGTTCAAACTTGACTGAAAGTATAAAAATAAACTGTGGACTTTGTTCATTCGATTAGTCTTAGTGCCTGAAAGTTATTTCTCTGAAACTGGTCTGTGCCAATCGGGTAACACCAAGTGTGGTCTTCCTGAACCTAGATTTTGTTTCTGAGCTTCCTAGATTCTTAATTTGGGGTCCTTTTGTCTGATTTTTAAATGGTTTCAGGGAACGGAGTGTCCTAGTTTGGCTGTGGGTTTAACCTTTTTGTCTCATTTTCTTACAAGTGAGTGCTAACAAAGGGACCCTTTCTATAAGATTCCCATGTTTTATCTGTTTAGTTTTTTTTTTAAAGGCAAAAGACACTAGAGAAATGAGATGTGTGTGTGTGTGTGTGCGCGTGTGTGTGTGTGTCTGTGGTGTTGGAAATGCTCTGGTGAAGCTGCTGTGTCACTTTTTATTTTGATCTTTGCTCGGTTCTCGTCACCCATCATGCTTTGCTCTCGTTCTCCTTTGTCTGTGTGGCGTCATTGGGGACCGTCTTGACTTCGGCTGGCGCTGGCTTCGTTTCTGTCTCCTGGCACTCTGGCTTTGCTTCTACAGGGCCCTTCCTGCAAAGAATCAGGAAAACAGCACCACTGAGACCACGGTCTGCAGACATCTCACCCCTGTATCCAGGCCCTGGGGATAGCGGGGAGGAGAGGGTTCTCCAGTGTCAGCACCCGGCTCCAACCGCTGCCCATCAGAATCACCTGGGAGCACTAAAAATCACCCATGCCTGGGCTGTGTTCCCGGAAATCCTGACTTAATTGGTCTGGACACAGTGACTTTTAAAAGCACCCAAGTGACTCTAATGTGCAGCCATAGTTGAGAAGCACTGAGTCAGAAGAACGAGTCCTTTCCTCTTCCAGCCCTAAGGTGATGCCAGAGGCTGTGTTTTTACCTGGGGTGGTGGAAGGGGGCAGCGGAGGCAGCTCCTCCTCACCCTGACCAGCTGCAGTGGCAACAGCTCAGCTGGATGTAAATGCAGCCTGCTGGGCTGGGTTGGGCTTCCAGCACTGATTTCAGGGGCCCCTTTGCAACCCACTCTTGCCTGTCCCTCCCCCCCCCCATGCTATTGCAGGATGATGCCTTTAGGGCCTGCCCGGGTAGGGTGAGACAACACTGATGGAGGCAGCTTTTCATGGCAGCCTGGTGGGGGGCTAGAGTGGGCCTGGTGGCCACGCGGGAGTTGAGGGCAGCTGAGTGGGCAGGGCTATCACAGTCCTTTTCCCTCCTGATGCTGAGATTCAGGGCTCCTGGCGAGAGCCCCTTGCAGCCCATGGTGGCAGCATGTCAGCTTATCTGGGGAGCAGCCACAGGAGCCTCTATAAAATCTAGGTCTGACTCTGCCTCCCTCAGTTCCAGCAAAGGGAATTGGGTCTGAGGATGCATGGGGACAGGTACAGACCCCAGCCTCAGCTGGTGCCACTGAATTTTGGCAAGACACTTACAAACCTGAAAGGTTAAGGACTTTCTCCTGAACTTAGAGACCCAGCAGCCATTTGATGCTGGGGAGCCCCGAGTCTTCCCAGCCACTCTAAGACCAGGAGAAGCAAGAGTGGGCTGAGGGCCGGGACTGGGACGGGAGGGTGGGCATCCGAGCCAGAGTGCGAGGGGGCCTCTGGACTGCACCCTCCCCTGCCACGGGCCTGGGGCCTACCTCTTTCCTTCCTGCACATCAGTGTCTTTCTGGTGGGGACTCAGCCTGGCACTGAATAACACACCGACTGGGGGCCCCAGGGTGGCTGATAAGGGCACCTTGGCCTTCTTAGCCTGCTTCCCAAGCTATTCTCATCAGTGGCCTGACTGTAAGGGCTCCCCCAGGGAAAACAGAAGCCGCTGCTAGGATGATAAGGATAAAACATAATTAACATGGCCTAATTAGCCAGCAGGCGGCTGCTCCTGGGGCCAGCTGCCTGTCCTGCTCTCTCTGCCTTATCCCAGCCCCTTGGTTGACGGTCGCCTCAGAGAAGCCCTGGATGAGGCTGAAGACACATCTAAGAAGGAGGACACAGCACAAATGCACACCACCACAGGACACAGCCCGATGACAGCAGACAAAGAGAGGCCGTACTCGGTCTTTGCTGGCGCAGGCGAAACAGAGCTGTCTGCAGTGGAAGGAGCAAGCTCAGGGGCTTGTCCACTGGCCCCAGCGGCGGGAGCAGGAGAGCCCAGGGCTGCAAAAACATCCTTTGCAAGGTCAATATCTGGGGTCTTGAAGTTCCCTTCGTCCATTTTAAAGTCCTCGCCCTGGGAAGGGTTTGTGGTGCTGACGGAGGCAGCCTCGCTCTTCGGGCTAGCAAGGGCTGTGGCTGCCTCGGCCGGGCTCTTCGCGGCTCCGGGCTGGGTGGGCTCCGGGTCCGGGCCTTTGGTGCTGGGAGCCTCCTGCTTGGCCTGAGGGGCTTCTGTGGCAGGGGCAGCCGCTGCTGCTAGAGGACTGGCTGCCCCAGTCGGGGTGGGGACTGGTGCAGGGGTGGGCTTGCTGGCCGGAGGAGCCTTAGAGGCCTCCCCAACACTAGCAGGGGCGCTTGGGCTGAGGACAGCCCCTTGGTTAGCCAGGACACTAGAAGACAAATTGCTAGCGGCAGGGGTTGAGGTCGGGGTGTCGCTCAGGTCAACAAGGGGGGCGACCTTGGGGGCTGAAGCTGGGGCTGGGGAGGAGGCAGAGGCGCTGGGCCCCTTGGAAGGGGTGGCCTGGCCAGCCGGTACAGAGTTTGAGTCAGGCGTGGCCGTGGCCGGCGGGGCAATACTGGAGGTCAGGGTGGTGGTCTCACTGGTGGGGCTGTTCTGAGCAGTGGCAAAGGTTTCGGTGATAGTGTCAGAGTTAGTGGTGACGGTGGTGACAGAAGGCAGCATGTCCTCGACAGTGGCCGTAGTGTCGGCAGGCAGCCTGTGGAAGGACAGGAAGTAGAAGAGAATAGACAATGAAGCTGAGACGTGACAGAGAAGCGAGGAGGAGGGCTGAAGCCCAGGACAGGGACCATGGGGTGGGGGCATGCAGTTAGGCACAGGCATGGACACAGGCCCACACAGAGAGAAGGATGCTGAGAGGAAGCACACGCCCAGGTGGGCAGAAGAGGACACAGGAGACGACAGAGAACGTGGCGGTCTCAAAAGGGACCTGCTAGCCCTTCCCCGCTGATGTCCCTCCAGCTCGCTGCACAGAGCTCCCTTTCCCTGAAGTCCTTGCAGACCTGCCTAGGGCTTCCTGATCCCTGCCCTGGATCTCGACTCAAGGACGGGCAGGCTTCTGTTCAGCATCCACCTGCCCTAGGCTTCCCAGGTCCCAGAGGAACTGGGCGCAGCTGCCCTGCAGGGCTCCCCAGGGCACTGATGGGAAAAGTCACGAGAAAGGCAGATCATGAGTACTCAGAATGGCTCCTGGGAGCTGTGGGTTCTTCCAGCCACAGATTTGGTGGTTCCTTGAAACTCCATTCCCTTTAAGCCCATAGGATCCTTGACCGTTAGGCAGGCATTACAACCACAACTGCTCAGGGGCTCTGTGGGTCCCCGAGGTTTCTGAACAGAGGAGGGGCCAGGAACTTTACCAGGTCCCTGGCTTCCCTTATCCTTTCAGGAGGAAAACACAAAACCCTAGAATTTCAAGAAATCCTAAGCAGACTCTGCTAAGCCTCTCATTGAGATTTTGCCACCTTAAGTCATTTCCAGAATATGTATACAACTTGAGAACAGGGGCTAGGGATCCAGGGATCCCCGCTCATAGAGGAGCCTTCTAAGGGTACCCACAGCCACCGAAATAGAACCAAAAATGCCTTCTCTCTGAGGACAGAGTGAGGTCAGGCATTTCTTAGCCAAGCAGGTCTTATGGTCAAGGGTTTGGAATCCTGGCCAGAACTGTTTGGCCGGGAGCTGTGGGCAGGGGCCCGGGAGATGGGGGTAGGGTGGGGAGGTGGGTGTGGGGGTCTCTATGGAGCAGGTGCCAGCCCCTCCCGGCCCACGTACTCGGGCTCCGTCAGTGGCGTGGTCTCGTTGGGCTCTGTGTGTTTCCCTCCGTCATGGTTTGGGGTCCGCTCCTCCTCCGTTCGGACCTCCACGATGGGCTCCTTGGACTCGTCTTTCCTGTGGAGACAGCACTGCTGGTTAGACCCTAGGGCAGCTGCAGGGAGAGGCTCCCCTGGAAGAGCAGCTATGACTCAATCCAAGGCTGGCACGATGGCCATTGAGAGCGAACAGATTCAAATGTATGAGTCTCAGCCCAACTCTTGCTAGCTGTGTGACCTTGAGCTTCGGATTTAATCACCCTGCCTCAGTTCCTTCATCTGTAAAATGAGGCAAAAACAGTGTTACCTTGCCTAGTTATTATGAGAATTCAATGAGAGGATGCATGGGAAGTGCTAAACACAGTGCCTGACACAGGTCATTGCTCAAATACGTACATCTATCTCTGCACACAGGTATACATACATTTCTTTTTCTTTTCTTTTCTTTTTTTTTTTTGAGACAGAGTCTCACTATGTCGCCCAGGCTGGAGTGCAGTGGCGTGATCTTGGTTCATTGTAACCTCCGCCTCCTGGGTTCAAGCGATTCTTCAGCCACAGCCTCCCTAATAGCTGGGATTACAGGAGCATGCCACCACGCCCGGCTAATTTTTGTACTTTTAGTAGACGCAGGGCTTCGCCATGTTACCCAGGCTGGTCTCAGACTCCTGACCTCAAATGATCCATCCATCTCGGCCTCCCAAAGTGCTGGGATTACAGGTGTGAATCACCCCTACACATACATTTCTAAGTGTGCGCACATACATGTATATGCATATACAGTGCCTGGCATGTGGTGGTGCTAAACAACTTATTTCCTTGCTCGGTCCCTTTCTGGCTTGCTCCAGCTCTGCTCCACCCAGTGACAGTCTTCAAAGGCTCCCGCTAACTGGCTTAGGATCTGTTTCTCCAAGATGCTGTTTGAGGGACAGTATCTGGATCATCGGCTCCATAAGGACAGGAATTTCTTTTTGTTTTGTTCTCTGCTGTACCTATGTACCTGGGAACAGTGCCTTGCCTGCAGCAGCTGCTTGCTAAGTATTTGTTGAGTGATGGATGAATGAATGAATGAATAAACAATGTGCGAAAGCAAGGCGAGTGTGTCCCTCTAATGCTGCCCCACCCCAGGGCAGCTCCTCTCCAGGTTTAGTTCCGACAGTTTCCCTCATTTTGACATATACAGGGATTTTCACACTCTGGGGAGATTCTAATACAAGAGATCTGGGATTGGGCTCAAGAGTCTACATTTCAAACAGGTAACCCCAAAGACCATGCTTTTAAAAACTTTTCTCTAACGTTTTTCCCCCCTCAGGGTTCCAAATGGAGAACATGCAATGTAAGGAAAGGTCACGACAGGCACCAGCTGATGGCTCGGGGTGGTGCAGCTGCTGGGTCCCTGGGCTGGAGCAGAGCCCAAACCTCAGCAGGGTGGACAGGTCTGCACTCACGAGAAGGCGGCCTTGCCCTCCTCCATGTCCTTGCCCTTGGCCCCGGGCCCGGCTTTTCCACACAGGTTGACCGCAATGCACATGAACAGGCCACATTTGTTCAGGAAGTAGCAGGTGATGTCCACGACCACCAGGAGCAGGACGAAGATGACGATGAGGATGCCCACGATGGCCCCGGTGCTCAGGCCTGAGGTGGGGCTGCCGTTGGCTTGAGTGGGAGAGAGATGGCTGATGGTTAACAGACTGAGATGCGAGACCTCCGGACCCTGCCAGCAAAAGCCCCTGGGGGTGGGGAGGGCCCAGAGGACAGAGTCATGGCATTCATGCCCAGAGTGACACCTCCCTGGGGCCTTTCTATGCCCCAGAGTTGAGAAAACAGGGTCTCTCTATACCTTCCAGAAGGAGGGATGACAACGTCACCTCACAGATTGGGGCATGAGGGTGAGCCCGGTCAGCTGGCCTCCCGTGAGTCCCAGGAGCAGACTGAGCCCCGCCTGTCTGAGAACACTGGATAATGAGGCAGTTGGAGGGCACTGCTGTGTTTCCCCTGGACCAGGGCAAGAGGCTCTGCAGCACAGGCAGGCAGTGACCACTGATTTCAGGCAGGGCTGTGGCTCCCGGAGTACTCAGGGACAGGGGCCCAAAATGGGGTAGTGGAGGGTTTCTGGGGCTTTCTTGGGGCTTGTTGGGCTGTCCATCACAATAGCATCCCCATTATACTTCTCCACTTCCTCTTTCCCTCTTTAGCAATGACCCCAAAGGAGCCCTGCATTAGATCACACTGGGTTCATGGTTTACCCTTCTCACTGCACCCCAGAAAGATGAGTGAAGCCCGGGTGACTCCAGAGACATGGAGGCCTCCCCAGGCCCATTGGGCAAGGTGAAAAGTCTGGGAATACTCACCATCTAGGAGCTCAGGCCTGCTTGGACCAGACTTCAGGAAAACCTGAAGTGAGTGCAGACTCACTCAGAGGTGCACACACACACGTACAGGCACACTCACACCCAGGATAAATGCCCACGCAGACAGGCATGCACTCTCACATTCTAGCACCTGGCACCCTGGTTCTGGCTGGACACACTTTGAAAGACTCAGCCTGTGTCTTACTTCCTTGGTGTCCATCAATCCCCCAGGGTCTTCCGCTATTGATGGTTTCACAGAGAGACCTGGACTCAGCTCTCTGGGGCCCGTGGGAGATCAACCCATGGTTACGATTGACACTAGTTGCCTGGGATGGACCAATCGACCTCTTGGTGGTTCCCATCAGTGTCTGGGAGACAGTGGTCATGATGCAGGAAGCAAGGACCCATGTGGAGCTCTGCCATTAAGTCAATGTGGGAACAATGACCCTAGACTGAAATATGGGCACTTCTAATTCATCTTTCCTCCAGAACGACCTGCTTCCATAACTGGCAGCCCTGCCCCACCAGTAGACTTTGTCTGAAGCTTCCTGTGCTCTCAGGGCCAACTGAAGCCACCCAGGACTGCAGACTGAAGATGGGAACTGCAGTCAACACTACCTGGGGCTCACCCCACCAGCCACCCCACTCCCAACCCAGCTCACTAGGCTTTGCCAAGCACCAGGCCAGGCCCAGCAGCCTGCGAGCCATGTATCATGCCAGATAGATAGTGGAGGAAACATGTAACCACGTAACCAGCACCAGAGCTGGGCCACACATTCTTCATGTTTCATGATGCCTGTGTTTGCGGGAGGGTGGTGGTAGTGATGGCTCTTTGTGCCCCAGGGGTCTCTGTCCAGGCACTGTAGTGCTTCTCTGGTGGCTGTCCCTCTCCATTGATCCGTATTTCAAACTTCAGTTTGGGGAATGGGCCATCAGCCTAGCATGCCAGAGAGGATCCCTCGCAAACGGCTCCTGAGACCCTTGGGTGCAGCTTGCACACGTTTTCAGTCCCTCTGGGACCCTGGCTTGCCTCCTAGCCCTTCCTCCTCAGGCTCTCTGGTTGGTCCCTGCTGACCTCGCACTGAAGATCCTAGTGCATTCCCCCAGGAAGGCTTTTGAGATGGCGAATAACTCTGCTGGGAGAACCCAGCTCTGGCCAACTGTCTGTGGGCTTTGGCAGCAGGAAGCTGGCCACTGGCCTCAGCTGTCAGCTAGAATGGGTCATTTTCTTAGTAGCCATGAATGCAGAGGTATTTCTGTTTAGTCTCATAAGAACAAAACCATCCATTTCCCCAGAGTCCTCACACATTCCACCCAAAAAGCAAAGGAGACACAGGCCTTCTTGGTCTTCAGGATCTCAAAGCTGTTTCCCCGAACAGGGAAGAAACTTTAGCCTTGGGTTTTCTCTCCATTCCACGACACAGGGCTCCAGGCCACTGCAGCCTCCGGACATCAGTACCCGATAGGTGTGAAGTGCCTACTCCCTGAAGAAAGAGCTGGAAGTAGTTTCTTTTTGATGACAGTGGGGAATGTGTCTGGATTTTTGGACTCAATGGCACTAATTATATCTTCTGAGGTTTATGTGTAAATATGATTTTGTGAAACTAATCATATCTCTAAAGAGGAAAAATAAACTCCTGCAAAGCTGCTCTATGTGCTTGAGAGGACAGCAGCTGAGACAACTGCTCTGTGCTCGTCAGACCCAGCTGGAGGGCGGCGCTGGCACTGTGCGCATCCAGGGGAGGGCCAGGCAGGGAAAAGGCTTCTGAACTGTGGCACAAACAAGTAGGGCAGCAGCCTCCCCTTTCATTTGAATAGAAAATTCAAAGTCTTTCTCCAGGCCTAAAAGGCCCTCCCTGTGCTGTGGACTCTGCTCACCCCTCTGCTGGGCCTCATGGCATGAACCAGCAGCCTCCCTTCTGCCTACTGAACACACCCAGCTCGTCCCGCTTCAGGGCCTTGATGATTCTGTGCGTGGAACTCTCCCTCCGGGGTGGCTCTCTGTTGTCCTGCAGGCCTCAGTCCTGGTGTCACCTTCTCAGAGAAGCCTTATCTGATCTCTTATCTAGTGTGGCACCTCCAGCCAATATCTACCATGCTGCTAGCCTGTTTTATTCTCTTCTTACTACTATCTGCCACTTTCTGTTCATTTACATGCTTATGGTCTAGCCATCCCCCTCTAGGAGATCCCAGCAGGTACCCTGCCTGTCTCTCTTGTATCTCCCCCGCATCTAGGACAATCCTGATTCACAGAAAATGTCCAAAGAATATTTGTTGCACAAATGCATGAGTGTTTAGTCTGGAGATGAGAATGCTGTTTCCCAATATTTAAAGGTGTTATAACGAGAAGGAGGAAGTAATCTTACTGTATATGGCACCAACGTGTGGAAATTACGGTGGTGGCAGATTTTAGCTCCATCTGAGAAAGGACTAATATAAACAGGGCTAATCCAACATAGTGTGGGCTGCTCTGAGAGGTGAGTTCCTTGACGCTGAAGGCATTCAAGCAGAGGCCAGAACACCCCTTGGCAGGGATGCTGTAAGGCTGTGGATGAGGCTCCTGCACTGGGCAGGAGCGTGGGTGGAGAGTGTCTCTTCAACCACAAGAGCCTGTCATTCTAAGTCATACATTCTACACTGCCTGGCACATGGCACCAGTTCCCTAATGCCAGTATCCTCCAGAGTGTGGACTGAGAAAGACTTTTTCCTAGAAGACTAAAAAGCTCGGTAGGTCCCATCTTTCATCATTGATCCTTGTGATTTTATTTTTGCATGAAAAATACCTTTAAATTCAATGTATCTCCACCTGTAGCAGAATTCCTGGGGCATTTGTTAAAAATTCAGCATCTGGGGCTCCCCAGCTCTATGGGATCTGGATCACTGGGCGTGAGGCTCAGGAATCAGGAGTTGAACAAGCAGCCCAGGTGATTCTCATGAGGACCACACTCCTAGGTCTTCCCTCCCCTGCATCACAAAGAGGAACAGGTGCACAAATCATGGGATTTGCCACCTCAGGGTGCACTGCGCTGTCTCACCCAGTGACCCTGAAAATAAACTTGACCTAATGTATTGAGTGGCCCAAGAGTATCCCCCAAAGGAAAAGGGACCACACTGTTCACCACCACTGAGTCTAGACTCCTCAAGCACGTGAGATGCTCCTTAAGCTAGGAAGAGACTGTTTGTAGCTTTTACAAAAAAGAGGCTATGAAGAAGGCACAGGCTGTGAAATGGGCAGCAGGGTATTCAAAGCAAAAGCCAACACCCATTCCCTCTCAGTGGGTATCACAGAATTGTTTAGTCCAAGATAACTAGAAGAACAAAGGCCATCTCCTGCCTCTTGTGTAATATTTCACAAAAGGAAAAATATAAACCTCCAGGGGTCTGTCTTTGCTATGGTCTTCCCTCAGCCCTCCCTTGACTAACTCACCCGTGCACCTTGGATGCAAAGAAGGCTTCTGGGGAAGAGTTTCCCCATAACCTCGAGGTCAGAGCTGCCAGGACAGGGAGATGACGAAGCTGGAGCTGTCCATCTTCTGTAATTCCTAGCTTGGGAGGGGTTGGCACTAAAGAAGGAAATGGCTTGCTCCAAGAATGAGACCCACAGATGCCTCCTTTTGTATGCCTTAATATAGGAACACGGGTCTCACATTTTACCAATGTCCAGACGGGCCTGAGTCCTTGTGCCATGAGACCCTGGTGCAGTAAAAGTACGCTCTTCACCCCCAAGACTCCCAGAAGATGGTCAGACTCTTGGAACTACTGAGCTGGGGTTCTGGTTCACTCATAAGCCCCTTACATGTCTGCTTGCTCCTTTGAATCAGCTAAACAGATGGCTGGTCTCAGGGGCTTGCAGGATGTGTCTGAGTTAAGTGTGATTATCATTAGAATACAATTTGCAAAGAGAATCTTCTCTCAGATTCCCTCTCCACAAGCTCACTCTGTGCAGCCTCTGTTAGGGAGAGTATAAAGGCTGCTGTGTCATCAGGTGGCCTTGCCACAGAGTTGTGCATCTGGTGGCTCAGAGTGTGGCCCCATCCTCACACATAATGACCACCTCCCCTGTTCTGCAAAGGCATTTTCCCCTCCCACTGCCTGCTGGGGACTCCAAGGCAGCAATGCCTCTTAACAGCTCTTAGGATCCCTGGGAAAAAGAGATTGCTCCCCATTAGGAAGAAAAGTATTTCCTTCGGTTAGAACTCCATTCACCAGGCTACTATTTCTCTAGGTAATCGTTTATCCAGGTACATGTGAGGTGGAGGGAAAGGGTCTTTGATGCTTTGTCAGACACAGCTATTGAATAAAATCAAGCCACGCTGGTGAGTTCACATGAACTGTTACTTCCTTTAATAATGCAAAGGTGTAAACTTCATAAAGGCCTCACTGATTATCTACACAACAATGTTAGCATTCTTGTTAGTAGAAAAACATGATCCAAACCTGCTGTATAAATAGTCCAAAAATGAGCAGAGGAGCCCCATGGTGTGTGGAGCATGGGCAGCACAACTACAGGGCGCAGGGGAGTGGGGTGCAGCTGAGCAAGGTGGGGTGCACTCACTCCTGCAGGGTCTCTGAGGGCTGCTGTCTTCAGGACTCCTGGCGGGGCTGGGGGCTGCAGCCATCACCGGGAACTCAGTGTCCAGTGGGAGTGGGTGTGCGCTAATGCTGCCTCTTCAGAGGCGCACTGGTACAAGCCATGGGTCTGTCTAAATGGGACCCTTGAGGACCCTGACATTGTTTCAGCTGAGACCTGCCTGACCCTGGGATGCGTTGAGGGGACAGGGCCACGTCAGTCCTCTCCACACTTAGGACGAGATTTCCAAAGGGTCCCTTCAGAAAGACGGACACTGCCCTTCTCCTGTGGGTGGTCCTGGGATCAGGGGGAGACAGACTTCCAAGCTGGGCCCTACTAGGGTGAAGCCACGTGACTTCTGCCCAAGGTGATCCTAAGAGCCAGTAGCTCTCCTGCACTGACCTGTGATCCTTATGCTCTGCCCTGTGCCCAAGAACCATGCCTGCCTCCACCGCCCTGGTGTGAAGCGCCATCTGGGACTCCAGCGGGGGACAGTTTTGTGGCTGGGGTGAGAGGCACTACCCTGCCTGAGCTACTGCACAGCATGGAGCCTCAGATGTCTGCACGTGAGCCTCTAAACTGAGCGCTAGGGTTTAATGGCGAGCGCCAACATAGGTGGCTTTGCCCCTCAGACCACAGCATGGGGTTATTTGGAATTCCAAAGGGAAAGGCTAGTCTTTGAACATTAAAAATAATAACAACAGAAAAAAATACATAAAGAAACCAAAAAGAACAAAAATCAAGCTTCCGTGGAGATGCTCAAAGATGAGATATGTAGAATGATATGTGACCACAACGGGGGGGAGGGAGGGAGTTTTTATTCAGTAGAAGGTCCATCCCCAAGCACACACACTGATATTACCAAGCAGGATTCAGCCCTGAGTCTCCACGAGGGACCTTAACAAAACACACCCACTTTCTCTCCCGGGTGAACTCCCAAGCAGCAGGGAGGAGCAGCTGGATTTTTAGGAGAGTTTAGAAAATGTCACTGAACCAACCCACCAATACACAGGCTGGGGCATTCAGGAAGTACTGACAGGTTGGCTCGGCCCCAATTTATTAACCCTCCTGGGCTGAGCAGTCTGGGAGTGGCCTGTCCCTCCCCTTCTTCTCTACTGAACACACACAGGCCAGGTAGGGGACTAATGCCTGGTTCACAGTGGATGCTTCCAACCTGTCCTGTAGACTGATGCTCAAAGCCATTCTGTGGGTCATTGCTGAACCACAGCCCCACTCTGTGCTGATCTGTGACACGCTGCCAGGCAGCAGGGGAGTCACCCCGACTGGGAGGCAAAGACCTTTCGAAGCTGACACTTGTTGGCACATCACGGCTTGGCCCTGTTCACAGAGACAGTGTGAGGTGCTGGCCGTAATGCGAGGACTGAAAGCACATCCCAGAACGCTCATCAGCCCCAGAAAATATCCAACGAATTCAACTTTTTTCAAGTGTATGGGCAACAGGGGTGACTTAAGTTGCCCATCATGTCAGCAAAATGCTCATGTGAGTCAGTGCGGTCTGGCTGTCTTAACATGGGCACCTAAATGCTTAATTGCAAGCAAAGCCAATTACTTATTGAAGGGAGGACAAGGAGCACAGAGTTAGAATGAGGGGAATGCGTGGTGATTTTAACAATCTAACACAAGCTTTAGAAGGTACTTAGAATTCTTCGTCTGCTACATCATATTTAGGTTTGAACACAAAATGCAACAAGTAGCAGATATGCAGAAACTTCTCTGTAAACCTAGCATGATGGTTTTTAAAAAATAGCATTTAAAGAAAGAGCTCTCAAATTCTTTTTACTGCCATTAAAAAGGGGGCAAACTCCTTATGAAGTAGCACAAAAGTATCTGTGAGTGGTAACATGTCTGGAGGTAAAGCTTTTTTCCAATCGCAAAACCTTCTCTTCCACACAGAATGGTCGCTCAGCAGCTGTGGCCATGGTGGTCCTGCCAGGTTCTTCCAAAGGGGGCACTGATCTTTTTCATAGGAACTGGGCTTTTAAGCAAATTTAATTTTTGTGTTCAAGTTCCTAACAGAGCAAAAGAAGAGTCACTGCAGAGAAAAGCAATGAGACAAAGGTGCAGGATGCAGAACTGCCTCCCAAGGTTGCTGCAGGTGTCAGGCAATGGGTCCCCAGAGAGAATGTGGTTGTTTAAAAACAAATGTGGCAGTGGGGATGTCCCAGTGACGTCCAAGGTGACAAGTGTGACGACAGACACAGGACGGTGGGGGCGGGAGAGAAGGAAAGGGAAGGTAGAGACAGAAACAGAGAAAAAAAATAGATAAAAAGAAAAAAAATTAGGTCAACGCTAGAAAACACAGAATCACAGGTTAATTCAACTTAGTAAATTAAATTGACAAAGGTTAGAGAGGGTTCAGCGCGGTATCAATACCATAAGGCCAGTTCAGAAGCTCAGCAATGCCAGAAGCAGCACAGCAGGGTTAATTTGGGGGTTAGGGATCAGCGAGCAAATGAAATTAAAGTGAGAGAACAGAAGCCTCCACAGTAAAATACACGAGTTTGATTAGGAGAGTGTTACCTTTCACTAAGGTGAAGCCTCTTAGATACAGCCAGCGAGTGTATCGTCTTCTAGTGTCTAGTGTGTTTTACCCATGGTGGTGGAGATGCATTCAATCGCTGCACTATGAGTCAGCACACTGTGCACAGGGATTGGGGATCGCCTTGTCAGAGATGAAGCAGGCTTTTCTTCCTATGCCACAAGTCCCCCATGCCAGTGCTGTTAAAGGAAGTCTTGTTCCGCTCCCCTCTTCACCTTCTACCCTGTTTTCTGACCACAGAATTCAACCATAGATGTCCAACTTGTAATTCAGAGAGCTTTTATTCTCGGATCCCAATTCAATAGCCAGGAAAGTCTAACCAAGAACACAGCCACCACCTTCTCAGACCTGTGCAGGAGAGCCACAGAGCCATCACTGGTGAGGTGAGCAATCCCCCAGCCCTCTGTGGCTTAAGTGGGCACCTGGGCGATTCACAAGAAGGACTCTGACGTCTCCAGCAGGCACAACTCTGGAGGACAAGGTCTACCTGGAATTTTGGTCTCTGACACAAAAACCACAGAAGCCAGTACAGCTAGGAGTACCCAGCATGTGAACACAGCAGGTCCAAACAGCTTACCCAGTGAGTCTCACCCCAGGAAGCAACTGCCATAAGGAATCTGTCTTGCTGCAAAGGGCTTACTCAAGCCTCACCTGATCTCACCTCCTAAGTGTCCCATGAAGGCCGGACAGATCTGGACATTCACCCCGGACTGTCGTTTGCAAGGGAACGGACCAAAGAATGGAGAGAAAGAAGGGGCAGAGGAAAAGCAAGGAGAACCTCCATTTGAACATCCCATTAAGGTATAATGAGGACATTTCCTGCAGCCTCACCCACGTGCCTTGCCTTCTGCACCGACCATCTGACCAGCAACTGTGGAGAAACACCCACCCCAGCAAGCACTGGGGAGCCTTCCTGACAATGCAGGGGGCACCAATTGATGCTTCCGATCTACAGTGTAAAACTCACCTGCCAACTCACTGGAGGTCCAGCACACGTCTCCCACACACATCCATGTACAACCAACCACTGGGAACCACACACTGATCTTGTTTTGTTGCTGCTGTCCTAGCCCACTTTTGCACATACATCCCTGAATCACAGGCAGCCCACAGCCCTCTGGCCTGTCTCCCCCTGGGAGGAGCAATCATGACCACAGAGCCAAGAGCTGGGCAAGCACTGAAGACAGGGCAGGCGTGAGGGGGGCCGCCCAAGGCCATCTTCCCACCACACTTGAACATGGCAGAGTATATGGGGCCCCAAAAGGCTGCAACTGTATGTTCTATGCCCACCTCTCCTGCCTGTGGTTGGCCTCTGGCTGGTCTGGAAAAGCAGAGTGATCAGTTGAAGAGCTCCTTCTTCTCTGAAGGATGTGGCCATCAGTGGCAAGGTTAGGTCTTGGATCCCTGGAGACAGATCTGCATCTCCTAGGAGAACTGCTGCCATCACAGTCTCTAGCAGACTGAATTGCTTTCACTGATGGTGCTTTCCAGCATCTATTTTCTCCACTTGTTCTATTACAAGTGGTTCAATTTAATGTATGTTTCCGCTAAGAGGCCTTTGGTAGATAGGGTTTGTAACTAACTGGGCATCATCTCTTCCTTCTCTTGGGGTCATGACAGAGAAGAGATTTGGACCATGGCTGTGCTGATAAAGCAAGCATCAGATAGAAAGGGCTTAGAAACAGTTATGTGGTCCAAGTATGATGTGGCAGATGGCAGATAAGGTCTCAAAAAAGGATGCTTACTCAACCAACTTCCAAGGTTAGGCTGGAGCTGGAGCACTTCCCATCTGAGGGGTCCAATGGACTGATTGGCATCAGTCCTTCAAGGCCAAATGGGATAGGACCTTTTCTCCAGGGTGCTTGGCCAAGCCTTCCTGGGGGTCCAGTACATCTCACCCCACTGCACAGATAGGTACAAGGCAAAACTAAGCTTTGCATGGGCAACCAATCATGAGGATGGCTGTAAGCAAGCAAGTTGTCAGGGTTCTTCAGGCACATTAGGAGGTGCAGCACTTGTGCATTAATTCAAAGCGGGAAACAAACAGAAAGCAGAGGCAGCCATACCTGGGATGGCTGTGGGCTGGGCCGAGGTCCTGAACACAAAATGAGCTGCCTTGGATTTTCCTTGCTGGTTCTCAGCCACCACGTAGACCTCATACTCAGCATTCCAGTCCAGGGACTTCAGCATGACGTGGTCACTGCCAGACGGGAGCCTGATCTCTGGTTTCCACTCGGAGGAGAGCTTCGGGGAGAAACCAGCAAGAAGGATACAAGAGACCAAAAAAGCTTTAGATAGAGATACTGGTAAGACCAGATAATAGGCAGAACTTACGGGACTCAATAACTTTTGGTGCGAAATCATGGAAATAAGAAGCAATGATGGGGGTTGGGCACGGTGGCTCATGCCTATAATCCCAGTCACCTTGGGAGGCCAAGGCGGGTGGATCACTTCAGGTCAGGAGTTCGAGACCAGCCTGGCCACCATAGTGAAATCCCATTTCTACCAAAAATACAAAAATTAGCTGGGCGTGATGCCACACACCTGTAGTCCTAGCTACTCTGGAGGCTGAGGCAAGAGAATGGCTTGAACCCAGGAGGTGGAGGTTGCAGTGAGCCAAGATCATGCCACTGCACTCCAGCCTGGCTGACAGAGCAAGACTCTGTCTCAAATAAAAAAGAAAAGAAGAAGAAGAAGAAGAAGAAAAAAAAAGCAGAGATGGGACATGGTCTTTATTCTTTACCAGCCTGAAAAATTGCACAGGTCAGGAGGTCAAACTTGCATGCTGGCAAACACAAGCAGCAGCAGACGCCAGTGTGGCATTGAGCCAACCCTGTCAAGGTCCCATCACCTTCAGGGCATGCAGAGACTCAAGCACCATCCCTGTCTCCCAGGCTACACTCTGGTGCTGGGGACATATGCATAAAGATGTCTTAGAAGAAAATAAAACAAGTATGTTTCTTGTCATATTTCAGGATGCTGCTTAAGTTAAGGTGTGTGACTCACCTTCCTGATGTGTGAATACTGTGTAGATTCCAGTTTCGTTAAAAATAAAAACTATTTTTGTTGAGCCCTTACTAAGTGCTAGGCACTACAAGAAGCTTTACACACGTTTTCTTGTTGTATTCCTACAACATGCCTGTGGAGTTTTGTCAGGCTCTTACTAAACCCGATGATGGGGAAGTAAGAGAGAAGTAAGGTGACTAACGTAAAATCACACCTGCAGTCAAGGTTGGAGCTAAGTTCGTTTGGGCCCAAAACTATGATCTTTCCTTTTTTTTTCTTAATTGTGTTCTTGAAAATAACAGTTTTAATTGATACAAAATAGCTATACATATTTTCAGGGTACATGTGATAACTTAATACATTCACTTAATTTGTAAAGATCAAGCCAGTGTAATTGAAATATCCATCACCTTAAATATTTGTCTTTCTTCAGGCTAGAAACATTTAAATTATTTTCTTGTGGCTAGTTGGAAATATACAATAGGTAATTGTGAACTATTGTCACACTACCGATCTATCAAACGCTTGGCCGTATTTCTTCTATCAAACTGTATTTGTTCCCATCAATCAATCTCTCTTTATCTTCTCCTCCTCTCATGATCTTTCCTTTCTTTAGTAGGGAGCTCAACAAACATCTGTTGGACTGAATAAGGGTTTTCTGTTCCATGCAGTGTGGCCTGGTCTCTACAACTGCAGCAAATAGATGGTGGTACCTGGGGCTACATTCTGCTGTCAAGTCCAACAGTGGGCTGCTCAAAGGGTCCACAGAGAACGATAATTAGGTAACCACCTCCCTCACCAAACAGTTGTGGAAGAAGACGTGGGAGGCCTGAGAAGTCTTCAGACGGTTTCACAATTGCACAGCCCACCTTTTTGCAATCTTTGGTCTTTTCACAAGGCAGATGCCCTGGGGTATCTGCTGGGCATGCAAGAAGGCTTGATCGATGTTTATTGCATGACAGGCTGCTCCTTGGAAGGGCAGAACACAATAGCACTGTCACCTGGACAGTGGTCTAGTAGCTGTTGTAGGCCCATGGCTAAGGCTGGATG
This sequence comes from Colobus angolensis palliatus, assembly GCF_000951035.1. Taxonomy (NCBI): domain Eukaryota; kingdom Metazoa; phylum Chordata; class Mammalia; order Primates; family Cercopithecidae; genus Colobus; species Colobus angolensis. The sequence goes on along the minus strand of NW_012120709.1, from coordinate 19,718,000 downwards.
AGGAGTTATCTTACAGCAAAGCAGTCCTCCCAGGCAAAAGGGTTTGCACTAGCCAAAGAGATGCCTTTAGGAATGTGACAAGGAATGGGCAAATGCTAGTAGTGCTGGAAGGGGAATTCTAGTTTCCTTAGAGTCTAACCAGAAAGTCTGGCTATGCTGTAAGCTACGATGTATATACATCACTATGTGGCTCCATTTTCATTTAAAACAAAGCAGTTCAGGTGTCCTTCCTCTTCATTTCTCTGTCTTCCTTGGCAAACATCATTATACAAGAGACAACCAGAATCTAGAGAAAATGTATGTTATATTATACTTATCCACAATATAAAATGATAATATTTAGCAAACACGAATGAGGTTTTGAAGTGAGAGAGAGGGTGGTTAAGGTTGTTGAAATCTAACACATTTCAGTGTTGTGCCAGTTGTGTCTTTCTAATGCAGGGCTGCCTGCTGCAGCCACAGTGGTTCCTCAGACATCCGAGTGATCTCATACCGGAGATGGTTTCAGCCTGAGCCTGCCTCTTAGCCATAACCATAGTGACCATTTATAAAGGTTTCCAGGTGTCAGGCACATTTCAGACTCTTTGCATATATTATAATGCATCTTTATAACAACTCAATAAGCTATTTTATCCCCATTTGACAGATGGAGAAATTGAAGTTCTGAAAGATTAGGTGACCTATTCTTCCAGAATAAGTAGTAAACCTAGAACTGGATGCCATGTCTGTCTGGCTCTAAAACCTGTGTTCTGTCCACGGGGCCACATCAGGAAAACCATTGGAAAGGCATCCCAGCCTACCACACCTCCGCTTCCAGGGGGATATTGGGGACTACCTGCCCAATCCTTGCACCCCACTCGGCAGTGAGGAAGCCAAGAGGACCTCTCATTCACTGGGATCTCTGGACTGGGCCTAAGGGCAGTGATAGGTCTTTCCTACTATTTCAGCTCACACCTGCTTACAAATTAAGTGGGCACAAGGCCTCCCCAGCTGAGAAGTGTGCCTGCAGGGCTCTGTGCTGAACCGACTCTCCAGAAGGCTAGCCAGTTAAAGACCTATCACTTCCACAGGGGACTGATCACAAGGCAGAGAGGAAGTAACTCAGCTTCCCAGAAAAAGTCTTCCCTGGGGCTGTGTGAAGAAAGGAGATTGCTCCCTTATTCATTCTTTTCTCTACTACAAAGCCCTAGCAAGAGGTTATTCTCAGTGTTCAGATGTGGCCTCTAAATCTCTCAGCCATTGGTTGTAGTTGAAGATGACCCAGTGTCATTCTAAAACCAAATGGAAAGGGTGATTTTCAGTGTGGGATTCGGATAAAAGTGGAATGAGGGGAATCTTAAGTGGCTGGTGAGCAAACCAGGAGAAGATGGCTTAGAGCCAACTTGCTGTTAGCAGGATTGGGACAGCTCAGGTGGCCAGGTGAAGGGCTGGTGAGGGAACAAGGATTGTTTGAGGACCTTAGGCAGCCTCAGGCAGTGGGGAGAGCCCAGTCTCTCAGTCAGGCTTGGATTCAAACTGCCTCACTCAGCTGTGTGAGATCCGGCACTTACTGACTGCTGTCCACCCACCTACTTCATCTGTAAACAGGGAATAATGGTCAGACCTACCGCACAGGGTTCTCGTGCAGAGAAAATGCATGTGGTCACAGTCACAGTGCAGGTGGCCGGCCTACCATACACATTTTATCCAAGGTAGTGATTCTTATATATTAGTATGGCATTTACAAGAAGTACTAGATAATGGCAAAATAACCTTGTAGAAAAGTTCAAGACACAGAAAAATCAACCACAGTATAAGTTTGTCACCACCACAGTCATCTAAGAGGTTTTCGGATGGACCCAGTGTGAACATGACCTAACAGCTGTAGGGCCATCTTGGGATTTTAAGCCATGGCCAGGGCCCATGGGCCACCTGCCAGACATAGAGTAAGACCCCATCCCACCCCTGCCCCACCTGGGCTGCCCCTGTTGTTTCCCTAGCAAGCTGGGTGTCAGGGTCGCAGGGTTCTGGTGAAGTCTGAGAAGAAGGCCACTCACCGCTCGGTACCTGACCAGATAGTGTCTGATGGGGGAGCCGCCGTCATCCTGCTTGATCAGGTTCACTTTAATAGAGTTTCCATCCTCTCCCATCTGCCCTTCGAGCTTAGGTGCACTGGGTTCCCCTGAAACAGCCAGTTAATTCACATGAAATTCCCATCCACAGAAGGAAAATCCAACCCATCCGAATGGGATGGAGTGACAGGGTGGGGCTGGACACTTTTCTCGCTTTCTCAGAAATTCAAATGGTTAAAAAGCAATAAATATAAAACTGAATTCCAGGTAGATGCCTCAGAATGAGCCCAAACTGAGAGTGCCTCTTGGGAATGTTCTGGTAAATAGCGTTCCTATGAACAGGGTCCTTTGAGTATTTTAAGAATAGGCTTTTTTTTTTTTTTTCTGTCTCTGTCACTGGTACTTATGTTTCCTTTTAGTTGCTCTTATAACTGAAGATTTAATTTTTATAAACCTGACACATCTTGAGGAACAGCCTGAAATAGGAGAAAATACAAGTGTTTGAGTAGGAAACTCCCATCCATAAAATTATTTTGCAAAACAGCCCAGTTTCTTGCCGGGACAGGTCACTCACCCCTGGGGCTAGGAGGCCTGATCTCTAGTGGGAGTAAATAATGCTGCATTCTTGGGACTGGCTTTTCATGAATGACATTTTATTACTCAGACTCATTAAAAAAAATAAGAAGTTTCCGGTTGTGATTAAATAAAGCACGACTTGCCCTAGGCAAGTTTTTTGTAAGTATCCTTATGGCTCTTACGCAAGTTTCCTGTAAGTATCCACTTATGGTTCAAATGAGTGAGTGCTAATCCTCAACACTTTAATGTGTGAAAGTGACAATCAGTGCAGTCTTTTTCTTTGTGAGAGGAGAGACAGAAAAACGTCTTTAGCATTTCTCAACAGAAAAAAAGTTGTTTCTTGATTTGCAATACACACTCAGCTTGCAGCACTGTGAATCCAAGGTTGAGAAGGAAGATGAACTTGCATGTAACAAACTGCTAGGGCTAGGATGGTTCTCCAGTGAGTAAGGCACTAATTTACTATAAAAGAAACAATTGCATTAATATATGCTGAAAGTAATAAGGTGAGAGGACATCTCACATACAAAGTTAAAAGGAAGATCTAACACACCGGGGAATCCTGCACTTCTGCGAGGAGCTATCTCTGCATCTATTTCATAACCTCAGAGAGAAAACTTGGAGAGGCTACAAAACAGTTACCTTCTGGGTGGGTCACTCTGGCTTGCTCTCTGGAAAACAGAATCACAGACATGTGACAGAAGAGCCACAAAATGGCTTGTCACCAGGGCTTGGATCTAAGCACCTAAAACTGCACCACTGGCCGTTTATTAGATGGCTACAGGCACAGTTAGGGTCACGCCTCACTTCTCATTCAGCTACTCTGGGAACTACCTTCCTTCGGTACAAGGAGGAACCAGACAGAAGGCTAAGGAAGAGGCCACTGCTTATCATCGCAGGGCTAGCAGCAGGCGGATCACTTGGGCACTTGTTAGAAATGTAACCAGATCCTTCCAGTGATCTGTGTGCACATTTAGGTTTGACAAGTAGCAATAACAGGGATAGATTAAAAGCTACAACAGGGAGGACACATAATGTCGGGAGGATGTTTAGGAAAGGTTGTGCTTATTATTTGTTTTCTTAGATCAATAATTAAGGAAAAATAAAAATAGGAATAAAAAGATGAATGGATTTCAGGCAAAGACCCATCTTGTTTTAAAGCCGCTATCTAGCTCTGGGCCACAGCTATTCGGTGGAAAATAGGTAGAAATTTGGTTTAGACATGTCAAGGTATTTAGGCTTTCCAAATTCCTTTGGACCGTCCCAAGTCCTAGACAATACATCAGTTATGTCTACATCATTATAGATATCTAGCGCTAAAAAGCGACTCAAAGTGGCATACATTTTAGATCAGGGCAGGAGCTCTGTGTAGATTCAGAAATGCTGAACAAACAGAAGGAGACACAGGAGAACTTTACAAATTGTATTCTCTGATTAAATTGGGGTGACCAACTCATCCCGATTAGCCTGGAACATTCCAGGTTTTAGCACTGCAAGTTCAACATCCTGGGAAACCCTTCAGTCCCAGGCAAACTGGAATGGTTGATGACCCTAGACCTACCGCAAATGAACACAATTATTCTAACTTTGTCCACTCAGAATCACAACACTGGCTCTGTGCTGAATGGTCTACCTGCCCTAGCGCGGAGGGGATTTTTACAGGCAGCATCAGAGGCCCTTCCAACACGCCCACTAGGCAAGAACTGAGTCCTTCTCCCGAGGCCTCCTTTTAGGGATCAGTCCACTGGGGCTTCTCTGGCTGCACGTTCCTAATTAGCTCCTCTTGAAATTGAGCAGTGCGAGTTTTCAAGGCTGAATCAATCCTGCAAAATGCTGTCTCCGAGCTCTGCATCACGGGGGGTCTGTTGCCTCGATCAAGTTTCATTCCACATTTGCAAAATATAGGTCCTGAATTGGATGCTCTTTAGGGCTCCTTCCAGCTCTGCCATCATGTGAAACAGTGACAGCCACTGCACTAGCACAGACTGCCAACTATACCTGGGCTGTTTCTCATGACATTGTGGGAAACAGAACACAAAATACAAGACTTTCAGCCAATTTTAGGGAGATGCACTCCAAGGTCAACAATTCCACATCTCTAAGGCAGAAAGTTGTCAACTTTTTGCTTTAAAATGTTGAAAAAGTTATCTCCAAAGTTTTATCTTTGAAAAGAGACTCCCAAGTGTCTTCAAAGACCTAAGAAGAAAAGTCTCTCTAGGGAATCCTGCAGAAACCAACTTCCCTGATGAAAGAACTCTCTTATCTTTAGATTTCTTTCAGAAAAAAATTTAATTTGAATCAGAGAAAAACCATCAAAATCTATACCATAGTTAGAACATAGTTCCAACATTTGACATAGTTAGAACACTGTAATCTGCTATCATTGTATCTGAGTGACTATCAGTACTCTGATATGTGTGTATTATTTTCTCATAGAATTTAGAGCATTTTATATTATATAATAATATTGGCTGGGCGCGGTGGTCATGCCTATAATCCCAGGACTTTGGGAGGCTGAGGCAGGTGGATCACTTGAGGTTACGAGTTTGTGACCAGCCTGGCCAACATAGTGAAACTCAGTCTCTACCAAAAAAAAAAAAAAAAAATAGCTGGGTGTGGTGGCATGTGCCTGTAATCCCCACTACAGCTACTCGAGAGGCTGAGGCACAAGAATCACTTGAACCCAGGAGGCAGAGGTTGCAGTGAGCCAAGATCATGCCACTGCACTCCAGCCTGGGTGACAGAGTGAGATCTTGTCTCAAAAATAAAATAAAATAAAATTCAGGTTTATTATTTAGAGTGTTCTACCTATGATTTATTCAACAGATGTGTACTGAGTATCTACTAGGTCCCAGGTAGTCTATCAGGCACTGAAGTCTCAAAGGTAAGTAAGACACAATTTTGTTTGCCAGATGAAAAAACTAAGTTATGATTAATTCTTTTAAAAGATGATGGGGCCCTTGGACAGATACATAATGCTTCCTATGACCTTTTCTTTTGAGACAGGGCCTTGCTCTGTCACTCAAGTTGAAGTGCAGTGGCACAGTCATAGCTCATTGCAGTCTCAATCTCCATGACTCAAGTGATTCACTCACCACAGCCTCCGGATTAGCTAGGACCACAGGCACATGCCACCACACTTGGCTAATTTTTAAAGTTTTTGTAGAGATGGGGTCTCACTGTGTTACTAAGGCTGGTCTTGAACTTCTAGGCTCAAGTTATCCTCCTACGTTGGCCTCCCAAAGTACTGGGATTATAGGTGTGAGCCCCTGCACCCAGCCTATGACAGTATTTCTACAGGAAGATCATATTCAACTAATATCACAGAGATTTGGACCCACTTGGTGGCTCTGTAACTTGCTGTGAGTACATGAAAATATGCAAAGAGCAATTGTTTAATCAAGTGTCTTATCTTCCAGTGTTCACTGTCATTGAATTCTCTTAAAGATTAGAAATGGGGTTAGAGAAACTTTCTTAGGCTTTCTGCACAAAGCCATGCCTGATGAGGGAGGGGCTGTGGCGGGAGAAAAGGGACCTTTCCGTTCAGGAGGCTGACTGCTATATCGAGCACATTAGCAGAAGAAATGCCTGAGAGATTCCTGATGTGCACTGTGTTCTGAGATGGCTGCTCTGATTGAAATCATTATGAGTAATCTCAGTAAAACCAATATTGTAATTATTTGTAAATGTTGGTTTGCGATTCAGCAGCAATCGGCAGGTTGCTCCCAGAAGACCCCTGGGGTTAATTACACTCTTGGAGTTTAGTTTTAGCCATGAGTCAAATGTTTCCCCCAAAATGTATTATGTAAAGACTACACCAACGGAACATTAAAAAGAAACTTTGCCAATAACAAATATAAAGTATTGTGCAGTTCTGTTATTTTCTAGCAGGATGTGAATCAAGAACCCAAGAAAGAAAGAACGTACCATAGAGGCCACGTACAGTCAGATATATCATAGGCAGGTCCTATGAAATTCTCCCTTAGAAACCATAATTGAAATGTATATTTCTGGCCATTCCTATCACAGGTTCTCTGTTTGTAATTACTGTGCTACTGTACCCTTAAATCTGAATCGGCTTTATGCCCTTCCTCTCATCAGCAGAAGCCCCAGGAATTAGAAAACTCCGGCTGGATATCTGAATTCCACAACAAAAACTGTAGCAAATCCAGGGTACTTAGACAGCATTGGTGAATTTTAGCAGGAAACAACATTCTATTTCTCTCTCAAAGGAGCCCAAACACCAAGAGTTAGCTGTGTCTTCTGAATGAAAGGCTGGGGTGCCAAACAGGCATCCTCAAGAAAGCCTCTATCTGGGGCTGGGCACAGAGGCTCATGCCTGTAATCCCAGCACTTTGGGAGGCCAAGGCGGGTGGATCACCTGAGGTCAGGAGTTCAAGACCAGCCTGGTCAACATGGTGAAACCCTGTCTCTACTAAAAAAAATAAAAAAATTAACTGGGCATGGTGGTGCCTGTAATCCCAGCTACGCAGGAGGCTGAGGCAGGAGAATTGCTTGAGCACGGGAGGTGGAGGTTGCAGTGAGCAGAGATCGCACCACTGCACTCCAGCCTGGGTGACAGTGAGACTCAGCCTCAAAAAAACAAAACAAAACAAAACAAAAAGCCCTCCATCTGTGTTCTCTATTCATCCACTTTGTTTTCTCTCTCATAGAGATCTGCACAAAGTTTCAGGTGTCCGAGCATAAACCCGTGATAAATGAGGGGCTTGCATTACAATCTTTTACTTTTCCTATCAAATAAGACTGTCTAGTTTTAAAAATAATGTTCATTTTGTTTATCCTAACTCCTGCCTCATTTGGGTGATTATTTCTTCCAAGCAATTTGAAACTTGTGTTATATATACCTTTTTACTCTTAGTTTTTGAAAAGTCCAAAATGTACGACTTAGCTATTCAAATATGATGCCTATTTACTTTTTCCAAGTCAGAAACATTACAATTACATCCAGAGGTTAGAAACGTGGCTGGTCCTTAGGGCATCAGCAAATTATCTGAGGGAATCAGGATTTAGCGTTATTAGACCACTAACTCTCTTTCCTGAAACAAAGCTCTTAGCCCTTGACACCAAACAAAAGAATCGGATGTGATCTATGTTGCATACATTCTTGGATCCTCATGACTCTCCCTGGTGCCTCTTTTGGTAACCTACCTGGCTATTCTAGGGATGCCAAGTGGCTTTTGGACAGTCCCCAAGAACAGCCTGGCAGTGTAAGGGTGGGTATTAATCTGTCTTTGGCATTGTTCCTGCTAGATGAAGCTTTTGGAGTAAAGCTCCCCCCCCACCCCGGACCCTTTTGTCTTCAGCATTACGGCTTTTCTTGAGCCTGAGTGACCAGAATCTTTGCCATCTTAGTCCCTGGCTCCAGGGAGCCTCGGGATACACAATGAGTGAGTGTGGGTATGGCCAGTTCCCAGCTTGCAGAGCAAGGATGCTGAGCTCCCCGCGGCCACACTCACTAAGGCATCTGGTCTGTAAATCCTTTCCAGCACCAGTTTCCTGAGGAATTATGAATGTGAGAGTGCGTGTTGGGGTGGGGTGGTAAATGGCAGCACGAAGTACAAATTAAACAGCAACCAATGAGCTCTGACAGACCGAACCACAAAAATACCAGTTCCCTTCTCGCGGGTGTCATGAAAACACCAACAGATTAATTGGTCAATTATCTTTGTTTCATCATCCTAAAAAGAAAATATGACCAGGAAGGTATGGCTTGTGGTTATGGGGCTGATCCAGGCTGAGGAAGTTATGGCAGAAATAACTGCTATCACCGACAGTTAACTTGGCTCCTGCCTCCAAGGCCACAAGGGGGGCTCGTGTCCGTCTTCAGCTCTATTTCATGGACATTAGATTGGTTATGAAGAAGAATGTGGCTCCTGGGGAATTTCAGCCCTCATACTGGTGACCCTAAGGGAACTGTCAGTTTCCAAGGCCAGCAGCAGCCCACAGTCCCTGCCCACAGGATTCGGGCTGACACACCTCACTGCCTTTTTCTTCAGCCCCTTCCCACTGACTCTCTACCCTGGGAACCTCCAGTGCAGGGAATCCTTGGAGGTAAAGGCAATTAGAGCAGAAACCCTGGTGAAAAGTCTGTGTCGACCTGCCAGAGATCGTGGCAATCCAGACACACAGCTGTAAAAAAATAAAGGAGGGAGTGGAAGGGGTGGTTAGTGATGTTTTCAATCTAAGAAGGAAGAGTGGGTGTTAAAGAGCTTAGCTCATCAGAATCAGCATTTCCTAGTACGAGTCAGTGTCAGTAGCTAAAGAAAAAAATATCATTATGAATGGCTGGGGAGGGAGTCATGCTCAGACATGCAGCACACAGACAGGGGGGTGCAGGGGGCTTCTCATCTCACGCATGCTGCTGGTGGGGAGTCCCATTTACACAGAGTCCTCAGTAGCTGGTGGACAAAGCCACGGCTCCGTGGAGTCACTGGAGGAAGCCCTGCAGTGACATGATGCCATGACCTTAAAAATCAAAGTTTGCATCCTCACTTCTTCTTTTCTGGGACAGGTGTCTAAACTTATCTGTCACAGTCCTCTACAGGCCAAGCCCTGTAGGCTCAGGGGCCAAGTAACCATAAAGGATGGGGCTCAATCCCTGTTACAACCTCCCTTCTCCTTCTGAGTCGCTATACTTCATGCAGTGCTGCTGGATTCTGTAAACACTGCCCCGCTGAGCTCAGGTAGATGGAGCATCCAGGTTATGCTGCGCATATCCCAGGCAGTTTTCTTTTTTTGAGGGGGTGCAAGGTGGACAGGGAACATCAGATGTCACCAATTGTTGGGTGTACAACCCACTGACAGCAGAAAGTCCCCCCTCACTCCTCAGCTTACTTTCACCTTTCTCATTTAGGCCCAATTCAGCTTAAATCTTTGCTAATATCCAGGGAGAGGAGGTGATAACTGTCCTTAACTAAGCTTTATTGCTCTCCTCCATGAATTTTATTGGCCCTGACCTCTCCATTCCCTTAAATTTTATTGTTAAAGGCCAGCTCCTGCTGCTTACGGGCTCACCTGAATAAGTCCTCAGTTTGCCCCCTTGCAGATGGCAGGAGAAGGTCCGTCATGGATGAGGACATGGTTCCAGGAGGGGGTAATCACAGCTTTGGAATTCTCTAAGGCCCTCAGTGATTTTTTTTTTTTTTTTAATAGTACTGGCCACATTTTTTACCAACAGCCAAGACGACTGCTAAGGAATGTTTCTACGGCAACTGCAGAAAACATCTTTAAACATTTCTTGCCCTGGCTTAAAATGTCTGGAAGAGATCTCTCTTTAGAGGAGTGAATTAGTGTCTACCTTATTAACATTGTGCTTTGTTTCGCTCCAAATTATAGCATTGCACAGAAATGACCAAGCTTGTTTTTTAAAAAGAAATGAATAGGTTTCAAATTCAACATCCAGTAACTGCTCACATTTAAGATTTCATGGGGAAGGCCCAGATCTTTTTCCAGAACATCAACTACTGAACAGTCATCACAAGTCTGAAAAATATCTAGTCTTGCTGATGGTCAACCTTTGGGAAATCATGAAAATACAATATTTTGGGTGGGACCTGTAGTTTAGAAAATCTTAAGCTCTCTATATTCTCTGTCCTAAGACTTGCATATTCAGATGATTTTTAAAGGTAAGCCCAATTTATTGGCATGGACTACATCAGATGTTCTGCTTCTGGGACAATCCCACCTTATTTCGTACAATGTCAACACCCAATATCTCCTTTTTGGAAATGAAGATGGCTCATAGGCAAGTCTGGCTGTAAATGGGACTACACTGGGGCCAAGCTGACATCCCTATAAAGCTGAGGTGCTCAGAGATGGGAGATGTGGAGGGTGAACGAGAGGGAAGGTACACAGGGCTAAACACACAGGAGGAGAACGAAACACAAGAACAGACCAGGAACAAAGGACATGCGAGACCAGCTGTTGACGGTTTTGTCTGTGTGGATGTCGCCCAATCAGTCCTCAGAGAAGTGAGGTCAAACAGGGACCCCTTGCATGCATGGGCACACCGGGGGTTATTGGTGTTAGTTTTGCTTTCGTGATCCATGTAGCCCATGTCTCAGGGTGTGATTTGAAGTAAAACATTTCAGTTAGGAGAAAACTGAATGCACATGACTCAAAGGGCAGGTTCTGAATAGGTGTTTGATTTTAGTGAGGGAAGCTGTGAGCAGAGGCTTCCTTCTCTCTTTCTGGTAAGCGAGAAATGTTTTAATGAGGTTGTGACAGTCACAATATTAACTAATTATTTTGTCGTTGCTATGCACTTAATTAGGCTATAATTTTATTTCCTTTGCTGCAAGGGTCAATCATGTGTTTCTTGATTACACGGAGATCTCCAGTCATGGTAATTACCAAGTGACTTTTGCTTTGATTTTCTCCCCCTCCCTGGGGGAGGGCCACTCTTAAAAAGTGACACCTCGGTAATCACAGCCAAACTGCTCTAATCCAAAATCTTAAATCTCTTATTTCAGAAAGTCCTCAATGTGCATGAATTTCATGAAGCACTCTCATTGGGTTTTGAACAGATACAACCTTTGCAATTGATATATTTCACTCTGTAGCATTTCAAGGTTGTAAACATTTTCACAGGAATGTGACTCATTTTAGAACAACTATGGTCTTTAGAACTACCGGATAAAGTTAAATAACAATGCTATAAAGCTAATTTACCAAACACCTTTCTGGGAAATAATTTTTACGAACCATCTGGTAAAAATTCAGTTTGCAAACTGTGCTGTGGCTAATGTGGGTTGACTGTAGAGAACAGTTTGTGTGACCAAATTTCTCGAAGCAAAATACCAAACCAAAGGTTGTCGTGATATCAAATTGTCATGTCAAGTTTGCAAGGAATGATGAATTCTGGATGTGAATTGAGAACCAGAGGAAATCTCTCAAATGGCTTTGCTTGGGAAATCTGAGACAGGAAGAAATGGGTGTGCCCTACGTGCCAGGCTGTGGTCCCAGATTTATTTCACTAATCAGAACAAAGAGTTTTACCTTCTGTTCACCAGCGTGGACGACATCATCAGCACCATGCAAGCCACATGACAAAGTCACATGATACGCACGCACATGATTGGTTGAAAGGAAAGTGGAGGAGGTCACATGGAAAATACAAAAAAATTAAAAACTGATGTAAACAATGGGCAGGGAGAAAAATCAACAACAAAATCACAGACTAAATAAAAGGAGAAATTAAATTAAATTAGCAGCATATATAGGAAACACCGGGAGGGCAGCGAAACTGCCCAGAAATAGGATAATAAATCATAAAGAGCATTTGGTTAACAACACCAATAAGCATTAGCTACGGCTGCAACACTACATATTAATACCACATCAGGAGCATGTAAACTTGTTTTGAAATGGGGAGGTGTTGCTGTCAGGAACCAGATGTCAAAGTCAATCCAGGAGACTGTTAAAGGAAAAGAAAAAAGCAAGTTATTATCCACAGATTCCAGAAATGTCTCAGCATCCTTGGGAAACAAGGGCAATGAAACAGAATACGGGTCATCAAGGAAAAGTCCTGAGAGTCTTAAGCTGAAGACTGTGTGCCCTAGAAGAATAAAAGATTGTATTAAATCAAAAAGCGTCATTTCATGTTTCCTGTGGCATAAGGAAGAGGGGAGCATGGGCTGAATGAGGTTGGGTGGACGCATGCCAGAGATGGTGGCTTTGATGATCTTATCTCACTTCTTTCTCCACAAACCCATATTATTCCTGAGACCTCAGTGAGCCTCCCTAAAGTCAAGACCCATATAAAGGAAGAGGCCAGTGCAGACTAGGGAATTGGTTTCCTTCTGATGGTTGAGACAATGGCTGTGCTGACACTAAACAGCAGAAACTGTACCTTTGGCCTAACGTGCTGAGAGTTTGACATTAAGCAAATGTTTGGACATTTGTGGTTAAAGTGTTTTGTTTGTTTTGAAACAGGGTCTTGTTTCATCACCCAGGCTGCAGTGCAGTGGCGTGAAGATAGCTCACTCCAGTCTTGACCTCTCAGGCTCAAGCAATCTTTCTGTCTCAGCCTCCTGAATAGCTGGGACCACGGGCGTGTGCCACTATGCACAGCTAATTTTTCTATTTTTTGTAGAGATGGGGGTTTCGCCATGTTGGCCAGGCTGGGCTCAAGTGATCCTTCTACCTCAGCCTTCCAAAGTGCTGGGATTACAGGCTTGAGCCACGGCACCCAACCTGTTGCGGTTAAAGTTGTATCTTTAGACTTGTGGTTGCACTGATAAGACGTACATTTGAGATTTACAATGAAAAAAGCAAAAACTTTTCTTATGTGGATGTAAAAGCATTCCTTTTGGTCCTATGTTGTGACTGAGTGATCTTGACTTGTTAAAAGACATTTTGGGTTTCTGACCTTAAATTTAAGAGGCCAGGGAATGTTTTGGCCATTGCCAATTGAGGCTGAGGGAGAAGGGCAAAGAAGGGAGATGAAGACACCTTTCTATGTAAAGAACACTGCTGGTTAAAAATAACCCGAGAGAAATGCTTTAACCAGGCTACCTCTTCCCTTGCCACTGTGAGCTGATAGAATGTATGCTTCTTTCTTATTGTCTGGCATTACACAGATTCAGGTACCTTCCTACCAAAGGGGACTTGCAGGGACTATATACAACTAAGCAATTGCTCCTTTGGTTTTATTTAGAATACCTATATTCCCTCATAATTATAAATGGGTACACACACACACACACACACACACACAGGCAAAACTGGGAGATATTTATTTTCAGGCCCATTGATGGATTGATGATTGATGGATATTCACATGCTGATAGCTACGCTGCTATTAGTTCCACTGCAATTCACATGTGCTACATTTCACTTACTGGTAAGAAATATGCTCATGCTAAACTCAGGCTGCTGCCCAATTGTGAGCATCTTTCCTTGATCTCAGTATCCACTGGGACCTACAATTTGGGTCAGTAGTCAAGTGGTTCAAAATAAAATGACTCAAACTTTCTTCCCTTTGGATGTCACAACTAAGCATTTTATCTGTGGGCAGAAATGTCTGATGTTTAAAAATTAAAGACATGTCAGGGGAGAGACACCTAATTCCTTCTTCAGGCAAAATCTGGAGCCAAGATTGTGTTTCACTAACAGAGAGGACCAACCTACAGTGAGTCACCTTAAATGTGACACAGTGGTACAAATACGTTATGTAGCTTTCTCCTACTGTGCCTGGACACACGTTGCACCAGGCTGAAAAGGACAGGAGTGACACTGTAGAATAAGAAAGGAGGCTGTTAGCTGCATTCCTTTTCCAAATGTAAAAAAAAACTCATAATCTGAATTAGACCCATGCGAGCACAGCCTATTGTCATCGGCTCTGCTCTGCTGACAAAATGAAACCTTAAAAGCATCAGGAAATTAAGATTCATCACAGCACACACACGGAGGGAACACCAAGAAAGCAGACCCTTAGCTGTGTTCTGCAGTAGAAAAAAAAGAACCATTTCATGCAACACACAGAACCAGGAAACTCTTTTCTTCTCTGTTCAATTATGTATCGGAAAGCTTGGCCCTGGGAGCTGGAGTTATACTTTGCATACCTGCTTTCTGCCTTCTCGTTCTGCTTGATGAGATGTATGCCATTTTTTTCTGTGCAACCAGAAATATTATAAAATCTAAAACTCCCACACAGCTTCGATGCTTGAACACTACAAACATGCACACATACTCATATGGATTCTTCAGGGGATTCGAGTCCTCCACACACATCTTACTTCATTAGAGCATTATAAAGACCAGTTTGGAACACGTTACAGCAGTGATTCTGTGTAATGTTTTCTATGATGAAAAAAAGAGGATACAGTCTGGCTCTTGACTCTATTGTCAAGAGATAAATTCCAGCACTTTCATCTGGACTCTCAACCCAGGGGGAGCCTGGATTAGGCTTTTTCTGCCCATCGTTTTTCTAGCACTGAGGCAGGAGCCTGAAAGGAGACAGCAGGAAGGAGCTCTCTCCTTTCCCTGTGCTCTGCATACAGGGAGACAAAGCCAGGCATGCTGTCAGGAAGCAGCGGCTCCTTCCTTCTCGGCATCACCCCTCTCCCTTTCCCCAAGCTGCCATTTTCTCCTATTCCTTCCCTGGTTCTCAGTCTTTTTTCTACTGCTAAATTAACACGCACATGAGCGTGCGTATTTCAGAAGGAGGGACAGTAAAGCGAAAGCCGGGAAGGAGATGCTGTTCTTTTGTGTCCTCAGCATTTCCCTAATCCTTGTCTATTTTTAACTAGAGAGTCGATTTGGAAAGGCCTTCTCATGCACGGAGTATTCTTCCAATAATCACCCCCGTTCTTTTGCTGATGCTTGGTTTGCTCTCTTGGCCAAGCAGACGGCATGCTTTAGGAAACCACACCAGGCTAGGAGCCTTCACGCATTCACAACTGTTGCTTTTAATAAAAGGGAAAACAACAGGCAGTGCTGTAACCTAGAAGTCGGCTCTACAACAAGCGATCAGAGGTCTGGCTGAGAGCAGCTCAGCCCTGTACTCACTAGCTGGTTCTGTGGTTGCAAGGGCAGGAAGAGGCCAGGTTGCTATGGAAACATGACAGACAGAAAAGGCACAGAAAGGTGAAGGAGAGAATGGAGATAAATTAAACTCATAGCTATATATGTATATATACATGGGTGTGCATATATTATATGTATGTAGGCATCATTATAAAGATGGTGAAGGAGGTATTCTCTCACTCTCTGAGTTATCAATATTAATATACATATTTATTTATTTATCTATTTATTATTTTGAGATGGAGTCTTGCTCTGCCACCCAGGTTGGAGTGCAATGGTGCGATCTCATCTCACTACAACCTCCATCTCCCAGGTTCAAGCGATTCTCCTGCCACAGCCTCCCAAGTAATTGGGATTACAGGTGCATGCCACCATGCCTGGCTAATTTTTGTATTTTTAGTAGAGACAAGGTTTCACCATGTTGCCCAGACTGGTCTTGAACTCCTGGCCTCAAGCAATCCACCCACCTAGCCCTCTCAAAGTGCTGGGATTACAGGCCTGAGACACCATGCTGGGCCTTAATATACATATTGAAAATACCTTAATATACTTATTTAAAAGAGATGATCAGAGATTCTGCTGACAATACTCTCACGCAGCAAGAGATAACATAACTCTCATTTATTCTGACTATTAATTCCAGTTGCTAAATTCTGAGAGTATGTTTTGTGTTCTTCACTCTTAATCTTTAATTTTCACAAACACTTAAAAGGTAAGTGGAATCCATTCTTCACCTTAGAGGTAAGAAATCTGAGACTTGGGGAGGTTTAGCGACTTATCCTACATCATGGAGCTTCAGGCGGAAGTAGTGGAGCTGTGATTTGAACCCAGGTCTGTCTACTTCCAAAGCCTGAACTCTGTCTGCTACAGGACAGTGCCTGGAAAAGCACTCCATGGGGTGGTGGGCATGCTTATGAGTCAACAGATGGTGACAGAGGGCTTCTGAGCTTGAGGCTTGAGTCACCTCCTGAGTCTGAGCCCAAACTGCAGGGGCTTCTGATATATCAAGGAGAATAAAGCCAGCCAGGCGGCACCACCCTGCCTGCCCATTTGCTGCTGTCTGCCACTCTGGGCAGATGCTGGCATTGCATCTTGTGTCTTACTGAGCTGTGGTCTTACTTTGCTATTCCTCCCTGGAAAGCTAGGTTCAAAACTCCAAACAGTGGCAGGCCTGGAGCCCTTTCTACTCCTGTGCATTCAGAAGAACAAAAGGACAGGATAGCAACATTAATGAGATCGGAAATGAGCAAGGCTTAGCCAGGAAGACGAAACCTGAGAGCGACCCGTTGACATGACTGCTGGCTCAGTGGTAATGATCCCAGGTGGGTAAAGCAGAGCTTGATAAACATTAAAATGTTTGTGATTTTCTTTAGGCTGGCAGGACGTGGGTGACTACTCATCCTATTTTACAGAGGAGATAAACAAGGCTCACTGGTGAAGGGTTAAACGATTTGCCTAAGCGCCTACTGCCAGGCACATCTGCCAGACACTGTTTATTTTCCCACAAATATTTACAAGAAAAGTATGCATTTATGGATAAAGTGAACGCTACAGGCCTCCCTATCTAATTTCAAATGTCTGTATCCAACTGTGCCAATTAAAATGAAGGGTAAAAACAAAACACTCCAACACATTTTCTATGACCCTGCAGAGGAGACATTTTTCTTGGTCAATTCCCTTGGTCAATCTCCAAATACGAGTTCTGATCCAGCCCACTCAGAATCCTGAGGACAGGGGTGGCCCCAGGGAAGCTGCCTTGGGGATCCTGCCTGCAGGGGTTTCTATCCAGAGCAATGCTTTTCCCTCGCCTCTCCTTCAGGGAAGGCTGCCCCTCATGGATCTGAGAAGCCCTATGCCTGTTTCTCTTCTCATCTGCTTCTCTAAAACCCGACGCTGCTTTCCGCCAACTGAGTTGAATTATCACCTGGTAAAGGAGATAACATTAGGCAGAACAAACTGTGGCTGGTGGAAAGCGACCTGCAGAGAGATGGATGAAGAAAATGATACTCACTATCTGGTGGAGACAATGGAACAGGGGTAGACGAGCTAGCAGATGCCGCTGAAGAAAGAAAAATGAAGGTGGGGAGAAAAGATCATTGAGGTACACAGATACTGAATGAAAAAAATGGAAGCAACAACCCTGGGGCGTCAGTATGAGGAGCTGAAGCAAGTTACAGTGGGAAGAACAACACTGTGTTTGAACAGGTGGCCAGGGCACCAGCGAGGAGCAGGGCTCTCTCTAACTTCAAACCTTGAGGCTGTGCACCTGCCAAACCCTGAAGTTTAGGTAAAGTCTGGCCCAGGAACAGCTGCACAAGCCTCAAACCTCGACTGAAAACAAATATCCAGTTCAGCAGGACCAGCTGTCTCCATAGGACCAGAGGTATAGGAGGAAAGGGAATTTGGACCTCAGTTTAAGGTGAACCAGTGAAGGAGAAAATAGACATTGGCTTTTCATGTTACACATCTATATATGTGTTTCTATAGAGGCATATATTTCCATATATGACTTTATTTATAGCAAAACCTATATGCCTCACTCATTTCAACATCTGAATGAATGAAACAGAAATGGCTGTCCTACCTAATGTGTACTACTGGGTGAAGTTCAT
Organism: Colobus angolensis palliatus; assembly: GCF_000951035.1. Taxonomy (NCBI): domain Eukaryota; kingdom Metazoa; phylum Chordata; class Mammalia; order Primates; family Cercopithecidae; genus Colobus; species Colobus angolensis. The sequence continues at coordinate 19,700,212 of NW_012120709.1, read as the reverse complement.
GATCCTTTATCATACAGATGATGCTGCAACCACTGCTGCCTTCCAAAAACTCCCCTACAGAATGTGGTTATTTGGAGGCTGCTACAGAAGAGCCATGCAAATAATATTCAGGATTATTCTCACTCCTCCAGAGAATAGAAATGTTGAAGAGACTGGGACTGAAATTCTAGCCAGCCTTCTGTGTAGAGGATGGTTGGTTGTGCATCTGAGATACTGGGACACTGAATGGATCTTTGGTTTTTCATTGGCAAATATTTGGAAGTAGTCCCATCAACAGTCACAAAACAAAGTCACCTTCGAGAGCTAGATGAAAATCTGGAAAAACCTCAGCGTATCTCCGACACTGCCTTAATATCTAATACTCATGGTTTTGTCTTCCTTGACCTTCCATATGAGGGCATCTCATTAAACCATGAGTACAGTGTCACTGGAATCAAAGCAACAAAGAATAGTAACTCATCATTATTGGATGGTCTCCTTCCCTCTATTTTCTTTGTTTGGCTTGAATTGTTTGCATAGTTGTCTATATTATTCTGGCAAAGAGATGGAATTTTACGTGCTTTAACCACATATATGACAATCCATTTAACTTATACTTGCAGTGCGCCACCTGGGGGACAACATGTGAAAACAAAAATCTCAAGATGCCTCCTTTAAAAAGTAGAGACTCATTCATAATCTCTACATTCAAAAAGAAATTGTCTGTTTTGCTTCATGGTACAGAAGCAAATTAAGATGTATTGTTTGGGCAATGAAATTATGAAGGTGGGTAGCTCAGTCATGGAGGGGAAGATTCACAGCTAGTTGTAAGGAATCTCACAGAAGCAGCGCCTCGCAAGGCAAACAGAGGTTTTGAGCTTTCCTCCTGAGTGTCTTGATGGCTTGCAGACATTTGGCTTAAAAAATAACATGAAATAGGTACATTCTCCCAGGTTAGAGTTTTATTTGTTTGTTTGGAGTCACAGTTTCCTCATGACCTTCATGCACATTCATGAACTACACACAAAGGAACCTCCAAACAGGTAAGCCATGCTTAGTAACTGACAGCTTGAAAGCAGGAGTCCATCAAGAATTTGTGGCTTTTACTAGCTCCCCTGCTCATCCCTGCTTTGACATATCCATGTCTCTAAACACGGAGAGGTCTATTAAAGAACCAAGAAAGCAATCCCATTATTGAGACATCTCAACAAACTTCAAGTGATGAGTCAGTGCCAAATGCACTGGTCTCACCTGACACCTGGCAGCCCAGGAGTCCGGCAGCAACACCTCCCTGTGCAGCACACTGGCCTCTGCTGACTCTGTGCCTTCTCTTCATTAGGGCTTGGGGTGTAACCAGGGCACAACTCCAGCGGCATGGGATCCTGCTGTGCATCTGCATCCCAACAGTATTACAGGACAGGGGTGCAGTGTCAGCGGTGCTGTAAACTGGCATCAGAAACCAATGCCACTGGTTCTTGGGCTCAGTGCAAGCACACAGCTAAACTGGTGGTTGGTTCTGTTTACCTAAGTTCAGACAACCTTTGTGTCTTCCAATAAATGGGAGTAAGAATTCAGAGAAGGTCCTTCCTAAGGCTCGTTCCTCAGTTCCTAGCAGCAAAAGGGTGGGTTTGTCATAACAGTGGTAACTGCTGGCAGCATCCTCCCAATGATATCTATTTTCAGGATGGGTCTAGGGGTAGCAGGATACTCTGTGGGCTAAGTCCTCACTTCAGCAACTCTGGGAAGGTTATCTGGGCACAAAGAAAGACCATAATAAGTCATCTTTGGTGATAATATGATGTTCCCATATGTTCACTGCCTCATCCTGCTAAAGTTCTTGCAAAAGGCATGCTCAATTATAAGAATATGCCATGGTTCTACTTATGTAAAAGAAGTTTGCTTTTTGATTCTTCAGACCTTAACTTTATTATATGATTGAGAAAAACTGACTTTTTGTACCACTAACAATGCCTGCTGTTGTAGCATTCATGACCTACTTGGAATGCAGAGATGACACTACCCTTTTCCAAAGGGCTTCTCGGAGTCGTGGTTACTTATCCATTTTGATACTATCAGACAATAAACAACAAGGTCTGGAGACCTCTTTTTTGTAGTCAAAAATTTTAATTTAAAGTTAAAATTTCACCAAGAATTTCATTTTTAACATTGACTTAAAAATACAGCTTCTGCTATATATATATATATATATGTGTGTGTGTGTGTGTGTGTGTGTGTGTATATATATATATATATATATATACATATATAAAATCTCACCTTTGCAAGAACTGAGCTGGCAATGCATGAAAACCACTGTGGCCTTTGAAGTACAAGACCCAGTTACCCTGATTCAGTACTCAAACTCCAGTCACTGGTTAGAAACTCAGAGGGGAGCCTCATCCCAGCCTTCCTCTCTTTAATGTAACTAAGCCAGCATTCATTTACTGATCAAATCCAGACCAGAGGAAACCTGGAGACTCAGTTGAACCATGAGTTAAAGATCAGGAAAGATCCAGAAGGAAGGTTCTCTCATGCCCAGAGTGACTCCTCCCAAACTTGCTTAGGGCACAGCAGCTGCATGCCCAGAGCAGGTACCTGTCAGTCCGGCCTGATGGCTCCATCCCCCAACTCTGATGCCTTCAAGAGCTGGTTCATCCCGGCACCAACTCTGCTGAGGGGGGATTTGGCACTTGCTCAAAATCTCAGAATGCCTACATGTAGCTACTTAGTTTTTGCTGTTGCTGCGATATTTCTGAATAATGTTAGAAAGATAAGCTTCCTTGGGTACCTTTCAGGAGCAGGGAGCCTTTTTCTGAAAAGACTGTACAGCTTCCTGAATACCTTTTCTTCGGTGTCTGTCTGGGTAACACCTCCCTCCGCTATTCTGGTTCAGCCTAGGAAGAGCCAAATCTCAGGAGAAGGGAAGTTTAGGGGCATCTCTGCAGGCTGACGGGGTCAAACCACAGTTCATCTCTCTGTTACCCTTGTTCCCTGTGTCCTCTATGTACAGCTTCCATGATTAGGGTGTCCTTCCAGTGAGGAATCTCCCCTTTCCTACCATGCATGGCAGAAGAGCTCCTACATTAGCTGGTTAGTCTTCGCCAAACAAGGAGACGCACACTGCAAGTAACTACATGCTAAAGAACAGAGCTGACCGGAACTAGAGACTTAACTCTGCAACAGCTGCCTGCGGGACATGCCCATGGCTCAGAACCAAAGTTCATGCTATGTTTTGACTATGGCAGCTACAAGGAGCCTCTCTGGCCATCCTCCTATTCCCCTCCAGCTACCAAGCTGACAGACAAAAAGCAAGGAAGCAACTGAGCTCAATTCCTTTATCTCCTAAAAGCAAATATGAAAATCCTTTCAGGTTTTTTTTCCTTCAAGGTATTTTGAATAGTGACCTGGTGGGGCTGTGGTCACTTTCCTGGCATCCTGGCTGAAGGTGAGGCGGGGCTATAGCGTGTTATTCAGGGCCCATCTGCAGACTTCCACCATGCTTGGCTCAGCAAACATCATCTTTGCCGTGGGGTAATCATCACACACAAAAATTAATAAATAAGCACAATTTCCAAAGACACAGAAGTTGCATGCTCTAAAACAGGAAGAGTGTTAGCCTCTTGGAGTAACCTACAGACGTTAACAACAGCACAACTAGACTAAGGTCAGTGTGGTTAGGGCCCAGACAATATCATCTACTTCAGCCTCTAGGGGACAAAAAAGGGACCAGAACTAAATTAAAAACTAGAACTAGCAGATGTTAACGCTATGGAAACAGGTAATGAGGTATGAAGAGGCACTTACGTGGAGGAGGGCTATCTGCATTTCCCATGGATGGAACACAGACGAAAAGAAAAGACAAGAGACAGACCCAAGAAAAAAAAAAAAGATGTAAAAGATAATGAATAGAATCCGCAGAGCACATGGAGCTGGAAACTCAAATTATCAAATTACTTCAAATCCAGAGAAAGAAGCCATTCCTGTAGAAGGAAGATGAGACAGGCTTTCCTATTTCTGGGAAGAGGTAAGGGTAGTGGGTACCTTTGCAGGCCCCTGGCTTCAAAGAGAAGGAAGCAAAGGATTCTCCCAGGTGCATTTTAAATCCAGGGGTCAGAGAGCCCAGGGAACTCTGTGAACACTCAGGAATTTAGTTCTACGGTATCTTCTTTAGCTGGGTGGACTCAGGAGCGTCCCAGGGCAGTATCTCTGTCTGCAGAGGGGTATGACAGGAGCAGAGCTTGCCCGGAGCCTGGCTGCTGGTGGGAAGGGAGGGCACAGTGGGATAGGCGTAGTTTAAAGAAAGAGGGAATGGCAGAGGAAAACCTAGAGATACATTCCTGAGTGGAATGAGGGGGAAGCAATTCTCTTGAAAGAGGCCATGGGGAATGCTCTTGCTATGGGAGGGAGAGGAGCAGAAAAGGCCAAGGCCAGGGCTACCTCTTCCCCTTGGCTTTGCTGGGTTTCTGCTACTGCTCACATATTCTATAGCAGTTTCCATTTGTCTCTGACTTAATATCTCTGCTGCATCAACAATCTCACAATGCATTATGTGAACTGTCACCATCTTTACCCGTGTCCTGCAAGTCACCAGGTGCTTAGGGCTTTTGTGGCCTGTCAAAAAGCAACTCTCCCAGATCCTTTGGCAACCCACTCCTGGTTTTCACCCCACTTCCTTTAATAATGTGTTGGTGCCCTCCCCGTGGCTGTTATTCTAACGAGCTGGACCGGCTACTATGACAGTGTCCCCAACCCCTTGGAGAAAGAGAGAATGAAGGGACTATGTGTTAGCTGTCACTGAGAACCAGAGAACTAGGAGGTGGGGCCTCCAGGAGCAGAGGGATCTGAAAGACAAAAATCTGTGGTCTGAACAATGACATGGGCCAGCTCAGGGTCCCCCGCTGCCCCCAGGGAGAAGAGGGTGGGCTGGGAAAAGGTGGGCAGCTGGCTTTACTTACGGACTGGCTGCGTCTTGAACTCGGAGGCCGCGCTGATCTCACCCAGCCCTTTGCCATTGAGCGCCGCCAGCCTTACGGCGTACGTTGTTTCGGGCTTCAGGCCCACAATGGTGACGATGCCCTCCATGCTGGCTGTTATGAGAATATGGGAAGGATGACAAAAGAGTGAAAGTCTGCTGTTAAAATAGTGCAGCCACTCTGGAAAACAGTAGGGAGGGTCCTCAAAAAATTAACTGTAGATTTATCATTTGGTCCAGCAATTTTATTTCTGGGCATATGCATAGAATTGAAAGTCGGGACCAAACAGATACAGATAGCTGGCTATCCATGTTCACAGCAGCATCATTCACAATAGCCGAAAGGCAGACACAACCCCAATGATCATTGACTGATGAATGGATACATGAGATGTGGCATATACATACAATGGAATGTTATTCCACCTTAAACAGGAAGGAAATTCTGACACATGCTACAACATGGATGAACCTTGAAGATATTATGCTAAGTGAAATAAAATAAGCTAGCCATAAAAGGACAAATGCCATATGAGTCCACTTACATGAGGTACTTAGAATAGCCAGCTACATAGAGACAGAAAGAATGTTGGTTGCCAGGGGCTAGGGAGAGGTAGCGAATGAAGAGTTAGTGTTTAATGGGTACAGAGTTTCAGTTTGGCATGATAAAAAGTTGTGGAGATGGATAGTGGTGATGGTTATGACTTAATGCCACTGAACTGTACACTTAAAAATGATGGAATATAAAATGTATGTTATTTATATTTTATATTAATAAAAATAACTAGAATTGATCTTTAAAAAAAAAAATCTGGTGGACAGATAGTGACATGAGATCAACCTGCCATAAAATTGGTATGAGATTTCAGAGGAAAGTTAGGAAGGTAAAGTGATGCTTTCTTCTGGCTCCAATCCTGATTACCCAGCAGCTCCTCTTGGCCCCCTGGCTCCCCCCAGAAGCTGAAGGAGTGTGATAGAAGCTTTCTGGCAGAACTAATTCTGAATAAAACTGCATTGGACTATATCTCTGAATGGCCGTGATACTGGTATCCTAGCCCACTCCCAATTCCACTCCAATTACCACATATGAGACCAGGATTAAAAATTTGTACAGAAACAAAACATACTTCACTGAGTTATTCCAATTAAACCCAAAAGGGGGAGTCCAACATAAGCACACACCATCCTCAGATGACTTAGGCTCAGAATTTTCACAAGAATCTTCAGTCTTTTAATCCTTAGCTTGGAAAGCTAGCACAGGATTGATTTAAGGGCAGACTTGTCCTGCTGGCTGTGCTTATTTGGTTACTATCACAATTACAAGACAGTCAGTCCCTGAGTACAGATATCCAAGCAGGACCGGCCGGGTGTCGGCAGAGAACCTGCAGCACAGGTAACTCCAACGTGCAGAGTAGGGTGGATTGGACTCAACTGGCCACGTTAGAACCTATGCACTGGACTCATCTGGCTGCTCAGAACCTACGCAAGGCTCCTGCCTGGAATGTGGTAGAGATGACTTCATCCATCCTGGAAGGGTCATGAGAACCAGGCTCTGAAGCACAGAGCGTGGGTTGAGGTGGCAATAGGGGCAACAACTCTGTAGGCAGATGTGACTTTGACCTAATTCTGGAGTGCAGTTCCTAATTCTCTAGGAACACGCACAGGTTGGCAGTGCGCACATCTGAGTACCGAGGCACTCGTGATCCCAATGGAAACACCGACTCCCCCAACTCACCTTCCTTGGCATCATACCACTTGGAATGCCATACTTCTTCACCCACTGCTCTCCACTCAGCTTTGTATTTGAGGATGGGCACCCCACCTGTGGCCTCTGGTTCATCAAACTGCACCTGGGCTGTGCTGGAGTATGGCTCCACCTGGTCGATGGATGGTGAAGAGGGAGTGTCTGTGGGGAGGGCACATATAGAGACCCAGGTGAGCCCAGTTTGGCCCAAGACCATTAACTCCCAGTCACAAGGCACATCTCTTTCATTTCTGCTCACTCTTGTGAATCCTGTCACTGTATCCTGTCCTCCTGGCCCATCTCACCAGATGCTTCTCCCCCAACATGCCCCATGCGCAGATCCAATGACTCCCAGCTTCCCAACCCTCTGGCTTTGCTGATCCTGGCCCTTTCTTCTTCCCAACATCCTGGAATCACTCAAGTACATAAATTGGACTGGCAGGGGTAGGTGGGGGGTTGTGGCAGCTGCCGTTAGGGACACTCACCTGCTTGAACAAGGATGAATTCCAAGGACTCCTGCCCAATGCGGTTCACTGCAGTACAGTTGTAGTTTCCAAAATCATTTTCAGAGTCCGGGGTCACCTTTAGAAGAAGAAGCTCTTGGGTTACAAGTGTTCCATGGGATGGTCACAGACTCAGATCTTTATTTACCGGATTAAGTGAGTAAAAAACAGAACTAGTAAAGTACAAATCATTAGCTCCAGCCCAGCCTTAAACAAGAGAAAAGAATAGCAGAGGGGCTCATGGGAGAGGCACATTCAGGGAGGGGACTGGTAGAGTGGGTGAAGGGGAGCTGAAAAGAGGCCCAGTGTCTTCTCTAGCCCATGCCAGAGAAGTAGGAGAGAGGACTTGAGCTGCATTTTGGAGCCCATCTAGAGTCAAACAGTGCTTTCTCTGCTCTGCCCCACCCCCATCCTGACTCACCTCCAGATAGCTGGCAGAGGGGGTGTTGTAGATCTTGATATTGCTGTAGTTGGAGCTTGGCAGCAGCTGGCCATCCCGAAACCATGAGATCGTGGCACTGGGATAGGCAAATACCTCGCAGGTGATGTTCACCTGGTTCCCCTCCCAAGTGTACACAGCCACAGGGCCCTGTAGCTTCGGGGCATCTGCAATAAATAACAATGACTATCGGGATCACTGCCATGATCATGAAGCCCCCATATCCTGTCTCCTGGCACTGGGAAGGCAGGTGTGCCCCAAAGCAGAGCTAGTGCCTGGTATAGTAGAGGTCAGGGCCGTTTTAGAATTCCTGTGCACAGCATGCAAAGACTCAAGGGCACAGCAGGATTGTAAGAAGCCTGGAGATGGTGTGTGGGGGGTAGCTTGGGAACAGAGCTCTGAATGGCCCAGAGCCAGCTGCAGGCAATGTGAGAACTCATAGGGTGCAGGTAGGTTCTTGCTGCTGTTTTCCTCTCTCATCCTGATCCTGCCTTGCCCCTCCCCTCCCATGTCCTTCCCCATTTATTCCTCACATTGCACTTCAAGGTACATGGACTGGGAGTCCTGGCCGATGGTGTTGCTGGCGGTGCAGATGTACTCTCCGGCGTCAGTGTACTGGATGCTCTTCAGGGTCAGCGATGACACACGGGCATGGCTGCGCACCACCATGTGCCCATCCAGAGTCTGTCGGGGGGAAAGGGAGCATGTCAGAGCCTGAGGCAGAGCGGAAGGCAAGAGTGCTATGGCAGGATGGGGTCTAGGAGACTAGGCCATCGCTTGGCTGTGACCTGTCTCTCTTCCTCTCTCCTGTCTGTATCAATGGCTTTCTTACTTTAGGTACCATCTAATGGGGGAGGCTCTGGGAAGCAGCATGAAAACTTGGGAGTATCCGAAACAGAAAATGAGACTCAGTTATGTCAGGCAGCCTGATCTAAGTGCCAAGATTGGTTTGGGGCTAGGTTCCCCAAGATGACTTTGTTTGGGATGTCTAAAATGGAAGCAAAGCCTCCAGCCAGCAGATACTGCAGCAGCAGCAGCAGCCCTACCTCATGAGATGCTGGGAAAACTGCATTGCCACCCTGTCCTTTCTGTCTGTCCACCTACCAGTTCCACGGTGCATGTACCCGTAGCAGGACATTCCAAGTGCCCAACATAAGAAATTATTAAAGAAATCCTTATTTCTGCAGATGCCTCTTTCCTGGATACTTAAAAGTGAAATAATCCCATGTAAAAACAAGCCAAACAACTCAAAGATCAGGAGCCACTGCACTGGAAGTGAGAGTAACTGGGTTCTCTCTCCAGGGACAGTGGTACAGAGAATCCTAGGCAGGTCTGGGATCCTTGACACCTTGGCCACCACCATTTTATAGTCCTTGACACAGCAATGGGCTTTCTAAATCTCTGGAATTATAATGATTGGTTAAAAAGAGAATAAGTACATGGTCCTAAAGCAATGGGTACTGGAGTATTTCTAAGCGGATTTTCCCCTTGACATTCTAAGTAAAATGGTTGCTGGCCCAGGAAGAGTCTACGCATGTGGCCTAACTTCAGATTCTCAGGAAAGTTAGTGATCTGGAAAAAAGGTCTTGTTCTATGCAGGCTGGGCCCTCTTGTCTCCAGTATATGATGTTCTGTAGGGATGGACAGGAGGTTATATTCTGCACCTGGTATCTGTCGTCCCATGCATTGGGTCTTTAAAGAATGACAGAACCATTGGCTTCAGGTTCTTTGGATATGCTGATTTGGGGCCCTGAAGCCCAGAACTGCAATGTCATACAGCAGCCAGAGTAGGAAGCTCACAAGAAAGATATCACTGGCCTTGTTCAGCAGTCTCAGCAGATTTACCACAAGAAGTCCCTTGGACCATCACTGACAGAGCTAGTCTATTCTGGTCATCTCAGCCCCTCGCATTTCATGTCTGGAAGCTGAAAAACTACTCTAGCAAGAAGACAGAAGAGTCAAGCAAAGTCATGACTGCCTACTGCTGCGAGTGCCATTCCTCCCTGGGATGAGTTCTCTGTTGCTCTGCTTTGACCTACAAATCTGGGACACTGGTTGGTTGAAAGATGCATCCCAGGAGATGCCACACATTAATGAGAGATGACAACAAACAGGTGTGGAGCACTAAGCTAGGAAGCCTCGTGACACCCGGTTTGTTGGTGATACTGGAGTTTTGAGGGGTGACAGTGCTGATACATTCCAGGACTATTTTCATACGTCATACACACAAGTCTTCACCTGTGAGTCTAGACTAGTGGCCTCGAGAGCATGGGGCCATCCCTGCAGGTATCTCTAAGGGGCTGTGCTGACCTGCTTGTCTCTCTTACTTGTCCAAACAAAGCAGGACTGAAGGCAGAGGGAACTTAAAGACAACCCCTGGCCTTTCTGGTGATCTCTGTGATATCAACCAGCAACTGAACTAAAATTCTTTGTGACACAGACCAGACTTGTCCTGGGGCTGCCACACACAAACTTGGAAATTGAACCATACTCTTCTGGAAGTCAAGAGAACATTTCCATAAGGAAGAGATGTTATAACAAAAGAGGCAGAGAAACTAATGTAGGCAAGAATAGGACCTTAACGACAGCAAAGCAGGGGATATTCCGAGTCTTTACTTGGAATAATCTAGAAAATGGTTGAAGAGAAGCTTAGAAAACAGTTGCATGGATAGCCATGATTTTTTTTTTTTTTTTTTGATTCCTATCTAGTTTCTTTCAGGAAATTTCTCCATGTGGAAATTTCTTCTAAAGAGAATTCTTATTTTGCAGTAGGCTCACTACACATTTGGTGATGGAATTATCTGCCAGATGCCCAGTTCTCCCTTTGAGGATACACAGATAGACTCCAGTGTCATTAGACTATCTTCCCCTGAAATGCTTTTACTCTGGCTCCTACACAGCTTCAGGGAGTGCCACCTACCAGCCATCCAGACAAAAAGTCATGCTGACCACCCAGGCTGCAGCAGAAGGAGCAGACGAGCTCTGGGCAAGTATGAAAGATACTGATGGCAAGAAAACTCCTTTTTTCCCCAAAAGTATGAAGAGTAATGATAATTATTCTCATCAAAACGTTTTTGTCTCCCTCCTTCCAGGTAAAAGTGCTAATGCTTTTAGAACTTACAAAATGAAATTGGCCATAACCCGAGCCTTCTTTTGCACTCATCTGGACTTATGGTCTTCATCTCCGAATGAGACAAACAGGAGAGAATGGAACTTCTGAGCCCTAGGGGCAGCATCCACTTGAAAGTCAATTATGTCCTAAGTAAGACACTCACGATAAGGACACTTCTGAAAAATGGAGTGAGGTGTCTGCTTTCCTAGGGGTAAACCTATTCCTTCCACTTACAATAATAATTCTCTTAACATCTCCTTAATGCTCCCTGATAAATCTCACCTCCTCCTCAACCAGGTCTAAATGAGAATGACAAGGAAAGTTGTATCAGGCCAAGCAGAATGAGATCTGTAGCTGCTTAAGAGTGGTTGATAATTAACCCTTCTTCTCTCTCTTCCCCAGTCCCAGTGGGTCCATGACTTTTGGACAATAAAGCACCCAACCTGTGACAGCACTAAGTGATTCCTGTGCCACAGGCGGGAAGCATCTCAGTGAGGATATGCACTTAACAGTCATCCCAGTGACAGGGAGGAGGAAGGTCTTATACACAGGAAGTTTAGAATGAACCGCATTTGACAATGGCAGCCTGTTCATGTGCAGAAACTAAGATCAGTGCCTGGGGACAGGCAGTCAACTTTTAAATATTAAACAGCATATCATTATGGATGGCCTTGACCTGAACACATGAGTTATATGTTATGAATAATTATCATTTCTGAAAGATTAAGAGGATAGATTTACCAAATTAAAATCTAGAATCTATAGGATCATCATGTTCTGCATTTATAGCATTACACGATCAAAGCCCCATCTGGATAAAAGGCAAAGGCTACTTTAAAAAAGTCCTTAGAGATTAGATCCTTGAATCTCATCTGAAGTCTACTGGTTTTATTTTCACTGTATGTCACTTCATATAAATCAGGTAAAAAATTATAGGCATGATCATACGTAGGGTCTTGAGATGTGGCAATCAAGGTCTAAAGATTAATATTTAGCTTCAGTTTTCAAACTAAGTCCCACATTATCCAAACCGAAGCAATGAGTCAGAGAAATTTCAAAGGCTAAATGCTACTGACTTTAAAAAACATAAAACCATTTGTACCACATCATTCTAATCTCATACATTTAATGGTCTATAAAAGTAATGGAGATATGTTTGGCAATTTGGGAAAACCAACGAGAGATGTCATTTGCATTGCTTTTGAGATGAAACTTGACGTGATAATTTACCAAGACTGATTATTATAAAATAAGTGAGCAACAAGATGAGTTGAGCTGGAAAGGAAAGGGAGGAGTGGGTTTTTAGATCACTAACTCTGCGACTTTATGGTCCAGAGCCACATCAACCATGGGAGCCAGAAAACTTTCATCATTTCAAAATGCCTGGCCTGGGAATCGGGGGCAATTTATTTCTATTGGTATAATTACCTGGATGTGATTTTACCAGCACCAGCGAGAGAATAAGATCCAGTTTTAGGAAATAATATGGATTTGTTCATCCACTCCCAACACAGCTTGCTTGCTCATCCTAAAATGATACTATTGCTAAGTAATATCTACCACTATCGACCTATTCTTTAATCTAGCTAAATTACTAATTAGTTTAGCATGTCTGGTTATTAAACTGCAATGGTGAGTTAAACTGTAATGCTTTCAAAACTAAAGACTGGCTAGTGGTCAGGCAAGCTATACCTCTTGCTTCTCTGGTCGAGTCCACGAAGCCTGGAGAGAACAAGATATAAAACACAACAAGAAAGCAGTAAAATTTTACAACATGTTGCTTTAGAGAATGTATCACACTGCATTCCGTGCACATGCAGCTTTTCTTTAATTCAGAACTTTTTCCAAGGCCCACTTTCAATGGTGTGTTTATTACACAATTTAATTTAGGATTTAGCTTATGTCCAGCTTTTTTTCCCCCTTAGGCACATTAAAATGTATAATTCAAAAGGTTTAGGCTTTCCTAATCTTTGGTATACCTAGATATGAATACCAGTAGGACCAGACTGCTCTTGTTCCAAAATACCTTAAATATTGCTCACAGTATTTGGTGACATGACTAGTTCTAACCACATTATCTAGAGATACTTAGAGAGTAGGTCTCCTCCAGCCGGGAGTGGTGGCTCACGCCTGTAATCCCAGCACTTTGGGAGGCCGAGGTGGGCGGATCACGAGGTCAGGAGATCGAGACCGTCCTGGCTCATGCGGTGAAACCCCGTCTCTACTAAAACTACAAAAATAAAAAAATTAGCCGGGCGTGGTGGCAGGCGCCTGTAGTCGCAGCTACTCGGGAGGCTGAGGCAGGAGAATGGCATGAACCCGGGAGGCAGAGCTTGCAGTGAGCGAGATAGTGCAACTGCACTCCAGCCTGGACGATGGAGCGAGACTCTGTCTCAAAAAAAAAAAAAAAGAATAGGTCTCCTCCTTTGGATTTTATAAGGCAGCTTATCATAAATATACTAATGCCATTTAATGCTCATGCATTTTATAACTCTTTGCATGCATTCCGTGAAAATCAAATTTTTATTGCCAAAAAGGAACAAAGCAAGGAGCAGAGAGGTACACTAGGAATGAGAAGTATGAAGTCCTTGAGACCAGGAGTCAGGAAACTTTGAGGATACCAAATGGAAGTAGTTGTGGAAGGGCTCTAGTCCTTAACAGCAGAGAATGCCCAGATGGCATGCGGGCTCCAGCATGTACCATCTTCATCAAACACGGCATTCCATTCACAAGTTGGCATTCGCAAGCCAACCCAGGGACACAGGGGTTAGGGAAATTTTCCACCCACATCTAGATTTTTTAATTTCTCCAGCACTTGGAAATCTATTCTCCTTACAGTTTATCTGTTTTTCATACTAGGATTCAAAGATATGATAGCTGCATTGTTCTTTTTATTACATGGCAAGACTGCCTGATTGTCTCTGATGTTCAGATGGAAAAAGGATAGAAAAGATGCCAGAATCATAGCAACGCAATCCAGGGAATGCAAATAAGTTAGCAAACATTTAGTAAGAGTCCACTAAATGCAAGGAACTTTTGTGAGAAATGAGATGGAAATATCGAGTTATGTCACATGATGTAGGAATGAAGAAGAAGGTGAGAACAGAGGAACGTGCAGAGACCAAAGTAACGGTGGGCCAACATGTCAAATGTGCTTGCCAATTCCACATCACTTAGAAGCTTGTCGGTTACATGCCAGGGCTGCAGGAATCAAGATCTTTCTTTTGTGAGACTCTATCACATTGAGTTGTATGTTTTTTCAAATCTGATTATTCTTGTGTCTCTCCCAAATCACTGTGGTTCTATGGCTTTTAGAATAAGTAGTTGCTAGTAACACAAAGCTTCCAGTAACATAACCTCTTACTTTTGTGCCTGGTGGAATGATAGGAAATATCTTGGCCCTAACCATTTGGTGAATGTGTGACCCACATTAAGACAACCTGATATGCAAATGTACACACTTATGAAATAAATCAAGGTATGATTAGTAATCCTCCAAAAATTGTTCTAGGTTGTTTTGATATTCATATTTTATTTTCTTACACACAAGTCTGCAGGAATATGTATATAAAACAAAGTGAAGCATTTCTATAATTTTCTTATGTATTCTATTATTCATGTGCCCACACACTGGATAAACCTGACTCTGATTGCTCAATGCAGTCGTCTTTTCCAGTGTTTAAAAGCAGGCCCTGAGTTTGTACTGAATGAGGAATTTTTTCTGGTGAAAAGGAAATTCCAGCTTCCAAAGAATCCAGAACTTCAAAAGTTCTCTTACTTGTGGGATATTCTGTCAGCCTAAGATTCAAGATTCACGGAATGCTTTTCATTTTTCCTATCTCTTCGGATCTCAATTCTTCACTGCTCTTCTTTCCTTAATAAGGCTTTATAGGCCTTTCTTTGTCAGCCATTTCAAAGGCAAAGAGATGTTCAAAGAGGCATATGATGGATTTTTTCTGCCAGGGATAGAGTATGTAAATCATCATCTGTGGGTCTCAGGCAGTAAGTAAATGACACCTGGAATTTAGCAGCACTCACTCAAACACCTGGCAATATTTAAAAGGAATCTGGGCGGGATGAGTAATGAAATAACATGGATGCAGAATCTTTCTGAGATATCACAATGACTTTCATACAGATGATCAAATTGACCCATTATGACGGTCAACTTTTTTGGTCAACGTAATAGTAACTACTAAGAAATGCATCAACTTTTGGACAGCTGATCTATCTTAATGATCTTGATGACCCAAACTATTAGGTACCCTAGCTATTATCAGTTGTTGAGCTAAACCAACTCAACTAGCTGAAGCTTAACCGATTGGTAATGGTCATTCTCAGATGAGTGATTAGACTCAATACAGAGACATGATCAAAGGTAGAGTGTGACCTGAATTCAGGCTCATTGTACTTGTTTTTGCTTATCTCCCCCCATCTTTTATAATGAACAAGAACATTGGTATTCCATTAGAAAGTCAATAACCATATGTCTATAGTTGAATGCCCTCTTTTCCACCTCTTCCCTTAAGAAGACTAATACTAGACTACACTCAGCAGTGAAGCAAAACACA
Organism: Colobus angolensis palliatus; assembly: GCF_000951035.1. Taxonomy (NCBI): domain Eukaryota; kingdom Metazoa; phylum Chordata; class Mammalia; order Primates; family Cercopithecidae; genus Colobus; species Colobus angolensis. The sequence goes on along the minus strand of NW_012120709.1, from coordinate 19,684,892 downwards.
AAGCTGCTTTAACTCACTTACATTGTAACTAACTCTATTAAAGGAATCATTGAACCTTCCACTAAAGTAATACAAACCATGAGAGAGCACTGTGGCACCGTGGCATCAGGTGGCCTACCTTCTGAGCCACTGAGCCAGAAGGAAGCCATTGTGGTAGTCCAAGGGCTCTGTACTTGACCTTGTTTTAGTCAACATTTCTATCAGTGACTTGGACAAAGATATTGCAAATAAGTGTTCATACAAGGTTAGAAGCAACAGCTAATACAAATGTTAGATGACGACTGCATTGGAAGACTACTGAACTGCCTGCTCTTGGGCTCTATGCTTAGGCTGGGATCCCCACTGACTGCTCTACTTCTTTACTTTTAATATACACATGGGTTGAAGTGCCCTGGACACACAGATTTCTAAGGTGAATTTCTAATGAGAGTCAGTCCTGACTGGTTACAAAGATGGACTCAAACAGTCATTCTCAAGCCAGGGGGTGTTTGTATGTGTCATAGTTTTAGTAACAATTAGAGGTGGTTACTGGCATTTAACAGGAAGGGGACTAGAAATGCTAAGTTTCTTGCAATGCATAGTACAGTCCCAGTGAAGGAAGCCTCTTCCCAAATTGCCACCATGACCCTGTTGAGAAGCACTGGTTGCAACAAACAAAATGCAATTTTTAACATAAATAAATATAAAATTCTGCAATATTGGTTAACCAATCAATTACATAAGAACAGGATAGGTGATATGTGGCTTAAATGGGGTTCATGTGAAAAAAGACCTGAGCATTTTAGTTGACCACAAGCTCAATATGAGGCAACAGAATAAGGAGACTGTTAAGAGCTAATGCTCCTTTACCTGCATGATGGCATCCACATCAAAGAGGCAACGGCCCTCCTGAAGTCTGCATTAATTACACTGAGCACAGCAAAATTTTAGGGGAGCACCAGTGAACTGAAACTATCTAGTATAAGACAACCAGAAAGATAAAAGGTATGGAAACTATGACATATGAGAAATAGTGAAAATAACTGGTGTGTTCAAGGTAAGAAGAGTGGACTGGAGGAAAGTCGAAGAGTTTTTAATGGCTCTCATGCAAAGGACTGAGTGGCAGAGGCTGGGAGGACTGAGCAGAGGAAGGGGCAGGGAAGCAGCTCATTCTGCTCTTCAGTATTGGCCAACTCCCCCGCAGAGGACTGACACCATCACGCTTCAGACAGGGACCGACTGGCTTCCTGGCAAGGATGCTAGGCCAGGGTGCCAGGCGAGACTGGATGACCTCAAAAGGTGCCTTCTGAACATCTATGATTTTAGCATTTTATGTGATCTAAATCTCAGGAGGCTTCTTTACCTGACCAATTAGATACAATCATCTATTCTTGTATGCTTAGCATATCACCCTGATTTTAAAAAGAAAATGGTTGTTTTCCACTCCTACAATTACAGCGACGCTAGTAATCTTGATTCCTAATTATATAGAATGCAACTTCAGATGGAGGAGAACATAAGGAGAGGCTGCCAGAGTAAAAATGAATTGTATTTTCTGCACTCCAACCAGTTCATGAAGAGCCCATATTTGTTTTCTTAATTATTAGCTATCCACAGTGTAAGATGGACAATATGCCTCTTTGATGTCAATATATAATTAACAGAAATGGCAAATTTTCTTATATAGAGTTTCACTCAGGCAAATGTGTCAGGCTGGTGTCACATCACTAGCTGATTTGGAGGACTTGTTTTAACACTGATTTACTCATGTTCCAATAAAGTGAACTTGAAGGCAAGTAAAAGAAATATAATACAACCAATGTGGCTGGACTGAAATAACGATCTAAGATTAAGACAAATGATCTATAGCGATAGCAGAATTATATAAAAAGTAGTCACTACTAGGCTTGAGGCAGCCTCTGCTGGACACCTGTCTCCATATTTAGCAAGTAGGAATGTGTATTAGTTCCTGGCTATTATTCTCATTCTAGAAAAATGAAATCATAGCTACAAGCCAGAAGTGCCAACCTATTAAAGAACCTCAGTAGGCACAAATCTTAATAACCTTTCTGGTCTAGATTGGCTGTTGAGCTATTCCTAGAAAAGATATAGAATTCAAAAGCATCACTCATCTGAGGCAGATATTATTTCTGTCCTTCACTGTAGGTCAAAGATATACACTGGGTCACTCTGGACAAAAATCTACTTTTAAGCTAATGTAGAAAGATCTGCGAAGCAGCAGCCTTGTGGTTTAAGCCCTGAAATGTACATTCAATCCACATAACACACATGAGTGGGGCTGAAATCTTAGCTGAGGGTTTAATTCTAATGTTGATAAAGAAAGTATCCAAGTAAACACCACATCTCTTAATCTAGCTGGTTTTCACAGTATCAAACAGCATATGTGAGTTTCAAAAATATTTAGCAGTTCCTCAGCTGACTTTTTAAGTTGAATTTAACTCTGGAGGTAAAGGTTGCAAAAAATAATAGGTTATTTGGAAGAGCAATTTCTGTTCCATTTGATGCAGTTTTGTTTTCTATTAGTGGGAAAGAAATCAGCTCCTCAAATGCAAATCCCAAATTTAGTGCTGGTATTTCACACTATCCCTTTCTGGCTTTATTTGAGTTTACTCTCTCTAGAGATTTCCTTTGGGCAGGCAGAAGAGTGAAGATCTATCATTTTTGACATTCTGATCAGTAAGTAGTCCATTATAAATGTTCCATAAGGCAAGGCCATTACTACTGAATAGGTGACAAAACCTGGGATAACTAAAACAGAGCCCATTACTACAGGATATACGAGATGAGATTGGAGAAGTACCATAAGAGGGTTTAAGTTGCATTAAAACCAGGCTTTTTCCTCCTACTTTTGGCCTACTCAATAATCAAGGGCTGTATGATGTGGGGTCACCTCAGTTTTTATATATTGTCAACAATAAAGTATCTTTCTGGTGGCCTATAAATCCATGGACTTTGAAGCTCAATCTTTCCCACCATTTTGATTTGTCAGGAAGCTTGCTACAATGTTCTTAAACCCTCCATGAATATATTGAAAAACCAGGATGTAATCATCACTTAGAAACTGCTAAATATTTTTGCCTTTAGAACAAAATGATATCCAAATGTGACCAAGAATACAGGCAGACACAATGGCAACCAAGCATTTGTGCATAAGTGCATATATAGCATGAGTATACAAACACAAGAAAAATAATTAATAGGTTCATTTTGAGCCTGATTATTTCTGGGAGATCTTTCCTAGGGTGCTCTTGAGATGATGACAATGTCACCTGGTGAACCTATGACATTGCCTTCTCTTTGTTCCCTCACAGCTCCATAACTCGGGGCTTGAAAATCACCATCGCCTCCTCCCCAGAACATCTAACTTGAGCATGGCCATACATCACGCCCCTGCCAACCTGTCCAAGGAATTGTGCCTATTCCATTGCAAGGGTATGCTGAGCAGGCCATGTCCTGCAGGCTCGGGGAGGGAGGCCCCGGGATCTGGCTGTGGCCTCTGGTGACCATAACCCATCTCCCAGCTCACCAAAGAGAACTGGGCACGAGCAGACTCAATCTGCTTTGAGTCTGCATTTCAAGGCCCTGAAACTCCTGGGCAGCATGATACCTTTTCTTCGCTGCTGATGTTCCGGGTAGAAGTCCTCCAGGTGATGGAGGGAATGGGGTCTCCAGAGGCTTCACAGGTAAGAGTGACCTGCTCCTCCAATTCCATGGCAGTCTGGTTCTCTACATATGTGATTTTGGGTTTTGCTGAAAAGACAAAACATTTCTCTGAGTTTATCTAATTATTGAGCTTTCTGGGTTTCAACAATGACATGCACCTATCCAACAAAGGTTATCTATCTGCTAAGTACAAGACCTTAGTCTAGGTGTTTTAGGAGATACAGACCTGATTCCCCAAGGCTTACAATGATGTAGGCATGTGACAACACAGAAACCATAATAAATAAGAAATATCCTATCGACTAAGAGTGATAAGGGCAAGGAATGCAGGAGGCATGACGCAGTGGACGAGTGCCTCCCTGGGTGGAGCCTTCAAGAGGAGATGGCTTTGGAGCCGGGCCATGAGATTTTCAGCAGGTGGAACTCTAGGGTGGAGATGGAGTCATTTGAAGTGTAGGAAACTGATTGAATAAAAGCAAAAAGCATGAATATATGAAGAGATGGCTGGGAAGAGAACAGTGTGGCATGAGGCACAGGAAGCAGAGGCTGGATGGCTGGAATTTTACCTGGTGCCTGGTGGAGGCCCACAGACGACATTTAATCAGCAACACAAAAGCTTTTGTATTTCAAGAAGGTTAACCTAGGGACATTTCAGGAAGCTTTGGACTAGAGAAAACTTTGAGGTGGGAAAACCAGTTTGGAAGCCCTGGCAATGACCCAGATGTGCGGTAACGCTGGATTCTGACGAGGTCGTTCGAGAGGAAAGAGCAAAGAGCAGTTTTGAGACAGATACTGGAGTGGAGGAAGGTTCAATAAGTGGCAACTGAAGAGAGGGCAAGGAGGGGTGAGAAGAACCACAAGGAGCAATAAGAAGGAGTCCAAGTGACTTGGAGTCTTAACGACTGGGAGAATGGTGTTAGTATTAACTCAAATGAAGAAATCAGGCAAGGAACTGAATGGGGGCTCTGGGGTGGGCTCAGGATGGGAAGGAGATGAGTTGAGATGAGTCCATTTTCCAAATGTTTTGGGTAATGCAAGAAAACACAAGCATTCCAAAGCTAAGTTAAATGTTAAAACATTAGAGAAAATTGAATTTTCCCAATTTAAAACAATTATGCTCTGAAATTGCTGAACTTTGTGTGGAAGAGAAAAGATAACACTGCACAAATGTAACTTATTTCATGAATAAAGGAAAAGGCCAGGCTACGGAAACAAACAAATGAACCAAAAAACCCCAAGAGAATGATAGCTAGTTTTTGAAAAGACTACATTTACTTTATATTCAAATTCATATAGTAACCCTAAGTAGGCGAATAAACGACTGCCTATATATATTCTCCATGTTGAGGTCTTTGATGCTGTTTTAATAAACAGAAAACAATAACAGAACTATACACTTTTTGTTACAAATGCCTGCTTCTACATAAAATCACCTACATAGTTCAAATATTTGCCTAAAGGTAATGCATACTAACAGCCTGTTTAGCAAATCCTTTTTTGATGGATACAGGCACATCTCAATCCAATTTGGCCAAATGTTCATAGATTTCAGTTGATGGAGTCCACATGAATGAGGTTAAACCTCATAGGTTTTCCTATTGTGTCTTCCTCAATAGATATGATTTTCAAGAATATTACAACTTGTATTGGAAGGAATATGTGCTAAGTGCCATTGACAGGGAAGTTTTAGAGGGCAAAGTAAAATAAAAAAGAAACATGAAAAACAAAAAAGGCTAATAAAATAAAATAAAATAAAGGTAAAATAAGAGCTGAATCTCTATATTGTAAAAGTCACAGAATAAAAAAATTAAAAAAAAAAATTCAGCCATACAACTGAATCCGCTAAACTCAACAGTTGTTTTGAGGTCCGGAGACAATCTCAGGAAGGTTGAATTTGGGGCCTCTTAAAATCTTGTCAGACTCTGAGATCTGGACAATGTTTTGCTGACCTTCTCCTGACCTGCGGTACTTTGTCATGGCAGCCAAAGGTTAACAGAAGACAGGCAAAGGTCAGTTGCTATCTATTAGTATTTGGCCTTGGAGGCTCCATTTCCCAGATGGCTACAGAAGGTGCATTGTATGACTCCTTAGAAAAAAGGCAAACCATATTCTTATTAAAACATGATCATGGCTAATTTTGTAGAGTCTACAGAGTGCTGTGGGAAGGAAGGCAAGCTTCCCACTGATAACTTAATTCTCTATTACTCTAGAAGCAGTGCTACTGTCAGAACTAATTCAGAAAGCTCAGAATGCCACCTTAGAAGAAGACAGTGATATACATAATTTATTGTCTAAATTGGGACTCTCTTGAGAGTGACATGAAAGGCTCTAAATAATTGCACCAGGACAAAGGGCATTAGTAGGCCAACAGGGACAAATGCTGGGCACCCTACTGAAAAGATTTCCTCCCTCTGCATTCCAGCATCTAGAGGAATCTCTCCAGGTTTCATCTTCCTATACTCCCCGCCCTCTATTAATTAACCTCTCTTATGAGTTCTTGACTTTTGGATCTCTGTTGTATTCTCTACCTGCCTCCATGATCCTTAGTGCCTCAGACTGTTCTACTGCACCTTTCCCCATATTTCCTCCTGTGAGTTTTCCAAGAATGCTTTCCACTAAGAGGCAGCCTTGTCTACTCCCACTCCAGTTCATGCTCCTACAACCCGAAGAAGAGCCCTGAGGCCCCTGCGTCCCTGAACAAAGAGGTTGGACACTAGGCTATGGGGCATGACCACGTGCACCTTCTTTCAGGCTGCTGCTTGTCCTTTGCTGTAACCCTCAGGGGCTGCTTGAGACACAGGGCTCCTAGCCACTGGTGAACTTGCCTCAGCCACAGAAGCATGAGACCTCAAGAGCATTTACATGAGCATCAAAGGAATCAATATAGACAAAACTTCCTCAGAGGCATGCATGTGGACAGCAGTAATGAGAATTCACTGCCAAATTTAAAGGACGAGAGGATGCACCTACTTAGTAAAAGGAGCATCTAGCTAATAACTAAGGCAACATGTGCTAGAACATGTCTTTTTCTTAGGAAAGAGTGATGCCACTTAGATACAAATGATGTCATAAAGTCCCTAATTGAGATATGTCCCGTACATACTGATGGACATCCCTTCTTGAAGCCACAGGACTTCTGGGCTTTTCTTTACTATCTAAGCTACAGGCTTCCTCCCTTTCCTACATCATTGCTGTAGACTCTACTCCCACTTAGGGAACCTGCCCCATTTCTCCCCTAGCAATGGTCCACGATGGCAAGTTGGAAGGGGATGGAGAGGGAATAAAAAGGTGGAAGAAGACAGAGCCCTAACCAGCTGGTCCCCCCAGGTGGCTCCCTAGCCCTGTATTAGTCTCTTCAACCAATGGGGAGGCCAGTGGAGGAGGAGAGAAAGGAGGATGAGAAGGGGAGGTGGATGGGAAAAGGTGGTGGAGAGGAGGCACCAGGTTCCCTCAGGGAGACTGTACGAAAGCTCCTCAGACTATGACAGGGGAGGATTCCCATTCTGAGTGGACTCAGTCTCTACAAGTCTGTGATTCCTGCCCTGTCTCTTCAGGAGCCCGGCCACCTCTTCTCTGTTTGTCCCACTATGCGCCCTATTCTTCCAGCTGCAGTTTTGGGAAAGAAATTGTGAAATGTGTGAGTGTGTGTGTGTGTGTGTGTGTGTGTGTGTGACGAAGAGGGGTGTATGTGTCCAAGGTGGGGGGTGGGAAGACAAATCTTGTCTTAGCAGTTTCCCCGCCCTACTCTCCCTGCCTCATGACCTCCTCCCATTGACCTGACCCACTCTCTTCCCTCTACCATGGTCCCACATGGCCCTGCACTCACTGCTCCAGGGCAGCCATCACCACCAGAGAGGCCTGGAAGAGAAGCCGAGATCTGTTCATGCCCAGCCAAGTTGGGACTGAGTTGCTTTTACAGAGAAACCATGAGCTACCTGGTGGTGCAGGCAGAGTGCACTAATTCTAGTTTTGCCAGATACTCCCTGTATAATTCAGACACAATATGTGTTCTGTTGGGTTTTGTGGAGTTAACAACCATCACTGTTAGATTAGAGAAGGGACTTAGGAGCCACCTGCCTCGGTCTGAATCCAGAGGCACCTCATCCCTCTGTGATCAGGTTCCTCCTTCGTAAAATGGGGATAATAATAAAATCTATATCACAGGGGAGTGATGAGGATTAAAAGAGTTAACTTACAGATAGCACTTCACAGAGTGCTTGGCACATTATAGGTGTTCTGTTTGTGTTTGATATTATTATTATTATTACTTTACGGAGTTAAAGTCTAAAATAATTTCCTAAAGACAGGTGATGATCATGTCTCCAGGCTTATCTCCCTGCCACATATGTATGTTTGCTTCATCACATAGAACTAATGACAGTTCCTCCATTTATTCCATCTAGTGCCTACTGGATGCGGGCTACTATTTCAGGTGCTGGGGATGTATCTGTGAGTAAAACACACACAGCCTCTGTCCACAAGAAGCTCCCATTCAACACAGCCTGTGCTTTTCTTGTCTCTGTGCCTGTGCCCAGGCTGCCTAAAATTCTCATCCACTCGTTCAGCTGGGTAATTCCTACTTATGAAATATTACCTTTTAATAACTTTTCTAACTTACATCACACAGGACCAGAGAACTTGCTTCCTACAAAACACTGTGCATATTGCTATTATGAAGTCATAATAATGTATTGTCGTTTCAAATTTCAGCATTGACTATCTACATTAGCCTGTGAACCTATTGATGAGAACAGAGTCCATGTTATTCATCTTCTAAACTTGGCAATGACTGAGTCCATAGCAGTCACTCAAATGTTGCTGACTGACACTGACTATTGTAACGTTTATGCTTATCCATTTATCTCCCTCTTTGTGCTTCCCAGGGTCAAGGGATGATATCCTACTCATCTCTGTAGCCCCTCTATCCAGCAACAATGGTGGTCAATACACATTTATTAAATGAAGGGATGAACAAATGCATCTATCTTTTTCTATAATATGGAAAAACTTACTAAAACCATAGTGACTGGGGAAGATCAGTCTGAATTCAAGAAAAGACTTTCAAGAATACTTTTTATGAAATTTAGCTTTCACTCTCAAATATATACAGTTAACTTGAACCAAACTGATAGCCTGTTTCTAAACCCAGCTGTTTACTACTGAATAACTAGCAGATCATTTGCATATAAAGTCTTGATTTTCAAAGGTCTGTGTTTATGAACAGTTCTCCTGATCAGGCTGTATAAGCAGGTCCCAACCCTGATTCCTGAGTGCACATTTTAACGATCTGGGGGCTCCATGCACCAGAGCTGCCCCTCAGACTGGCACCTCCTCAGCAGCGCTGTCTACAGTAGACCAGTTTATCTGTGTGTTTTGTTTTTTTTTTTTTTTGAGACAGAGTCTCACTCTGTTGCTCAGGCTGGAGCACAGTGGCACGATCTGGTCTCACTGCAAGCTCCACCTCCTGGGTTCACGCCATTCTCCTACCTCAGCCTCCCAAGTAGCTGGGACTACAGGCGCCAGCCACCACACCCGGCTAAGTTGTTTGTATTTTTAGTAGAGACGGGGTTTCACCGTGTTAGCCAGGATGGTCTCAATCTCCTGACCTCGTGATCCGCCCGCCTTGGCCTCCCAGAGTGCTGGGATTACAGGCGTGAGCCACCGCGCCCGGCCCTTATCTGTGTTTTCTAAACAGATGTGCGGAGAGACTTGAGGGCCATTCAGTTAAACATTTTTCTGCAACCAATTCTTTTTTCAAGATCAGGTCAAAATGCCTTTCAGTTCTGAAATGAATGGAAGTTTCCTGAGTTTATGAAGATGAAGTGAGCAGGGATGTAGGGGCTCTTCTATGACACTGTTTCACACAGGCCAGGGAAGGAGGCAAACAAGGCAAAGTAGCCAGCCTGTCGGCCACTAAAGTTACCAAGGGCCTATGCCAAGTCTGGCACCGTTTGGAGTCGCAGGGATAATGCCGTGTATGACAGCCAGGGTTCTGCTATCTTGAAGTTTACACACTAGTAGAGGTAGGAGACAGACAATCCCCAAAACAAATATGCAAATGACATCTGTTCAGGTACTGTTGAGTACAGAGAAGAACATCCAGTAAGAGTCACGAGAGAGAGATGAGTGGAGGTGGGTGGGGGTGGTCACAGTGCAGGGGGAGCTGAGTTAGCCAGGGCAGTGAAGGAAGGAGCCACTGAGAAGGTGAGTTTGAGTTAAGATCTGAATGGTGGATCAGAAAAAGGCAGTTCAGAGTGGATCAGAGGGAAAGATACTCCAAGCAGAAGGGATACCAAGGGCAATGACCCTGAGATGAGGAACAAGCTTGGTATGTCTGAGTGACATGAAGAAGGCCTGTGTGGTCGCAGAACTTTGCATGTGCAGCAAAGTGAAAGAGATGAGGCTGGAGAAGAAGGTAGGGGCTAGTTCATGTCTGGTCTCGTAGGCCATTGCAGGGAGTCTGGCTTTTATTCTGGTTGCCATAGGGAGCCACTGGAGGCTTTCAAACCGATGAGTGGCATTTAGGTCATTTTGGCTACTGTGAACAGAAGGGAATGAAGTGGACCAATAGGGAGAGTCAGGGAGGCCAGGTATGAGACCGTCCCACTGCCCAGGTGAGGATGATGGTGGCTTGGACTAGGGCTTAGGTGGTGGAACTGGCAAGAAATGGGTACACTGGGTTATGTTCTGAGGGAGAGTGCCCAGGGTCTTACTGATGGACTGAATGTGCAGAGGGAGAGGAATCGTGGCAGAGCAGTGACCTGGGCCCCCACGGCCCTTACCGAAGACTTTGAGGTGGATGGTCGCATCCTGCTCGCCAGCCTTGTTCTCAGCAATGCAGATGTACTCAGCCTCGTCGTTCTTATCCACCTTTTTGATGGTCAGCTGGGAACTATCATCGCTGAAAATGTACTTCTCGTCATCTTCCTCTTGCTCTATCTGTTCCCCATCCCTGGAGTGTGTAGAAATGCAAAGTAGCATGATTTCAACCACAGAAGTAAGACGTTTATTTTTAATTAGGTTCCATAGAATGCAGACTGAGTCAATGGGAAAGACTCCTCAGTCTTCACAAAAAGTTAAGGCACCAAGTTGAACGTCCACAATCACCCTTTATTCCTCTATTCCATCCTCTGACTATCCAAGAGCTGCAACCGTGCCCGCAAAGGTTTAAAAGTGGGCTCCTAAGACCACACCCTCTGGCTCTGACTCTGCCCCCACAAGGCTGAAATTGAAGGAATAATCAATGCACAAGCAAGAGACTCTTATAGAAAAGAGTCCATTCTTCTCCTGGGGTTGATATTCCTAAGAAGCCCACATCCATTTCACTGAGACACTAACATGGAGCAGACTTCATGATGCCCCATTCTCCTCTAGTCCATGATAAAAGGCAGGAGCGAGTTTCTTACTTTGTCCAGCTCATGGTGGGTTCCGGGAAGCCTTCAGCATCACACACCAGGGTGACGGACTGGCCGAGGTTGGCGGTGGCATTCACAATGTTCTGCCTGGCCTGGATGGTGGGTGGCACTGAAGGAAAAAAGGGTGTCATGGGGTGGTTGTGAAAATTTGGAAGAACCCAATGGCCTGGAGAAGAGACACCGCTCCAGGTCAAGAGTTCTCAGCCTGTGGGACAAACGACCTGTGCGGCTACAGAGTTAGTGTCAGGAATCGAAATTCATGTATGTACTAAATAACTTCTGTAAACTGAATAGACAGTTCTCCTACAAACATGCATTTTTTTGTTTTTCATTAATTGAGAAGCTATAATAATATATTTTATTCATGTTAAGATGGTATTTAATTTACAGTTGCTATTTTTCATTATGCATTTTCTCAGTCAATGCATACTAAATTTAATAACTACTAGAGTCAGAGGAACTCGATGTTAAAAAGCGGCTCTTCATACTGGAAAAAGTTGGACATTACTGCTCCCAGTGGTTACATGGTTAACACCAATTTGAATGCATCAGCTACAAAAAAGAGTGCCAGTTGTCTGGGACTGTGATAAACAACCTTGCACAAAACTGTTTTTTACCAAAGGGATGAGAGGGGGAGAGTTTGGCAAAAACAAAAAAAAAAATGTGTCAATAGTCAAAACAATTCAACCCTGATTTACTTATTTTCTTAGTACTGACATTATAATTTCCTGTAAACGTCTTGTAAATGTCAGATCAATTCCATGGGTGTGTTTATTTGATACTGCAAATTAAGATTAATAAGCCTATGGACCACGATGCTGACTATTCTGAGGCCTGAGCTGACTGTAATATTTTCTTTAAACATTTAAGCAGAGGACTAACTTCACAATTATGGTAACATCAAGGACAATGAGGATTAATAGGTAAGGGAAGGTTTTTAGTACTGCAGAACAGTGAAGGACATTCAATTGCTGCATTAAAATCCCCCATGGTTGAGGGAAGATCCAACAGGCAAGTATATTTAAAAAAAAAAAAAAAAAAGAAATCTAGATGTTAAGGTGGGGAGGGGATTTAGCTGAGAGGGATGATTGAGTCAGGACAGGATTTAGTTTACAGACCAAAGAGGAAGTTAAGAGAATGATTTTGGAGAACCAAGGTTGTAGCAATGCACATAGCAGGAAGAACAGGATCTCCTCACCATTCACAACGACCTGAATGTCCTTGAAGTTGATCTCCCCCCGTGCCAGGATTCTGCCCTCACAGCGATAAGTGCCCTCATCTGTTTTCTTGATGCCCCGGATCTGCAGGTAGTTGTTGGACAGGACTATGAATCGGACTAGAAGAGATAAGAGGCAGGTTCATCCAAGAATCAGTCAGAGAGCTCTGGTATCTGCAGACAGGTGGCTGAGTCTCTTTCCTGTTTCCTAACTTCAGTCTTATAAGGTGGGGTTTTAAGCCCAAATAAGAAAATGTGTCCCTGGCTTTGAAATACAGCCAAGAGTAAATGTCTATTAGAAATTTGTCTTTCGTACTGGAGAGAAAATCAAGTACCTAAGCATACCAGCTTTGGATATACATCTGTTCAGGACCCAGAAACTGCATGAGGGCTCGGGCACACGTGAATCTGAGTTTGGACTGGAATGCCTCAGGGGCTGGTACAGGTGAAAAAGCTAGGGAACTTGGTGCCCTGGGGAAAAGGCAGCTGCCAGGAAATTCAGGTCTCACCATCTTTTTTCAGGATGACATCTCGGCCTTTGTGTTTCCAGATGATGGTCGGCGGGAGGGAGCTGACCACATCACACACAATCACCGCATCTTCCCCCTCCCGGAACTCCTGTGGGGTTGGCGCATTCTTGAACATGAGTTTCTCTGGAAAATGAGCAGAAGAGTGAGGGAAAACAGCTGCTTCTCCCACAAAGATCCCCTTTCACCAGAGCCATGCTACCTGGACTTGACTCCTGGGCAAATCTCGCTCCTGGTGTACAGTTGTATAAGAGGGGCACCCTCACAGACGTCAGGCAGAGCAGCTGGCCCAAGCATAGGTTGCCAATGCTTGGCAACCAATATCTGCTCACTGAGTGCTAAATTTATCACATTTTGTGCAGAAAAGGGTCTACAGAACGAAAGAAATGTCTTCACCAAGGGTTCCTGGTCATGCAGGATGATGCCAGTGAAGCACAGGTTATAGGTAGAATGAACTGGTGGAACATCCATTCCACAACGAATAGTAAGAGTCATCGGTCCTTTTCTTGTCTCCCACTCGAGCTCCCAGCCCCACCCCAACTTTCTACAGCAGAGAGAATGCTGATGAAAAGAATAGAAAAAAAACATATTTAATGGCAATAAATACCGTACTATCAACACTGTTCCATTAGCTGTCACCCACCATTACTCCAACCACCGGGATGGATGTGTGATATTAATAACAACGTAACAAGATGCCACCCTCAGATGGGGTTTCAGAGGTAATAGGAACTGCCTGCTCTGAGTGGTGAGTGTTCAGATAATGACCCCCCACCCCACTGAGCCCTGGGCTCCATTAAGAGCAGGGGAGAGGGAAATAAGAAGAGAGAAGAGCCCAAACTGTAGAACAGTCAGCCAACATTTGGGGAAGGGATGGAGAAACCCGTAACTGCCCTTTGGGAACTGTGTAATTTGAAGTTTGAGAATGAATGCCTGTGGGGGACTAGCTGCAACCAGTGTGAACCACGGTTGTGAGTTCTGGGTTGGCCAAGGTCAGAAAAGACTTAGGGAGAGAGAATGGGACTGGTTAGGCCCTCAGCTGGTCCCTCTATCATCATTTCCACCTTTCTACTACCCACGTGTCTCCTTGGCAAGGAGAGGCCAGAGAATGCAGAAGAAGAAGGAGGCTCTTACGAAATATCTTCACGTTGACAGTGGCCTCTGACTCACTGCCATCCTCGCCCGTAACCACACACTTGTAAATGCCGGCGTCGTCAATGTTGGCATTATAGATGGTGAGGGTGGAGGAGGAATCATCATTCCACACCACTGAGATCCGCTGCTGGTTTGGGGTGAGCTTTTCTCCATTGGGGGAGAACCAGGAGATGTCTTTATCTTTGGCATCTCCTGCCACTAAAGAGGAAGAGATTATTTTTAAGCTACTGAAGTTGAAAAGACTAAGTCCCCTCCAGAATGACAGTGGCTGATCAGTACGAGTTACTGAACAACAGATCAGTCAAGTCTTGAACATCAGGGAGGGGCGAGTATGGCTGCTAGAATGACAGCAGCCCTTCTTCGACTTCTGCATTTAACTATTATATACTCAACATCTCTTACAATATTCGGAAAGAACTCAACAACCACTTGTGCTAGTTGTTATCATGATCCTATCCCTAATGATGGAAGAGAAGAGATATTTGTTGAGAACATACTGTGTGCTGGGCAGTAAGCTAGGAACACACATGCCTCACAGAATGGGTAACCAAGGGAATTCGTGTATTTAGGATTTGGGCTCCAGAGCCTAACTGGTCTGAGTCGACTGATCAGCTTGTTTTCTAAGCGTTGGATAATGGGTCTCCTGAGCTGAAGGTGAGAAATACTGGCTAGTATAGGAGTGCAGATTCCAACCACTTTTTATTTTTTATATTTTTTTCCAGCCACGTTTATTCTAGCATCTGCCTGCACAAACTGGCATGACTGTCATTTCGGCACCCCCTGCTCAGACAAATTCATTTCCTTGCATGCTGCAAAGAAGGTGGCCAGAACCACCCATTCTTCCTTTCCCCAGGCACCAATGAGGAGGACTGCGGTGGCTGACCTGCCCCGGAACTGAGCTGGAACAGGGCTCTGACACTGACACTGCCCAGCACACTGAGCTGGAAGGGCGCTCAGATCCGGCAGAGGTGGCTGCGCTCCCTGCCTCTTTGCATGGGGCCCTGCCTCGTCACGTGGCACCCTTCTCAGCCCGCACCACCCAGCCCTGCACAGATGCTTAGTATGGAAATGAAGCAGTCTTCCTTTCAGGGCCCATCATGTTTTCAATAAATATCGCTATTTGCAAGATGTGCTGTGGGCTCCACGGCTGCGTCTCCAGATCATTGAAATTGCTGTAATGAAGGCAAAGCTGGAGTGAACACATCTGACAGCCACAAGCCACCTCGTCTGCGCAAATCATGACAGCATTTAAAGGCCCCTCCCTGCCAAAAGCTGCTTGCTGAATGTCACCGTTTATACCTAGCTCAGCCCTTTCCTGGTTCTTCCATGTTCTGAATCCCAGTCATGTCACATACAGAGAATCTGAAGCTTAACTTGAAGCCTTTTCCTCCACAGGACATTTTCTGGTAATTATCTGGGCTGTGGAAATGGGGCATGTTTTCTTTCTTTTTTTTTTTTGAGACGGAGTCTCGCTCTGTCACCCAGGCTGGAGTGCAGTGGCCCGATCTCAGCTCACTGCAAGCTCCGCCTCCCGGGTTTACGCCATTCTCCTTCCTCAGCCTCCCGAGTAGCTGGGACTACAGGCGCCCGCCACCACTCCCGGCTAGTTTTTTGTATTTTTTAGCAGAGACGGGGTTTCACCAGGTTAGCCAGGATGGTCTCGATCTCCTGACCTCGTGATCCGCCCGTCTCGGCCTCCCAAAGTGCTGGGGTTACAGGCTTGAGCCACCGCGCCCGGCCGGAAATGGGGCATGTTTTCTAAATGTAAAACAAGGTCACCAGGTCTGGCATATCTCCGAACTCTGGTGGGGACCATGGCACAGAATATTGATATTCACAATAGACCTGGTAAACCCAGGATATATGTCCTCACAACAAAAGCCATACCAGTATTCTATTTACCTACAGGCAAGTTTTAGACTTAGATTTTCAAGCTCTGGGGAATTCTAAGAAATAAGCCTTAAACAGATCCACCAAAGTATTATTTCTGAGCCAGTGCTGTTCTCCATTGTCATTTACAGAACTCTGAATGTATACAGAACAGGAGATGTGGGATGATTCACTATTCTGGAAGTTGTGCTGATTTTCTTAAGAAAACTCCTAGACTTCCTCTGTAGTCAAGGTGAAGTCTAGATGACGGATTTGCTATGTTGAGGCAGCCTTTTGCAAAAGGAAGGAAGAGGCCCTGGCTCTTAAATGGCCACACTATTAACCCCGTAATAGCGCAATGCCAAGAATTCTAGGTGTGGCGTGACCAGCCAGCTCACATGGCCTGGAGGCTCCTGCTCTACCGGGTGAGTTTCTGAAGCAAGTTCTAAAATGCAGCTGCGCACTGCGCACTTGCCTTGGCATAAGAAGAATTTGGACTCTCCAACGCTGATCTCCCCCTGGCTGGGAACAATATCCACCTGCAGAGAAGCTGAAAAAACAAAACAAAACCAAACAAAACAAAAACAAAGTCCAGTTCAAACATACATTCCAATTTTCAAGAATGAAACCCAGATCTTCCATTCAAAAACAGGCTTCCCAACTGACTTTAAGAGAGTGAAGGGAGGAGGTTGTGTGGGGTTTGAGAACTTGTGCCACCAACAGCCAGGGCCATGTGCTACCAGGCAGTGACACGGCCCAGACCATTCTCCTATGGAATGGCTATTTCCCACCAGAGAGTGCAAGGTACCCTGGGAGATTCCGGGTGATCTCTGCCCTAAATGTTTCCAACCCCTTGAGAAGACTTATGATCTTGCTCCAAAACAGTAGCATCCTGGGATTCACAGAAATGGTGACCCAACCAGTTCCTTCTGGATGTCATCTGAAGTGTCTCCACAGCTCTTTCAAGTGCAGGAAGCCTGCACTCCAGAATCAACCTCAGGGGTCTCCTGCCAGTTCCCCACGCCGTCCAGACACAATCACTAGGAGGGCTCACACTGATTTTGAAGTGGGGATGGTAAGGGTAAATGCTCACCTTCCCTCATGACTACAGGACCAACACGCCTCCTTCCATAATATCACCACCCCAATTAGTCAGACACCCTTTGGAAATTCTGTAGCCTGTGCCCTGCGGAATTCCCTGGGTCCCTTGGCTACCTTCCCCAAAGTTTTATTTGAACATCCATACGCTCTGTCATTCCACTGCACCGATAAGACAAAATACACTGTGCCAGATTTCACAGATCCCTGTGTTCATCTGCTCCTCGTTTATCTGCTGGGAGCAGATAACCATTCCTCATGAAAATAGAGTTTTGGGGTGGAAAAATGCTTTATTTCTTTGAATTCAACTTCTTTCTGCCTCTCCTCCTCTTAAGTAAACCCCAAATCTAAAGGCAAACAGGTATTTGGTTCAGTGCATGAGGCTTCTTCAGTCCAATAGGAGGGAGGGGCTTGAACAAAACAGGCCGGGGAATGGAGATTCAGTGAGCCCTTCCCTCCAACAGCCATTTTCTTTTCACAGTAGAATGGAGGCAATGCTCGTTGCCATGGTGACCGGCTCACAGGCAGAGCTGCCGCAGGTCTTGGTCTATGCTTATTTGATGGAGAGACTACAGTTGTCCTCAGCCGACTGCAGGGATTAGAGGGCCTGCTTGGGGCTGGGAAGCGGGTGCGGCCTTCCTAACCATGCCAGCAACAGACAAGGCAGGTCATGGAGAAACCCAGCAGAGCCTCTAGAGAGAAAGAGGTGATGTGGTGGAGACAGGGATGGAAAAGGGAAAGAGGAGGGCATAAGGGGAGAAATGGGGCCCCGGGCAGAGGCAGGGGGAAGATGCTGAGCTGTCCTCTGTGAAAATCAGAGGAGAAAACCCAGACTTCCAAAAACTGGTTTGGAAGAAATAGAGTAATGCAGGGCAGCTAGTTTCTCCCCCTCTCAGACCACCACTACCAGCTCCCTGAGGCTCAGGACTGAATTCTTGCCTGAGAGCAATAAAAGGTCTTCCCCTACCGCTCCACACACAGCTGTGCTGGAATTCTATGCCGCGGGGGTCACTGCGTGCAGGTGCAAGTGTGATTAGCTGTGCCTGCTTTCTCCTATCATTCTCCTTGGGATGGAGTTCAGGTGCCGCTTGATTCTACACTGTGAGAGCCCAAAGGGGTCTCAGATATCACCGCGTCCCGCCTCCTCATTTTCCAGATGAGGAAAAGGTGAAGTGACTTCCCTCTGGTCACTTCTAGTTAGGGCTAGCATGGCCCCAGAGTCCAGGCCTCCTGGCTCCAGGTAGGTGTTCTTTCCACGATGCAATGCTGCCCCTGCACAGAGGGCAAAACATTTCCATTAACTAGAATACACCATCTGGGGACCCCAAGTAACCCTTGGATTCACTATCCCTTAACAGAACACAGACAGCAAGTGAACTGATAGGGGCCCATCATATCGTGGGGAGCATGGAGCCTTACAAGAGAGCTGCAGGCCAGTGTTATCCATGCTGAGGCCAGCCAGGACCTTCCCTGTACTTCCTGTGGCTTTCATTCTCTGGGAAATACAGGCTTATGAAGCCCAGAAGCTGTGTCTATGCCATGGTCACCTAAGTCCTGATCTTTTCTGGAGTTCACTGGGGCATTCCTTAAAGAATGAGAAGCTGAGTCCCCCCGAGAAAGTCTGCTGGACCATATGCTGAGTATTAGCAGCCAGCTTCAACATATGGATCCTGTTACCCTCGTTCAGCCCTTACTGCTTTGAGAAGGATATTCTTATCCCAAGTGAAAAAACAGCCTTCATTTATTCAGCTCTTTTCAAACAGAACACGACTCTCAAGGGGCAGGAGAACACAGCAAGGCTGAGGAGTTTTCATATCCAAATGCAGCCAGGATCTATCTCTGGGCCATGAAGAGAAAAGGGAAACAAGGCTTTCAAAGGAATTCCCTGCTTAACAGGATCCCACGCACACATTTATCATCACAGAAGTTTTTAAAGGAAGAGATATCCATTTAGACGCCTGGCCTTTTGCACACATGGAAAAGCTAGTGATTTCTCCTTCGAAACACCAGAGACAAAGCTGGCCCAGAGGAACCCCAGGCTCTCTGGAAATCAACGCTTGGATGTTTTCCACTGTAGCACAATGGCTGATTATTCTTCCCCAAACATTAAGCGTTGAAATACTAGGTTTAATGATAGTAAGTGGAAATCCTGCTTTGATCTCAAAACTCCTTCCCTCCATTGCTTGCTGCCCGGTCCTTTCCTATTCTGTTACTACTTTCACTGTTCCCAATAAAAATTCCTACCTCAACTTTCACCTTTTATTTTCAGTTGCATATGTAAGTGAAATTTCACCACTAGGCATAACTCCACCTTAAAAGGCACTTATGTAAACATTTCTCACAGACAAAGTATCTCATCTCTTGCTTTCCATAAACACTCCTTGCGTAAATACTGCATCACTTAGCTGGATTCAAAGACACGCGCTTATGAACCTAGGTGTTGGGCTGGGCAGGACCCAGGGGCAGGGATGAGAGGTGCTTCCAACAGCGCTTCCCACGCCTCCAAGAAGCACTCATCCCCCAAGGTCTCTTTTGTAGACAGTTCACACTTTCCAGTTTCCAAAACACACTTCATTACTTCATCAAACTGTTCTGAGTGATAAAAAGGCCAATATTATTGTCTCCGCTGTATGAATGTGGAAATTGGGGCTCAGAGAAATACAATAACTTGCTCAGGGTCCCTTAGCTAATGAGCACTAAAACCAAGATTAAAAATCATATAATTCTAAGGCTTGAGCTCTTCCCCTAAACCCCTCAACTACTGTAACCTTCTGTCCATCTCCAAATAGGTTTATTATAACCTATTAGTTACCATTGACACTCTTTCCAAATCATGGGCTAGAAAGAGCACAGTCTTTGTACAAAGATCTAATATCAGTTGGGTGCAGTGGCTCACGCCTATAATCCTAGCACTTTGGGAGGCCGAGGCAGGCGGATTACAAGGTCAGGAGATCGAGACCATCCTGGTTAACATAGTGAAAACCCATCTCTACTAAAAACACAAAAAATGAGCTGGGTGTGGTGGCTCGCACCTGTAGTCCCAGCTACTCGGGAGGCTGAGGCAGGAGAATCACTTGAACCCGGGAGGCGGAGGTTGCAGTGAGCCGAGATCATGCCACTGCACTCCAGCCTG
>NW_012120709.1:19628304-19664766 GCF_000951035.1 Colobus angolensis palliatus | reverse complement strand
GGAGGCTGAGGCAGGAGAATCACTTGAACCCGGGAGGCGGAGGTTGCAGTGAGCCGAGATCATGCCACTGCACTCCAGCCTGGGCAACAGAGCAAGACTCCATCTCAAAAAAAAAAAAAAAATCTAATATCAAGTTGCTGCCATCATTTCTCTCCTGGTTAACTATAACTGGCTTCTTTGCTCATAGATAATCACAGCATTGTAGCCCCTATTTTACATATGGGTAAGGGATGCTCAGAGCCATAAGTGATTATAACGTTAGGGTCAAGATTCAAGCCTGGGCTGGAGTCCCAAGTCCAGCCATTTCTCCCACACTATTCTATCCCATGTTCACAGACAGAAAAAAAGGTTCTGTCTTTTGAGAACGGAACAATTTCCCTCTCCCCACCTCAGTTGAGTAAAATAGCCCCATGGGAAACTGATATATTTTGAAATGTGTTTTCTGTTTAAATGTCTTTTTTTATTTTAAATTGATGCTATGTTCTGAAAGGAATGCCAACTCTTTTAGCAAAAGGCTTCAGCTGTAAATAGATGTTTTGTAACTCCCAACTCCCTAGCAGAAGTAGGCTATAAAGTCTCAGCTGCTGAAGACAAGTGAATTAAAATTTAAGTTCCTAAAAGATGCTCAGGTGCTTATCAGAAGAGGTGGGCAAAGCAACAGAGAATAATTTGTTCTGATTTCAAAAAAGAGTTCACATGAATCAGCAACTTCTTGCAGTAGTTTTATTTTATCGGTTTCCTTTTCAGATTCCAATGGGCTTGAGGAGGGAAGAGCTGACAGCAGACAGGGAACCAAGGTCTCTCCTGTGGTTAATTGAAAATGCTTTCTTGTCAAGATGTTATAAAGACACTGGAGGCTGAGGAAGACATTACAGATGTTTAGGGCCCAGGGTCAATGTAGACACACCTGAGCAAGATGCTCTGATCGCCAATTTAAAGGACAGGTGAAACACAGAGGATGAATCTCATCAGTGACTATGATGAGATAAGGGAGTTTTCTACTATCTATTTAATAATGACCACAGACTTTTGAAAAAGGCATTAAATGACAGCTATATGTTTGTCTTGTTGGCTATCATTCTAGAAATGAGCCTTAAGTATTGCTAAACATAACCACTATAATGGAGAATTGGTTTTGTATTTTTCAAAGTATAACTGAATTCTAAGGTCTCTTTCATTTGGCTATGCCTGTGGGAAACCCAGATGCTCAGACCAGGAGCATAAGAATGGAGGTGGTGCCACTTGCCCGGGATGGCAAGAGAGTTTGGCTCTGTGTCCCCACCCAGATCTCATCACGACTTGCAATTCGCCACGTTTCAAGGGCGGGACTTGGTGGGAGGTGACTGGATCATGGGGGCCGTTTCCCCCATGCTGTTCTCACCATAGTGAGCGAGTTCTCAGAGATCTGATGGTTTTATAAGGGGCTCTTCCTGTTTTGCTCATTCACCCTTCTCTTTCCTGCTGCCATGTGAAGAAGGTCTGTGCTGCTTTCCCTTCCACCATGATTGTAAGTTTCCTGAGGCTTCCCCAGTCATGCAGAACTGTGAGTCAATTAAACCTCTTCCCTTTATAAGTTACCCAGTCTCAGGCATTTCTTTACAGCATTGTAACAACAGACTAATACAGATGGCTTGCTCTCATTATTAGCAAACTACGGGAGGGAAAATAAAGGGTCTTTTCTCCACTAAACCTACAAACTCAATGAAAGTGAAGTGGAAACGAATGTGGTCACACTACAGAGTGGTTAAGGCCAAGGACACCAGGCCAGACTACCTGAGTTTGAATCTCAGCTCTGCCACCTATTAGCTTTATGATCTTGGCCAAGTTAGTTTAATCTCTCAGTGTCTCATTGGCAAAACAGGGAAAAAACAGAACCATCCTCAAGGGGCTTTGAAAAGATGAAATGAACTGACATATGTAAAGCAGATAATAAGCATTTAATACCTGTTGTGTATTATTATTCTTAATTAACCTCTAGTAACAACCCTTCCCAAAGAAATTATTTCGGTTACTATTTCCGAGGGGAGCAATGTTTTCCCTTTATGGTTTAAGATAAATCAACCTTCCAGAATAATTTAGTTTGTGGTCAGGTGGCCCAGTTCTACTCAGTACATTAAAACAAGGCATTTTATTTGCTGGTCAGAACATTACAGATATACAAGACTGAATTTAACCACAGCCAAAAAATCATAACATGGGGGGCTCCAGACAAGTAATTCCAACTTGGTCTCAGTTTTCTTGCCTGTAAGATGGGGATAATAAAACTGAACGAAAGCGACTGGATTGTCACAAGAATTAAATAGGCAGGAGATGGTTGTGATTAAGAACTCAGGATCTGCAGTCAGGGAGGTCCGGGTCCAAATTCCATCTCTGACAGTTAGTAAACTAAGTTCTCAGGTGAATCTCGGAGCCTGTATTTCTCATCTGCAAGTGAATATAATGATCCTATTCATCTCAAAGGGATACTGAAATTATTTAGAAAGGTAATGTACATAAAGTACCAAACACAAGGTTAAGCTGTGTGTATGTTTTTAAATGACAGTACATATGACAGTACTTTGAACTTACACACACACACACACACACACACACACACACACCCTGCA
This sequence comes from Colobus angolensis palliatus, assembly GCF_000951035.1. Classification (NCBI taxonomy): domain Eukaryota; kingdom Metazoa; phylum Chordata; class Mammalia; order Primates; family Cercopithecidae; genus Colobus; species Colobus angolensis. The sequence goes on along the minus strand of NW_012120709.1, from coordinate 19,662,160 downwards.
AACAAACACAATTCCCAATGACACATGTAATGAGAATGAGATAGCAGGGGCCTCTTATATACTATTGAATTCAGCCTGTCTAAAAATCTACTAAGGGGTGTGTGTGTGTGTGTGTGTGTGGTGTGTATTTACATTTTTGTGTATGTGTGGATACATCCATTGAGAGTCCATAAAAATACGTGTGTGTATTAATAGAATAATGGAACTTGTCAGGTTGATATTGTTGCAAGAAATAGCTGGACATAAGTAAATGTATCTAATTTTGGCAGAGAGAAGAACCGATACATTATTAGGGATGACACAGCAGTCTTGTCTATACTTGACATGTGAGTCTTACAATTCCAGCTTAAGCTACTGTTGATAGTAACTGGGTGGAAGAAGAAAATGAGGTAGACTGTTTAACTTTCAAATATTAATCCAAAAGCTAGATGCCATTTTAAAGAGACTATAAAATATGTGTTTGTACAGATTTTGGCTTCTGTTTCAGTATAATGGCAGATCATACATTAATTGCCACTGGAAGTATCCTCATGGCTTAAAGCTGACTCACAACAGCAACTAAATCACCTAGATGTCATGCTTAGCACTGCCAGTCCCTCCATCAGCGTAGTTGGGGTCCTCTTATATAAATCCCAAGAATTCTATCTAATTCCTATTTAAACATAAACATCTAGAAGTGATCTAGCTAGGTTTCCAAGTCAACTGAGATAAGTTTATAACCAAGCCCTTGGGAGATGCTCTGTGTGAAGTCCCCACAGGCCCCTGGGCCCCTGGGTTTCCCCTGAGGCGTAAAGCAGCCTGGAGAATGAAGAAACCCCTCTTGAAAGCTGCAGTCTTTTCTGGCTAGGAATATTAGTGCATAGCAGATGTGTGAAAGCAGAAATTGAGACAAAAGGTGGAGGGAAAGATGACTCTTGGTAGGTTCATTTTTTATGCTACAGGAAAAGAGAATGGAGCTTCCTGGTATAAAGACGAGCCATACAGACAACTTTCAGATAATATACAGACATCTCTAAACCAAATGCACTTGAAAGAGACACTTGGGCTCGTTACACTCATATAGCCAGCTGGTTTCCAAAATCTACCATTTTTAATAAAGTTACCTGGACTGGGTATTGAGTCATACACAAAAACCATGCAGCAAGCAGTCCTGGTAAAAATGCTGCTTCACCCCTGCCCCTAAATCCTATGACTTCCAAACAGAGTGAAAGTGGAAAGGATGGAGAAGGTGAATACGGCTTCAGAATTTTTCAGCATTCTGTCTAATATGACGTCATAATTGATACTCTAATATTACAATAAGGAAGAAAAGATATTGACTACCCCTGCACAACTGAGCCCTGGATGATTATCCAATATTTTATTACCATACTCTATCCTATGCAACACTAGTAACCAAACAACAGAAACCAACTAGCCAGAAGCAGGAGGCTCTATTTCTTAGCATAATAAATTATATGAGCTGCTGGGAATCAGGCATAATTAGGGACTGGCTCTGTTCCATGGGGGCTGGCTTCAAATCAGAACACAGAGCCAAGCCAGATAACGGCATCAGTTCTCTTGGCCTCCTAAGTTCCCTGGGTCAAATTAGCATTTCATTAGGTCTGATTTAGTTTTATAGAAAGAAGTGAGTGGTTTCGAACCATGGTTGCTGCCCCTACAAACCACCTAGCTGCTGGAAAATGTGGCTAATTTCACGTAACAGCGTCCTGTGCTTCTGGTTATAGGGCAAGAAAATCTACACGTTGGTTGATCTCCTCAGAAGTGATAGAATTATGTGGTTCCCAGGCTGTCATTCCTACCACCAATTCCCGGCCCCCAAAAGGCACCCAGTTCTTTTTTCTTTTCTTTTTTTTTTTTGAGACAGAGTTTTGCTCTTGTTGCCCAGGCTGCAGGGCAATGGTGTGATCTCACCTCACTGCAACCTCTGCCTCCCAGGTTCAAGTGATTCTCCCATCTCATCCTCTCAAGTAGCTCAGATTACAGGCCCACACCACCAATTAGCATGCCTGGCTAATTTCTATATTATTTGTAGAGATGGGGTTTCACCATGTTGACCAGGCTGGTCTTGAACTCCTGACCTCAGGTGATCCAACCGCCTAGGCCTCTCAAAGTGATGGGATTACTGGCGTAAGCCACCGCTCCTGGTCAGCACCCAGTTCTCACTAGTAGCCCACTGGAGCATCTTAATGGGCAATTAGAAGAAATGACTCAAAGGGAGCATAAGCAAGGGCAGGAGACAGACATGTCCTAGACCAAAGTTGTGGATCAAGCACACAGCCAGAGAGACTCCCACCTGACTTGATGACACACGCCTCCTTGTTTGTTTTCTAGTTTTAACAGTCTCATAAAAGAAGAGAATGCTCTCCAGATGTTATTGCTTCCTACCAAAGCAGCAAAAAAAAAATCAGAAGTATCTCCATAGAGCTCCATAAGGGCCAGATTCCAGGCCAGGAGTGAAATCCTTTTCAAGTGGACATTAGCCCAGTCTTATAGAGAACACAACAGGTGAAGGCAGGAATGTCCCACAGCCTCATGCACTGAGGAGCAGACAGCCAAGGGTGTGGGGGTCTGCCAAGAAGAGGTGAACCTGGCCTAATGATAAGTACAATTTTTCCATCTTCTACTACATTGGAGTCATGGCCAGGATTGCAGAGCCATTTACTAACAAAGGAGGTTAGAGCTGGAAAGGACCTGATGCTTATCTCCAACCTGTTTATTTTATAGGTAGAGAAACACCAGGAGCAGAAATCTGGGATGCCTGCAGAGAAGTTTGAAAGCCATGGGGTTGGCCGTTGTACTGACACTTGACCCAGGGCTTTTTATTGCTTCTGTGTCTTTTTCTTTTTGTGTCCTCAGTAGTTATTTCTTCAACTGTTTCCTCTTTGCCTGCTCTGTCCTGGTCTCACCTCCATCCTAATAGAGCTATTCTCTCATTAAATGGAGAGAATAGCTCTATTAAGCACAGCTAAATAAGCTGGACAAATGGTGTGTGCTCTGCTAGTCCTGTGGCAAGCTGATTAATCCGTCCAGTGCCTCCCGCCAACCCCAGGGGCACTTTTTAACAGAAGCTCAGGTTTCTTGCTCCCTTTTCAGGCCACCTTTCCTGTTCTTTCCCTTGTCTAAGCAGTCCCTGATTGTGGGCCAGCACTTCACATGAAGCTGAATTGCTAAAACGTAGAGCAAGGATGCAAATTGATGTTTGGAACTCAGCTAAGCTTCTCCAGATAAACAAAGCACAATCCATCAATCTGCCCTGATAAGCCAGGCCTTCTTAGTAAATGACTGTACACTATCTGATTGCTTCCAGGAGGCTCCAGACAATGTTTTCTTTGGTCTGCTCTCCTGAAACCTTGACAAAATAACTTGTCGATGTTCTTTTCTTCCAGCTATAAAAAGGTACTGATACAAGGCGAAGCATTTCCCTCTCTCCCAACTGCTTTTGCCAACATGGCAAGAAGTTGGAATTATATCTTTCAATATTTGTCCAGCTGTTGTTTGCAGATGTTGTATTCTTTACATTCAGAAAATAGAAATTCAGAGAATGCTAGCATGCAACTTCATCCTGAGAATTTTAGATCCTGCCCGTGCCTTTCAATAATGTCCTTATGTGTTCATTGCTTTAAGCACATCTGGGCTATTGAAGATACAAAGGCTTACAATCTCTCCAACAACCAGTGCAAAGAATTGTTAAATTTGGTTTATATCAAGTGGAAAATTCCACATTCATATATATATATACACACATACATATACACACGTATATGTGTGTATATCTATGTATGTATATGTCTATCTATCTATCTCCATCTTCTGTGCCACTGTACCAACCACTTCATTTACTCCACACAACAATCCTATGAGATAGGTATTGTTATCATCCTATTTGACACACAAAGAAATTGAGGAATGGAAAGGTTAAGTAACCCGCCCAAGGCCACAAGATTGGTGAGTGGTAAAGCCAAGATGTGAACCCAGGGAGATCCAGCTTCACAGCCCTTGCTTAGGTATGTATTTCTATAAAGTCAATCTCAAAATTAACTCTGATGAAAAAGAAGTTGATTTTCTACTGGGTGAACTGGCAGGCAGGCACGTAAGAAAACAAAAACACCATCTCCTAGGAGCTATACTGATTCAGTCCCATGGATATACTGAGTCTAAACAGGGAATGGAAACAGGTTGCTGGAATTCCTGAGCCTACCTGGCTACACTCGTCTCCCTGAAGTAGACCTGCCTTCCTCTCTGACTGAATTCCCTCCAACCCCACTCCTCACCACCAGTGGGTCCAGCCTCTATGTCCACCTACAGCTCAGTTCTCAGCATTGGTGGTGGACGTCAACAGGGATGGGGTCAGGGGCTGCTAGTTGGATTTTCATTTTCCCATCTATGGATTACTCTTGATCCCCGAATTTGGGTTCTGGATAAGCCATACATTCCCTTATTAAAATGTTGATAATAAAATTATCCTTTGATGATCCATACATTGTGACTGGTTCTGCCCCCACTCCCTGCAGACTGTGCATTTGAAACAGATTATTCATACAGCCACTCAACTTGTGCTATCTCCAAGCAGCCATTCTACTTAAGAGATCATCTGTAGAGTGTCCATGTTAAAGGGATTCCTGTTGGAGGTCACACTCTTCTACTGGATGGAGAGTCCATTCCCCACCCCCACAACCACTGTCACACCAGATCAGATGGTGCCTGACCTGCTAGATAATACATAAACTAAGTTATACAAAATTTTGAAGGAGGTAGAGCAGAAGAAAATCCAGCCCTTTGAATAGTAACTTGCCAAATAGAATACCCTGGGCCATCACTGTTTTGCTTTCTTGAGTTAGGGAACAAATGAGAAGCTGTCCCTGGAACCCACAGCTTTTCACCACTAATCAGGGTAGGAAATGCCACATCATCACGACCATGGCTTATCAGGAACTCAGAACCCAGAGGAGCCCAACCTAGGGCTGGGTGTGGAGGCGGGAGAGGAGAAGGGGCAGCAGCAGATGGTGACTGTGGGGCGGTGTTGGCACATCCAAACTACATTATTCTGTGAGTCTGCAGTATTACATCTGGCAACATCATGATGCATCCATCCATAGAATTACCCATAGCATTACTTTCTCTTTCTCAGTCAACAGTTCTTGGGCTATGTGGATGGCCTCCTCCTGTCTTCACACGCTGTAATTTCAGAGACCCAGAAAAGTCCCACAATCCCTCCCCAACCCCCAGGCTGGTTACTGACATTCTGTCTTCATTCTTGGTACTTCTACCTTATGATTTATATGTCTAAGAACAGCAAGAGCCTCTGGCTGCTCTCAAGGTTGCTATCCATTTTTTTCCTGACTTATAATAAATCAAAGATTTAGATGGAGTCAGTTGGGAGGGCTGGGGAAATGGTTCACTGGTAGGAGTAGGGAGGTTGGGGGAACACGACCAAACACACAAACTTGGTCACCGGGACCTCCCCCATGTGCTAATTATGCTCCTGTCTTCCTGCCAAGAATAATGCTGCAACTCAAAAGAATTGCTAATAAGTCATACAAACTGAATATGGAATGAGATCCTTCTGTCCAGCATAGTTTTTTGTTTGTTTGTTTGTTTGTTTGGGTTTTGTTTTCTTTTTTTTTTTTTTGAGACAGAGTCTCGCTTTGTCGCCCAGGCTGGAGTGCAGTGTCGCGATTTCAGCTCACTGCAAGCTCCGCCTCCCGGGTTCATGCCATTCTCCTGCCTCAGCCTCCCGAGTAGCTGGGACTACAGGTGCCTGCCACCACTCCCGGCTAATTTTTTGTGTATTTTTAGTAGAGACGGGGTTTCACCGTGGTCTCGATCTCTTGACCTCGTGATCCACCAGCCTCGGCCTCCCAAAGTGCTGGGATTACAGGCGTGAGCCACCGCACCTGGCAGGGTTTTGTTTTCATGGTAGCATTTTTATTTTTTATTTAGGCAACCAGTACATTCATGATTTTCTTAGACTTTCCTCCTCCCTCAATCCAAACCCAACTGTCCTTGACAAACTCACTTTGCTTCATCCAATAGGCAAGAGAGGCTTTGAATCCCAGTCTGTGAAATCAAAGACAGAAACATTAAAGACAGCCCCCCACCCCCAAGGCACAATGTCATAACGTGCTTTGATGTTCAAGGACTAAAATTGGAATGGAGTCCCAAGGAACCAATTCAAAGGTCAGGGATAAGTAACGAGGCTCACCCATGAGAAACAGACACAAACCAAGTTAATCAGGTGGCAGCTGAGTCTCCTTTTAGGAAGAATTTCACAGAGGCTATGCTTCTTTTTTATTTTTTTAGACAGAATCTCGCTCTGTTACCCAGGCCAGACTGCAGTGGCATGATCTTGGCTCACTGCAACCTCTGCCTCCTGGGTTCAAGCGATTCTCTGGCCTCAGCCTCCTGAGTAGCTGGGACTACAGGCACATGCCACCATGCCTGGCTAATTTTTGCATTTTTAGTACAGACGGGGTTTCACCATATTGGCCAGGCTGGTCTCAAATTCCTGACCTTGTGATCCGCCTGCCTCTGCCTCCCAAAGTGCTGGGATTACAGGTGTGAGCCACCATGCCCGGTGAGGCTATGTTTCTTAACTTCTCCACTAAGGTGACAAATTCTAGTTATTTGTAACTTTAAACCAAGTAACAAAGCTTCCTTATTCCTGGATCACTTGTATTGCTGTCTAAATGGAAGGGAAAAGCCTACGGAGAGGACAAACTCTTTTCAGGAGAGGTCTGCGGGAAACTTCCTCCCATCTTCAGGAGAAAAAATGCCTTTTCTGGAGGTGGACGTTTACAGTGGCCACAGTGACTCTGCTTGGCATCCCAGCACCAACTCTAAATAAGGGATGTGAGTGGGACAATGGGAAGAAACCACATACGTACACACAGGGAGACACACACACACACACACACTCACACATACACACATCACCTTCCCCATCCTGTCTCCCTGGACAGTGAATTCCCCCCTGGGAATGTTAGTGACTAAAAGTCACTGGATTGTGAGTTATGTGCCTGCTTCCTAGATGACAACAGGTAGTGATAAGACCCGTTTCCCCCCAAAACTTGTAGGTAAACTATGAGGCTGAAAAACTCAAACAGAAAATCCTCAAAACAAACAAACAAAAAAATTGACCACCACATCAGAGGCTTCCTACCCTCTGTGTCCTGTAGTTTTTCTCTAAACCCTTGGGGCAAGGCTCTCAAAGGCCTGGCAGCTTTGAACTTTCAAAGTGGTGTCAAGTCACAGTGACCAGGCAAAACTGGGTTCCTGAAAAAGAACCCAGGTCACCAGTCACTGAATTTTTCTTCCTTAAAAATAGAATCAACCTCAACAGTAGCTAAATATGGGGTGCAATAACTAGTTTCTATTCCAAATTGGACTGACAGCTCTAAAACCAAGAAGCCCTCAGACTAGTACCAATCTGAACAGATTTAAATTAGGAGTTCACGCAGGATGTTTTGAAATGTAATGCTGGGAGGTTCAAGTTTCAGTTCTCTTCTATCCCTATAAGAAACTTCCCCAAACAAACTCCATGCTGAATGGTTCTAATGATTCAGACAGCCAAGGCTGTAATTTCTGCTGCTGTAGAAACAGTAACGCATCTGTCTGCTCTTAGATAGATATGGAGTCCTAGGGGTGACTGAGGAGCCCCTTTGAGGTTCTCAGGCTCTCATCATACAGGATGAGGTGTGGCTTTTAGGCTCTCATCACAGATGATGGTGATAAAATGGGCTGCTGGTTTCACAAGGGCTGGGATCTCCCCGACATGCCTGTCTTTTGTCTAACAGCATCCTTACCTTCATTCCCCTTTGGCTCTGTCTCTCCTCACACCCTCAAATTCCCAGAGTGAGCTTTCTGAATATGTCACAGGACTGGCAGACAGACAGAAGTCCTCCACACCCAACAGCAGCAACAGTGGCAACAAACTTTGGTCAAAAAGAAAAGGCACTGATCTGTATGAATACATACTCCTGCTCATGCAATGTACCTTATTTTATAACAAGGCAAGCTGCCTTTATTTCTATAAAGTCATAGCTGTCAGCAACACTATTTGGCCTTTAAAGATGCCAGTATCTTATAGAAAGCTATTAAATGGTAACAACCTGACAACCAAGTCTGCTAAAGGGCCAGAGTTGCCAGAATAAATGGCCTGAGAAAAAAGAGCACACAATGCCAGCAGCGGTCCTCAAACTCCCTCTGGTACAACGAATCTGTTGCCGAGTTTCTTTCTGCCTCTGGAGGTATAAGTGACTACAGTCTACTCCTCATTTTCAGTGTGGGGTCTACACATAGCTTCACATTTCATGGAACATTTCTCATTGAGTCCATGTAAGCAAGTTTGACACATTTTGCATAGCTTATGCAGATCTTAATACCAACACACACACACACACACACACACACACACACACACACACACAGAGAGAGAGAGAGAGAGAGAGAGAGAGAGAGAGATCCCCAAATCTAAACTCAAATTTTTCTCCAAAACTGCTAGGTAAGTTATGAGGCTAAAAAATCAAACAAACAAAAATAACCACCACATCAAAGACTTCTTACCCTCTGTGTCCTGTACCTTCCCTGAACCCTTGGAAAAAGGCCATCAAATGCCCAAAATGAGTTCAAGTCTAGGGTTGGCCCTTGTCTTGGACCAAGATCCTTTTGTAATGTCATGAGGAAGACTGACCCAGAGACCAAAGCCTGAAGTCAAGAGGGTCGGGTCTAGTTTCCTCACAGAGCAAAATCTGCTCTGGTCAAATATGAATTTGGCTTATTTTTGCATCTTAGCAAAAAGTCTTGCTATTCAGCTCAGAGATGAGGCTTCTTCTTACCTGGGGTACCAGTTGCCCCAGTTAAGAAGATACCTTAGATACCAGTTGCAAGAGACAAACCTACAAAGGTGAGAATTAGTCAAGAAAGAGAGCTAAGCACTTCAGTTGAGAAGGAAAATACCACTGTGGCAACAAAAAGAGATGGAACTAACTGGAGGACACACTAGTGAGTGTCACTCATGGCCCCTAAGGAGCCTGAGGAAGAAGCCACCCTCTATGCTAACTCTGTTGATTCTCACAGCCTTCCAGAAACACCAGCTGGGACACTGGCTTCGCACCTCTGCTGTGTGTGAACATCCTGTTGCATGCTCTGAACTCAGAGGCTATTGCTAGGACCTTCCATGAGACCCTGACCAGCTGCCAGAGGGCTGGGACACACTAGACTGGAAAGAATAGAGGGTGACCCTTTGTAGGCTTCAAAATGTGACACTTCTGGATTCTTTCTGCCATGAAAAACCAAACCAGACCACCAGAGTGCCAATGCGGGGCCATCTCCTGATCTTAACTGTCAAAATCTGACCAACGATTCTCCAAGACCATGGAATGAAGGTAAACAGATAGGAAGGTCAATTCTTCCTTTGTGTCCCTATAGCAATTAGCTTGTGCCTTGATCAAAGCTCTCACTGTGTTATAATGTAATGCATTATCATCTGTCTAAATCAGTAGTCCCCAAGTGTTTGGCACCAGGGACAAGTTTCATGGAAGACAAATTTTCCATGGACCAGCAGAGGGTTGGGAGGTGTTTTTGGGATGAAACTGTTCCAGCTGTGATCATCAGGCATTAGATTCTCATAAGCAGCATACAACCTAGATCCCTCACATGCACTCCTATGAGAATCTAATGCTGCTGCTGAACTGACAGGAGGCAGAGCTCAGGCAGTAATGCTCACTTGCCCGCTGCTCACCTCCTGCCATGCAGTCTAGTTTCTAACAGGCCATGGCCTAGTACCAGTCTGCAGCCCAGGGCTGGGGACCCCTGGTCTAAAGGACTGAACTTCGTAAGGACTGACTGTTTGCATTCCCAATGCCCAGCATAGTGCCTGGCCATGCCTTAAAGTATAGTTGCTGAAGTAACCTGAAAATCATATTGTGACCATTGTTTTCTGAGATTCACACCAGTCTAATGGTTTCCAAATGCAGGGATGCAGGCCCTGGACCAATGTCAGGTTATCTGGTTAAGAATCACCTCCAGAACTTGTTAAAGATCGATTTCCTTACTGCAGCCTGAAAATTTTGAGTCGGTACCTCCGTGGTAGGGCCACTGTGGTTCTAGTTTTAAAGTGCTCCTCAAGTGACTTTTATATACAGCCAGGTGAGGGGTCACTGGCTTAGTCAATAACCCACCTGGGAGGAGAACTGGTGAATTGCAAATACCATTGAACTCAGTTAAATTCTTCGAGCTCCTTCCTGGAATTGCTTATTTTTACAATTATTCTAACGTTGTTCTGCCTACTTGACCATGTATTACATTAAGCAATGTGGCATGGCTCTGTAGAAACTCTCATTTCATGCATTTGTTTTTAAGTTTGTCCCATAACACTTTAGAAAGTACAATGCTACACTAAAACTGACTGTGATGGTTAATTTTATGCATCAGTTTGCCTGAGCCATAAGGTGCCCAGATATTTGGTCAAACATTGTTCTGATTGTGTCTGTGAGGGTGTTTCTGAATGAGATTAACATTGAAATTGGGTAGACTGAGTAAAGCAGACTGACTTCCCCAATGTGGGTGTGCCTCATCCAATCAGTTGAAGGTCTCAATAAAATAAAAAGCTGGTTAATAAATAATTCCTTCTTTCTGTTTGACTATCTTTGAGCTGGGACATTAGTTTTCTTCTGCCTTCAGACTTGGACTTGGACTGAATCTTACACCATCCGCTCTCTTGGTTCTTGGACTCAGATTGAAACTACACCATAAGCTCTCTTGGGTCTTCAGCTTGCTAACTGCAGATCTTGGATATCTCAGCCTCCATAACTGTGTGAGCCAATTCCTTATAATAAATCTCTCTCTCTCTCTCTCTCTCTATATATATATACACACACACACATATATACACACATGTATATATAATGTATATATACACACACACTTGTATGCATGTGTGTATGTATCTCCTATTGGTTCTCTTTCTCTGGAGAACCCAGACTAGTACATCAATATACACGAAAATGTCATATTTTTCTAAAAGTAGATATGACTTGCAATCAAAATGGATATAATATAAAAGACAGGACATTACAACTGGACACCACTGCCCTTAGCACACAGTTTGGCATCCTTGGTCCATAGCCCAGGATGACAACTCACACACTCCAAGTGGAAGGTCTCCATAAGTGTCAGCTGATCAGTTGGGCAATCTTTCTGTTGATTTGCTGAGCAGGTTGGCCTGACATATTCCCTGTGTGAGTCATGTCCAAAGCTCCCACAGATGAATGTGCTGGTCACTAGGTGGATATAGTGTGAGAAGTATTCAGAAGCTCAGAGCAGATTCTTGTTAAGCATAAGAAAAAGAAAGGTGTGGGTACGCATGAGGCATCAGACACTGCCTTCCTAAAATGAGGCTTTGGGGTTCTGAAATAAAAAGTCTTTAGAAATTCTGAATTAGCTATAAATCATAAAACAAGATGAATTACTGCTATTGTATCTTCAAAATGATAGTTAAAAGGATACCTGGCACTAAATGGCAGACTTTGAGCATAGAAAGCTTTCTGTTCCATGGTATAAGGAACTACCTGCCTCTTACCTTTATTCTGTTTTACTGATGAATTTTAAACCTCTACAGGTGCATTAACTAGGATTCTCAATCCCCTGCTGAATCCAACAAAAGAAAAATTTCAATTGTTTCCCTCAGTTCCTAGCTGAATTCATCTTGCCTTCAAAGCTGTGGAGTCCCAAGGACAGATGCTCTTTTTATATGTAAAAGATTATTATTTATTCCTGGTATCTCTATGCTTGTTGATTGATTTTTTTCCCTCCTCTACAACACTTACCTCGCTTTAAAGAAAAAGCCATTCAGTGATTTGTTAGCTCTTCTCTGGATTTGGGAATTCATAACCACTGCACAAGTGCAGATACCCTTTCCATTGGAATGACAGATCTTTCTGAGCATTAAATAAGGATCTCTACAGCTTACAGACTCCCTAGACATTGCCTACATGTAGAAAATACACAAGAAAATGTATAAAGGCATTTTCCTATACAATCTTTTTGTTTCCCTATTTTAAACTATCAAGAGAAAGTCAAATGACACAGAAGCGTCATTCGCCAGCTCACTCTCCTGAGGACGCTGACCCACAGGATTCAAAGCAGCCTCCTGGTCCCCAGGTGAGGACGTCATTTGCTTTCCAAGGGTTGGCATTCATGAACATGAAGAAGCCCCTGGACGCGAGTTCTAGCTGGTTAAATAATTTGCTGCTGAAAGTTTCTTGGTCTTCAAATTAGAAATTGATAACAATATCTACGAGATGACTCAAGTAGTTAATTGGAGAAAAAGAGGGGATAAAAAAAATCACACCAAGAAGCCAGATGATAAGCTACCCAGAGTGAGGTCAGGTCGTGTCTGTAATTTCGAAGTGTCTTTTACTTGGTTTTATACCCAGCAGGTTCCAACAAATGCTCTCTACTGCCTGACAGCAAATCCTCTTTCATTTGTGTGTTATCTCCTAAGGTGTATATTGTTTCTTAAATTACTTGGTAAAAAAATGCATTTTGAAATTGTTTTCACTGGCAATGCCTGGTCAATCCGGTGGAGCGAGACGGAGAGGTCCCACAGAAAGAGCCCTGCTGTGCCCACGAGGCAGGGCATCCGGATTCTGGTTTCTAACATCCTCATGGGTTCTGTGGCACTGGTGCCCCAGCTGTAGAATTAGGATAAAAGAGACAGAGGGTGGCAAAATGGGAAAATCAGTTGAAAAGGAACCAGAAAACTTGGGGTTTTGTTCTGGTCTTGCCCCTACAACACTCACAGGATGTGAGGCAAGTTACTGTATCTTGCCAGCAAGGTTGCTCGGCTCACTCATTTAGAAAGGAAGGGGCTGGACTAACTGATTTTTTAACACTCATTTGACCTCTATCGTCATACAACTGGGGCCCAACTGACAATTTATCAAGGAGTTTCCCAGTTTTCCAATCTTTCTTCCAGGACTGGCTCACCGCAGTCCTGCCAGGTGGGGCTCCAATCTGTGGCCCAGGCCCACCTAGTTCTGAGCCAATCTTCACTGATGCTGGCAGCACATCAGAGGTTCCAAGCCACCTGGGCAAAGCGAGGGCTGCCACTATAAGCCTGAGGTCCTGGAATATCTGGGAGGTACTGACCTCTTGCAGCCCCTCTCCCCAGTGGTGGGGGCTCTGCTCCCTGGACTCTCCGCTGCTGGCTTAAGTTCTAGTTCAAATCAGACAGTCCACCCAGAACACAGCGCCACCCCTAACTCTGGAGGGATTCTGCTGTCACTCTGAGCTCCTGCTACTGCTGCTCTGGAGGAACCAGCTACTCCCAGCTTTTCTTCTTTGGTGAAATAGAGACGACAGCACTATCGGCATCACAGAGTGGCAGTGAAGAGCGAGCAAAATGACACGTGGAGTGCCTAGTATGTAGGAGGCACTCTGCAAATGGCATTATAACCATCATACAAGGCACAAAAAGGGACACTCTGGACAGCTGTTAATTACATCATGTTGAGGGCCCAGAGGAGAAGCATCCAGGCCAGGTTGACAGAGGACAATGAAGGAAGGAACAGATCCACTCTCCACACCTCCTGCTTGACCGGCAGGAAGAACTCTACAGGCTGGGCCCGGTGTGCTTCTGTAACGCATTCCCAGTTGTCTCTGGACATATTGCCACCTGGTAGGAGAGTGAGTTTGGAGAAACAGAGAACGAGACAGACTATTCTTCTATCAGGGCTTTTACTTCCCTTGGGGTACTGTCAAAAAGCTTGATGTTTCTTCAAGTGTGAAGCAATCCCTATGGACTGATGGGAAGAGATATGAATACCTCTGAGGACAGTAAGTTGTCTTTTACCAAATAACATCATTCCAACCAGGGCTATAATAAAACCAAGGAGCTAGAGAAAAAAAATCACTGTCTTGATTTGTCTTTTTCTTCTTTCCTTTGGCTATGTGCAGCAGTAAGCTACTTAGACATGTGTATTCTGAATGTACCCCTGGGGCTAATTTCAAAAAATACTTTTTGAAGCTAAAGTGGCTAAGTGGTCTCATTCAAAGAATTTTTAAACTCTGGAGGCTTGTATGTCAAAAATAGAGGGGGTTCCCTCAATCTAATCCTGAGTGGCTGTCTGTCAATCAAAGAGATGGGACCAGGACCCCTGGTTGCTTCTGAGGTCCAGACCTGTTTCAGAATAGGGGAGAGAAGACCATCTGGATTACAACCACATAGTAACCAACCCCTCCTTTTTTCTTTAGTATTTTAAGTTCCAGGGTACATGTGCAGGACGTGCAGGTTTGTTGCATAGGTAAACATGTGCCATGGTGGTTTGCTGCACAGATCAATCCATCACCTAGGTATTAAGCCCAGCATCTATTAGCTATTCTTCCTGATGCTCTCTGTCTCCCAATCCTCCACCCCGACAGGCCCCAGTGTGTGTTGTTCCGCACCCCATGTGTCCATGTGTTCTCACTGTTCAGCTTCCACTTATAAGTGAGAACATGCGGAGTTTGGTAAACCCTTTTCTTAAGAAAAGTCTGGCTGTCACTTGTTAGCCTACTCACACTCAAAGCAGGTACTTAGACCTCAGAACCTGCACCTGCCAAGGCCAAACAGCCTGCATCCTACCAAATAAAGCTCAGGATGCCAAGCTGAGTTGGGCAGCTGGAGAGTGGGCAGCTTGGAACCACAGGGCTGGCGGGGCCCGAGAGGCTGCCCAGGGCTCTCCCACACCACAGCTGCAGACCAGATCTCAGAGCCCTCTTAAAATCAGTAGCAAATTACTCTGAGTGGGTTCTCCCAGCCTAGGCTGTAGGAACTCATCTTTACAGTTTAGTGAAACTGAGAACATGATAAAGAAGCCCCAGCAGTAGAGTCAGCATTGCTATTTCAGATCAGGGATATTTTTATTCTTGCTTGATACTGTACCAAAAACTGCAATATGAATGAGGTCCTCATCCCAGACGCAAGACTCCCATCAACACCCAAGCGTTTAACTGTGGGCCACATGCTTTACAAACATCATCTCTGGGATGCAGCATGGTCTCTGCATACTCATTGACTGAGTGGTTGAACCTCACATCCACCCACCCATTATACAGATGAAGAGCCGGAGGCTTAGGGAGGTTAAGTAAATTGCTCAATATTATACAGCTAGTAGCTGGGGAGCTGGATTTATTCCGCTCCAAAGTCCATTTCCTTTCTTTTGTACTATGCCATCCCCACTAATGCAGTGAGGCCTCAGAGGAGAGATTTCCTCTACTTTTTCTACTCTGTACAAGTCCTTGCTGTTTTCGCTTCAGAGTAGAGTGGAAGAAAAACATAGTGCCACAGGACGACGGCCTCCTACACATCTCACAGAGATCCGGGGTTTCCCTTATGTGTGCTCTGGCCAGGGATAGGGGCTGCTACGTCAGGCTTTATGAAGGATCATTCCAGAGAATGCCTTATAATTCTTTTAGTATCAAGTGTCATGCTAAGAAAAACTTCACCTTACAGTTTTTACCTCTAAAAGTTTGTCTTCATCCTGCAGCTAATGCTTCCCAAGAAGGAATCTTGGAGATACCTATAAGCCCAATCAAATGTACTTTCTCCTGCCTTTCAATACCCCTGTAGCACTCAACTCACTCTTTTTTGGGGTAGTCCACATCCAATAAGAAGGATAAGACTGTAACCCTCTTCTAGTCAGGGGCTATATCTCACTGTTCTCTGCATCCTCCCAGTGCTCAGTCATACCTGTGCCCAGCAGCTGTTCAATGCCTATGAGAAGAAGCAAGAAGCCAGGAGAATGCTCAGCACATAGCCTGCCAGTCAGTGGTCCACAAATCGTGAGAGTGAGGAAAGAAGGAGCGGCAGCTGCAGTGGTGGTGGCAGATGTTGCTGCTGTCCTGGGTTGCCCAAGAATCTGGGGTCTTGTTCTGTGTGCCCAACTTATGAAAGTCATATAACCCCAGGGTCCCCAGTTGCTACATTAATAAAATCATAGAGATTGAGTGTGAACATTCTTTGACTCTAGAATATTAATGAGTTGAATCCTTCCCCATCCACTGTCTCTTATTAACCAAGATGCCTCTTAAAGACACTTTCACAAAAACCAAGTGTCTCCATATTTTAAGACATGCAATCTAAAAGCAAAAGAAATCTTGGCATTTCATGCTAGCAATTTCCATGTGGTTTGCTGGAAATGCTTTCCAAAATCTTTTGGTGATTGTCTATACTTTATCATGCCTTCAGGGGATGAGAGAGAAGAAATGACCCAAGCGTTGATAGAAAAGGCACACAATGACAGTCTGGCAGTGTTCACTTATTAAGCAGAGCAGACAGAGCAAGAGATGGCTAAATCACATACCTGCCTCTCCCTCACCACTGTGCTGCCACACAATAGGCCTCTGGAAGCAGCCAGCTTGTCAGCATAATTCCCTGCACAGTGGGTGAGCTGAGGCAAAGATAATTTTCCAGGCTGTTTGGCTATCAACAGATACCAAATTGCTTAGCTGAGCAGACATGATTTCCTTCAACTTGTTGCAAAAGTCTTAAACAAACCCTGAAAATGGAAATGTGCTTTCATTTTGCTCCATAGCAAAAGGATAGCAAATTCTTCACTTAGGAATCAACAAGTTGGGGTATGCACATAATCATACACTCTCACAGAAAACAAGGCTAGGCTTCAAAATAGTTAAAATGTATAATTAAAATATATGTGACACAGTTTCTTCATCTCTCTCTCCTGCGCGGTGGCATGCTGGTAAGTATTTATCAAAAGGCCCTTGGTGGTGGGGGAGTCCTGACTTGTAGCATTCACCCATATCTGTGGTGTAAATCCTCCCACCGTGAAATTTCAACCTACCAACATGGTATTAGCAAATGCAGAGCTGGGAAGAGATGCATATGGTTGATTCTCACAAACCAGTGGAGTGGCTCTGGCATAATACTGTCTTGCCTGACATTCAAGTCCTAGTCCTGGGCTCTGAAACAAAAGTGGGTCACCAAGAGCCTGCTTCTTCCAGCCTGGCATTAGCAGCAGGTGAGTGAGCTGACGCAAATTAGACTAAAGCACCTAGGCTCTTCAAAGGTCGGCCTTTGAAGGCTGTAATCTGCCATGTGTCATCACTCTGTGAACTCTAGTCCCAGGTTCTTCACTCTTCAGAAACCCAGCAAACATTTTCTGTCCTGACATCAACCAGGGAGCTCATGTGCCATTTACTCGGGGAGAAATTCATTTTCTTTCTTTTTGCACTGAGCTCCTCCTTCTGACCCCAGCAAGCAGGCTTGCTTTGGTTACCCTGCATCTGCCAGAAACCAGGCTGTCTCAGAAACTTGCAAAAAAGCAGAGCATTCAACAGTTTGCTAATTGGCCTCCCGGATGAAGGAGCTTCATCAGAGTCCCACGGATATGAGGCGAGACCAGCCTGGACGCGCTGTCACACTTCCAGACGGTTGGCATGTGCCACCACATTTCATCAATCTGTTAATGAAATACACATCAGAACTCCAAATCATCTCTCTGGGCAGAAAGGCAGGCCTTGTGTAGGGAGATGAGCCCCTGCAGCCTTTTTTAAGTCAACACATTAATGCATCAGGGATGTGGTGTGACGTGAGAGTGTCCCCGTCCTAAGTTATTTTACTCTTCTCCGATGTCTTTCCCTCCCATTTGGCCCCCATTTTTCTGTCTCCCTGCCTCTCTTCTGCTCTCAGGTTCACTTTTTATCTCTCCTTCTTCATTTTTCTCTTCTAAAATGGAGGCACCCAGAGAATGGGGCAAAGAAGAAGGAAATTTGTAATGTCGGGACCATATTTGCATTTATTTCATCTGTATGGTCTATCTCATGTTCGTTTCTTGGATGTTAAATCCCACACAGTCTTTAAGGAAGTTTTTTTTAGAGCTTGACTATCCATTTATTTAGTTACTTTTCTAAAATAGCATTCCTCCCACCCACTCTCCTCTAGTGAATCTCTCTTTCACTGCTGCTGTAGGCATTCCTTTTGAGGGAGTGAAGGGAGAGGCCATGGGAAAATGTGATGGTAACAAGCAAGAGAGACAAAGAGAAAAGAGAGAAAGCAGAAAGGAAGTGCTGGGAGGGACAGTCCCACCTCAGCTGCTCCAGGCTCTATTGAAATCTGAGCCTGCCTATGACAGGGGAATGTTCAGCTACAAACTGTAGGAAAGACATGATGCTCTTAGCCAGGCGTGGTGGCTCACGCCTGTAATCCCAGCACTTTGGGTGGCTGAGGCAGGGGGATGATCACCTGAGGTCGGGAACTTAAGACAAGCCTGACTAACTTGATGAAACCCTGTCCCTACTAAAAATACAAAAATTAGCTGGGTATGGTGGTGCGCACCTGTAGTCCCAGCTACTCAGGAGGCTGAGGCAGGAGAATTGCTTGAACCCAGGAGGCAGACATTGCAGTGAGCTGAGATCGCGCCATTGCACTCCAGTCTGATGACAGAGTGAGACTCCGACCAAAAAAAAAAAAACACATAATACATAAGGCTGTCTTTCCTACGTGACTTTTAGCAGTGGTTTTAACAGTGGTTTTCTGGGGGAAAACATATCCCATCTTACTTTCTGGTGGAATTTCAGCCTACATAAGGTAGGATGGCAGCAGCAGCATCCTAGCATGATCGGGGAAGATAGAGGCTGGAAGAGCCGACGTCCTTCAAGCCACTCATGTGGTCAGCAGCTTATACCAGGGTCTACTCTGTGCATAAGTGTGATCAACACCAGCATTGCAAACATTCTAACCAGGGGTATGTTAAAATATGCAATCTGTGACTCATAAGCAGCCAGAAAAAACATATCCCAGGATATGCCTGAGGTAACATTTTGTGATCTTGCCAATGACCCCTGCCGCATTGTCAGGCAAGAAAGTCTATTGAGAAGTTTCGAGAAGATGAAGCAGGTTATAAATTGCAACCTTGCAAAGCCAAGTTTATCATTCCTGGTAAACCCAGTGTAGCATATAACTCTCATATGCCCTTCTGTATGTTAATTTTTCATCAAGGATGCAGTCCTCATAAGAGGTTGATGGGCCAGCTTTTCTCAATAGGCTGGGAAATAAATGGTGTATTTTTTGTGGTACAGTGGAAACATTTGGAAAGCATTTCTCGTATTTGCCTCTAGGAATTTGTTAAGCTAAATTTGGCCCCATCCCATAGCCATAGAGAAAGAAAAAACACACAAATTAAACACACAAAAAACAAATAATGAGAGGATTTACAGATGTCCCCTATCTTAGGATGTAACTAAGAAAGAAAATTAATCTTTGCAAAAACCCATAACACCTCCTTTGAAAACCATGGAGTGTTTTGTGTTTATTCTTCCCAGACTAGTGGGTGTTCTCTGAGGTGGGGATGTGACCTCAGAGTAGACCAGACGGTTTTTCAAAATGCCTAAAAATTGGATGGTAGTCAAATGGACCTTCAACTAATCTCTTATAGAATACAACAATTCAATCAATCAACTGCAGATGACACAATTTTCATGGGCTCTAGAATACTTCTGACCTTGGGACCACTTCCTCATACTAACGCTTCACCACAATCAAAGCAGAATCTAATTTAGAGTAACATAAACCATCTTTACCATATACCTTTGCTTTTAAAAGGCGACAGAGAACTCTTCCTAAATCTATTAACCTCAAAGAGGCTATGCTTGTCCTTGTTCTGTGCATCCCTAGGACCAGCCCCATTCCTGGCATAGATCAGGGGTTAGTTCACGCAGTTGATGAAGGGACCTGAATGAACACAATCTAATCTCTGGATTCCCAGCTTGGTGTTCTCAACACAGTCTCTGATGATTAAACCCTGTTCCCCTAAGACACATTATATTGTATCAAAACACCAGCATCTGGTAGTTGTTTGACCAACTACCTACATTCTTTTTTTTTACACTATTTATTTATTATTGATATATAATATGTATACATATTTTGGGAGTACCTGTGATGATTTCATACAGTCACATAATCAAATCAGGGTAACTGCCACCCACATTCTTATCGTGATTTCTTCTTCTACCCTCTCATCAACTTCTGTATTGCTTCCATTTTATTTAAGTAGTATTCCCGTTTTCATTATTTTTGCTTTTTTCTCCTCTCTCTCTCGTATTTTTATATATGCATAATTATACACATGCATAAATATGTTGGGATTATAAATATAGGGACACAGTATTAAATATGTTCAGATATGTGAGGAGTATGATTGATGTTTTTTCACAATGGTGAATGATATGAAAAACAGGAAAACGAAGACGTCTTACTATTTCTTCATGTGAAGAAAAGAAGCAAAGCTTAAAGATTCATCTTTCTCCGTATCATAATAGCTTTATCAGCAATACCCTGGAAGCTTACGCTAGGCCTTGATCTAAAACCAAAAACACATAAGGTATATTGAAATATACCACACCCCTCTCATTGAGGAATGAGGGCTGATGTGCAAAACTCCTAAACCGAGAGGGCTTTCTACAAGGCAAATAAGTGGTGAATAAATCAATGACATATATGTAACCAACAGGGCAAAGTTTCCCAACTAGGGTGGATGTACCCAATTCAACTGCTTTCCAAGTTGTTACAAAATGCACAATTCACATTCTACCCCTTGCCACCTTCATTCAAACAGTACACACAGCCACCATCTCTTGGGCCAAGGGTTATTGTGGTGCTGTCATTCACAAATCAGCAAAACTGGTAAACTCTATTAAGCTTCCATCAACTCCTCGTGTTGCATTAGAGACCTCAGTCAACCTCTTGACAACAACTGTAAAATGTCTCCAGATGGTTAACATAACACATCAAAGTCAGTATTCAAAGGCTTCAGTCAATCTAAGAAATACAGATCTCCCACAAGGGCATGACATCACCCAGCAACCTCAGTTGCCAAGGCACCTCTGGAGTCTTATTTTGTAGGAGTTCCATGGAGGAAGCCTTTTGGTCCCTGGTTGGTGTGCAAATTCCACACATACCCACAACCTTCTCCAGCAGATATAAAGGCACTATTCCCCAAGGATGGAGGTACAGTTGTTGGTGGGCCTGGAGTGAGAGTAAGTGTCAGCATAATACTTGTACTCCCCAAAAGTCTCCTTTGGGATGCACGTGGAGGAGGGTTTTGGCAGGGATCTCTCCTACCCTAAGCCATCTTCCATGTTGCTTCCTGCTCTTCACCACCCCTTGCTCTTTCTTAACCTCAGGGGATAATCCTAATGAAGCCTAATTTCTTGATGCCACTTGCAAGTGGAACAAATACTAAGCATAGTGTATATGAACTTTTCACATTCCCGAATTTGCCATAAGGTTAAAGTCTACACTAGCCATGGGTGGTCAGATGAGCTGGGTGGGGACATTCCATGTCTCTGGCTCAGGAGGAGCCGGCGGACCAATGTGCAAAATGACTAGCTCATGTGCACATAAGACCCCTATTCCAGGAGTCACAGCCATATCTGCTGACAATATTTACTGGAGCAAATCACTGTTGCAGATTTTTTTCTCTTTTCACTAAAACCTCACCAATTTATTTTGCCATATACAAAGAAACTTGCTGCACTGCCTGTGCACTTTTGCACCAACATTACTAAATGAAATTGAGGTTGCTTAGACACACCTGGTGTTTGCTGGGGAAGTGGAGTCTTATCTCTGAAAGAGAAATGTCAGTAAGGGCTGAAACCCCAGCAATCACTCCGGAAGTGTTGAGGGGCTATGAGTCTGCAGATTCACTGCAGAGAAACTAAGTCCCGTGTGGGCCTTTTCTGTAGGTCTGTTAAAAAGAACAGGATTGCCAGCAAGTCTTCAGGAGGGGATATATATTTATATTTGCATATATTTAGGATTTTCCACTTCTAATCTCCTAGATGAAGGCAGACTGTGATAACAACTCCATTTTCTAGTGAAAGCCTTCATTCTGCTGCACTGGACGCACAGTATTTATTCTAAATACACAATGACATAGGTAACATGCCATGGAGATTTTTTTCTTTTTTTTTTTTTTAACATCAAGCACATTCATTGGGGCTAAGGGATGATTTGGAACAAGTGACCTCCAGCATTGAGCTAGCTAGAAGCAACAACAATCCAAGTCCACCATCTTTACTCATAAACCACAGTAACCTGCTGCCCAAGGCCACCAGCCCTTCCCGTGCTGACTCCTGCGGCTGGTACGGTTCTTCTGTGAGCCTTGCACATCTTATTTTCCCTATTCTAAAGATAAAGATGTTGAGGGTCTGCAGGTTAAGTCCAAGAACACAAGCCTTGAACTAGGCAAGAATGAACCTGGACAGGGATTTTCTGACTCTCCCAACTCCCATGGTTTTCCAGACATACCCTGCACCCTCTGAAATATATATATTCCAAGTAACGTGCTAATATTAGTCATATTGTTTTCCACTCCCATAATGAAGTGCTCACAAGCCTGAATGACATCTCTGGATAAATTGCTGCTATTAAAACATCAGAGACCACGCACGTAGGCGCTTCCCTGTCTGGACGGCCATTCTAGCCCAGTGTGTGGGTAATCTGCCCTATTGCGCAGCGCCCCCGCCGCTTACTGTACCATTAGGGCTGAGGTCCAGGGAAGTAATTCAAATTAGACCCCAGGTTTACGGAGATTCTTAACATATCTATAAATATTCAAATCAGGGCTAGATCTTGGCAGAATTTTTCT
Source organism: Colobus angolensis palliatus (assembly GCF_000951035.1). Classification (NCBI taxonomy): domain Eukaryota; kingdom Metazoa; phylum Chordata; class Mammalia; order Primates; family Cercopithecidae; genus Colobus; species Colobus angolensis. Next base: position 19,639,508 of record NW_012120709.1, on the reverse strand, counting down.
AATTAAAATTTCATTCAAATTAAATCAGCCACATTTTGACAGACATGAGAGACAAAAAGCTTTGTGGTTTTGTGAGGGCTTCTTTTTTCCCTCAACTAATCAAAACCATGGCTAATGTAATAAGAGCAGAGAAAGGATTCTTTCTGCACCCCCACGGCAGTTGCGCAGGCATTGTGTAGGGAGGGTACAACGAGAAGCCATTGCTTTACTGAGTGAACATCAGTTTAAAATTGCCTATTACTTAAAAATCTAAAACTCAATAGACCCTGTGTGGAGGCTGGAGCTGCCACGAGCAGTATTTTTGAAAAGTAAAACTTGACAACATCATGGGAAAAACTATTCGACATCATTTGCATCTCACTTCGATCCCAGATTAAGCCTTCAAAACACAGCTGCCAGGCTCAAATTTGCAAATACAGATACAAATTTCCTTTTTATAACAGTCAGACTTGTAAAAGGCAAACGAAATCGACAATGCAGCACTTAGAACATTTCCAGCTAAGAAGGAAAAAAAAAAGACCCATTCTAAGATCCAAGGCAAAATACCTACTTTTCATGGTAAAACAGCTTTATTCATTTCCACTTCCTTTACCGAACACAATTTAAACTCCACATAATTTTTGCTATCAACCCCTCTCCCACAGACTGTAACAGCTAAAATGCCAGTCTGTCTCCAACATAATTAAACAAAATGTGCAATCTCCTAAAATCTGTGAATAAACAATATAAGGCAAAAGAAAAGACCCAGACAAAAGAACATACCAAAATCAATCCTCAAGCTATAATATGCTGACATCCAGCCAAGGAGTACTTACGGAATCCACTGTGGCACAGAAAATAATAATTCCAGGACACGATGAGGATAAGTTGGAGGGGAGGAGCACTGCTGGGAATACAGGTGAGGAGGGCTATTTGGAATGCAGAGGGGATGAGCTTCATGCAATACACAAGACAAAATGGTTTTGATGGCAGCTCATGGAATCCGCCAAAAGTATGTGAACAGGTAGCTTGGAAGGAGTATCACTGCCCAGCCTGGGCTGATAGGACAAGACTAAGGGCCTAATGGGAATAAGAGATGAGATGTACTGTGTTAGTTTTCTAGGGCTGGCTGAAACAAACTGGCGTAAACTGAGCAGGGTAAAGAGAAATTCCTTGCCTCACAGCTCTGAAGGTTAAAAATCCAAGATCCAAGTGTCCCCAGGGTTATGCTCCCTCAGAAGGTACAGAAGACACTATGGTACTGTCCAGGTAACTGTCCCAGGCTTCTCTTCTAGTTTCTGGGAGTTCCTTAACTTGTGGTAGCATAACTCTCATCTCTAAGTATGTCTGTCTCCAAATTTTCCCTTTTCATAAGGACACCGGTCATGCTGGATAGGGCCGACCTTATTCCAGTAGGACTTCACCTTAACTCATTATATCTGCAATGACCCTGTTACCAAGTAAGGTCACATTCTGAGGTACTAGGGATTAGGACTTCAACATAGGAATTTGGGGAGGACAGAATTCAACCCATATTTCATAGGAAAGCAATGAATTAACCAATTGGACAGTGAGTGAGCAGAAAATCTAATTCATTGTTAGCTTCAGGAGAGCAATAAGTTATCTCTTCTCTTTATTTATTTATTTGTTTGTTTATTGAGACAGAGTCTCACTCTGTCACCCAGGCTGGAGTACAGTGGCATGATCTCGGCTCACCACAACCTCTGCCTCCCAGGTTCAAGCAATTCTGCCTACCTCAGCCTCCTGAGTAGTTGGGATTACAGGCGTGTGCCACCAAGCCCGGCTAATTTTTTGTAATTTTAGTAGAAACGGGGTTTCGCCATGCTGGCCAGGCTGGTCTCCAAATCTTGATCTCTGGTGATCTACCTGCGTTGGCCTCCCAAAGTGCTGGGATCACAGGTGTGAGCCACCATGCCTGGGAAAGTTATCCCTTTTCATGAGCATTTCAAGCCACATGCCTCCCCAGACTATCCTTTGGGAAACAATATGGGGGAATAGATAAGAGAGACCTGGGTTCAAATTCTGGCTCTGCCACTTACTTAAGAGTTGTATGCTTTGGCACAAATTGTTTAACGTCTCTGAACGTCTGTTTCCGTCTTTGCAAAATGAAGATGATAACATCTACCTGAGGGTTTTGTAGTGGAGATTACATGAGATAACATGAATAAATAAGGTCACAGCCTGTGGCACACAGAGGCAACCAGCACTCATTAATCCACTTTCCCTGTCTCTCTCCTGCTCCCTCTTGAACCCTGCACTTCCCACAGAAAGCAAGACCCCTGAAAATCAAGTCACTGTATTTTACTTTTAATTATACTACTGCAGATTTTCTAAACACAAATACAGTGTAACACCAACATCAGCTCAGATTACCTGGCCCTTACTTACAGCATACATAATTATTTTAATGCAATTAGCTTTTAGTGGTGTTGGAAGACAAGCTTAATGATTTTCATTTTCCACCAAAGAGAACTCTAATTCATGACTCCCAATGTCTATTCCATGTAGTATGAAAGAGAAACACCTTTTTGCCCTTAGTTTTCTTAGGCCCTCTGTTTAATAACTAACCAGGCCGGGGAGACATAAAAATGAAATCTAAGCAAGCAGCCCAGAGATGAAAAGAAAAAACAAAGCAAGACACACAGCAACAAAAATCACTTTCTTCTTCCTTCACTTCCCTCCCTTCTCTCCTGAAGACCAATTCCTCAACATGATTCTCCATAGCCTTTTGATCTTTGTATATATTTTCAAATAGTGAGGACGTAAGTGTGCATTTTTTGTATCTTCTTAACATCTAGCCAGTGCTTTTCTATTTTCCTTTGCTTTTTTGCTCTTTGTCAGGTACTCGTCACTTTCACTGCACACTGCCTTTACAGAAAACCAAAGAGGATGGGGTATGACCAAAAGACAGCGATCCTATTTTAAGAGTGGGTAGAATCTTTTAATGGTGGGAAGAAATTGTTGGCCAAAAATCAAATCAAGAGCAAAGTGCTGTGAGCCTTATTGGGAAGAGGTCTATTGACCTGGTATGAGGCCTGGAACCCTCTCCCTCTAACAACCATGGAGTGCTGGGCATGTCCTCTGATCTCTGCTTGTTCTTCCATGAAAGGACAATCCTAGCAATCTGCCTTCTTTGGTTTCAGGCTGCTATGGGTTCTCAATAATCTGGCAATTGTCAAATGATTTGAAAAGCACCACAGAAATATAAATATAATTTGCAAGAAAAGGTAGCTTTGATCTACAAAAGAGTTGTAGGAATCGAGATACATGAAAATGAAGATGCCTGGAAATCACAGAAAGTTTCTGGATGTGTTATTTCATGTCTCTTGAAAAAAAGAATCAATCAAACAAACAAACGAAACACAGCTGTAAAAAATATCTCTCCACTTCGAGAGGCCGAGGCGGGAGGGTCACTTGAGGTCAGGAGTTTGAGACCAACCTGACCAACATGGCGAAACCCCGTCTTTACTAAAAATACAAAAATTAGGCGGGCAGGTGGCAGGCGCCTGTCATCCCAGCTACTCAGGAGGCTGAGGCAGGAGAATCGCTTGAACCCAGGAGGCCGAGGTTGCAGTGAGCTGAGATTGCAACATTGCACTCCAGGCTGGGTGACAGAGCAAGACCCTGTCTCCAAAAAAAAAAAAAAAAAACTCCCATCCCACACTGAAAAAGCAATGCAAGCTTACCAGGACCAGTGTGTTCATAGAACCGTCATCTTACACTCAAGAGCCTAAACAAAAATCAGGGAATTGATGACAAGTGATAATATGTATTATCTCTTCCCCTATGTGAGGTACAGCTCAAACTATATTTTTGAGGAGCTGCCACAGGGTCAGGAGAAGGCAAATCACAGTTCACGTTCTAGCTTTTTCTAAGCAAACATATTTTCTCTCTGCATTATTAACGTGGAGCCAATCTGCAGCACTAATTTTACACTGGGGAGAGTTCAACCCTAATTGTTCAACCAATAAAGGCAAGTTGAAATGATCTGCTAGCCTCATAACGTGGGCAAACACGTCTGTCTAGCTGCCCATTAAACCACATAAACCATTGTCCCAGGTTTCAGTTTTTGGGATATGGTTGCTATCGGCTAGGTCAATCTTGTTCTGGGTTTCCCAAGCTGGCTGTTACTTCTACAGAGCAATTTGGAGATGTGCAAAAAACAAAGACACACACACACACACACACACACACACAGAGAGAGAGAGAGAGAGAGAGAGAGAGAGAGAAAGAGGAAGAGAAAGGATCTTCTCCTCTTTAATACGCACACAAGCACATTTACATCCTGCCTCCACGTTCAGGCAATAAAGGCCTCTTTAGTCCTGCAACAACTCCATTAGAAAGCTTATGCTTAATCACACAGTTAACGTTTTTCTGTAGAATTGGTTGCCTGGCCTCCCCCACATCTGGATTCCCAGCTCCCCCACCCCACACAAGCTAAACATCTCCCATTGATTAAAAAATGCTGTTAGTGCAACTTTACTATCATCCGTGGTTAAATATAATTAGCTCAGCGTTTCAACAAAAGAAACTGGATCAAATTGCTCTGCAATTTTTGGTAAGAAACAGAATTTCTTCCTACTGTGTATGGATTAAACCAGGAGCAGCAGGACAAATCTGAGAAGTTAATAACACATCTCAAACAGAAGTGGAAGAAAGTACATTAATTACTAGGTAATGGATATCAACACTGCAATGAACTACAATTACACATGCCTAAGTGATGCAGGGTGTAAACCAATCTGGGAGGACACACACTGCCCTTCTTTTTTCATAAGGCACATTAGGTGGAAACGTGTTGAACTTCGGAACTGAGCTAGTCACGACCATGCGAGCTAGCAGGGAGGCTGCCACGACCAGACAGCGACCATCTAGCATCTCCCTTGGAAAAACAGTTGTGAGCTGGTATTCCAAAGCTGTGTTTACAAAAGCAGTAAAAGTGAATTGGAAAAAAAAAAAAACCAAGACACCAAATACAAATAGGACTGAGACCACAAGGTTTTAGTTCTCAGAATACAGACAGATGATGCATTCACTGTGTATACAGCATCTTTCCACAAGGCAACAGTTTTCAAGGAATATCCTTCAAATGGATTTGAATTAACTCGATTATCCAGCCTAACCCGGAAGAGGCCTTACTTGTCCGATTCAATTCTAAATACTCTTTGGAATTCAATTCCAATTCCTTTTAGATGTGGAAAAATGTGTACTGTGAAATTCTGGCTTCAGAATCCAGTCACACCCTAACATATACATAGTTTCCAAAGAAGTTATAGAACAAGTATGTAAAGATGTGGATCAACTTTTTGGGGAGAGAAGAGAAAACCAAGCTGTTGGACAAAAACAACAGCAACAATAATACACACACACCCGCCATCTCTCGTGCTATTATGAAGCCACAGCAAACTGGTCACGCTGGATCCATTCTAGAAAAGTCTGCCTGCCAACCTGGCAAAGTGCCAGGAATTAAGTGCCACTCACATTTTGAGCTGAGTTATATGAACCACATAATGAGAATGCATAGAACATGGGCTCCAGGCTGGAGTGGGACCTCATTTCTCCCCACAGGGAGCTTCCTGCAGACTTCTGCACGCCACTAACTCAACCCCAACAGGCCCCCATGCAAAATTTGGAACTGAAGCTTTTGAGTGACTGCTGAATGCTAAGTAAGAGTTTGGTGATTTTTTTTTTTTTAATTAAAAAAAAAAAACGAAACAAAAATGTTTCTGCCATTCAGAAGTAGCGGCCAACTGCCCCTATAGTAAATGACACCCACCTTCACGGGAAGGCCTGTGGAGAAGTGGTCTGAGCCACTGTGGGTGACCCAAGTCAGCACCATATCAGGAGGCTTTGGGCAGCAGACTCTGGAAGATGGTTCCCTCATGGCACCCCAGACTGTAGGGCTCTGTAACACTGCTCGTAAACCATTTATTTAGAAACAATGGTATTTTTTTCCAAGAATAGGTGTGATGAAGCTTAGAAAGATATATACACACACAAAGGACATTTGAGCTTTTTCCAGAAATGAGTCAAATTCAAGGCTAGTGATGAACAGTAAAAGCTTCAGGGTTCTGGATTCTTTACACCGGCAGATCTGTGTTGCTTGACAGCTCCTCTGATTACGGAAGGATCCAGACTGTGTACTTTGTAGTCAGTGTTGTGAGAGTGGCATATCCTGTGTGTTCGTCAACATGTTTATCAATACAGCAACCTCTTTAAAGGCAAGGGAAAATTCATTACACCAAATCCCAAAGAGCCAGAAATCAAATTTTTGCTGACTTAATGAAGGGGTGAACGAGTGAGTGATTCTATAAGAAGTTCGTTTTAAACCTGAAATTTGACCTAACCCAGCTGAATTTGTGATTACTAAAAAGTGCTTAAGGCTGGGCGTGGTGGCTCATGCCTGTAATCCCAGAACTTTGGGAGGCCGAGGCGGGCAGATCACGAGGTCAGGAGATCGAGACCATCCTGGCTAACGCGGTGAAACCCCTTCTCTACCAAAAATACAAAAACTTAGTTGGGCGTGGTGGTGGGCGCCTGTAGTCCTAGCTGTTCAGAAGGCTGAGACAGGAGAATGGCGTGAACCCAAGAGGCGGAGGTTGCAGTGAGCCGAGATTGTGCCACTGCACTCCAGCCTGGGCGACAGAGTGAGACGCTGTCTCAAAAAAAAAAAAAAAGTGCTTAAAATGATTATATTTGTATTTCATTTTTCTTGGCTACATAGAGATATGCACTATGAAGTTGATGTACACTAGGTAGAAGAGAGCCAGCATTTTGTGTGTGTGTGTGTTTGTGTGTGTGTGTGTGTGTGTGTGTGTGTGTGTGTCCCAGTGACGACTATACTTGCCTGACAGAGAGCTCCGCACTTCCTTCTACGACAAGTTATCTGTGGTGAACTGAGGATCTGAAAGGCTCTCTCATGATCTAAGAAAGTCATTATTTGTTATCACTTAGCAAGGTATGGGCGGAAGAACATCTCCCACCAATGTTTTATTATTCCTTGTACTTTGCCATGTCCTGGCATATTCATATCATGTCGATCTTTAAACAATCTGCCGTTTAAGTAAAATGTACCTATTTTACAGGTGAGGAAATTGAGGCTGACAAAGGTTAAAATGACTCGCCCAAGGTCATAGAGCTATTCCACTGGATTTGTAATGGTACAGCAGCGCCTCTGGCTGGCTCACTGACGTGGAGACAGGTAGCACCCATTGGTGGGTTCTTTATTACTGTTTTCCTATGATTTTCAGAGTCCCTCATCTGCAAATCCCTTTCATAGATCTTGCCTGTAGCAACTATGCTGCAAGGCAGCTAGGACCATGGCTGAGATCCAGCCCTATGCCCCTCCTCTATCTTCCTGCTGCTGCCTTTTTGCTATTTTTCTGATCATTATCACCTTTCCCAGGGAGAAGGCAGGAAATATAAACAGGCATGGAAAGAAATCAGTCAATTTCGGCCGGGTGTGGTGGCTCACGTCTGTAAACCCAGCACTTTGGGAGGCCGAGGCGGGCAGATCACAAGGTCAGGAGATCGAGATCATCCTGGCTAAAAATAGGTGAAACCCTGTCTCTACTAAAAATACAAAAAAAAAAAAAAAATTAGCTAGGTGTGGTGGCAGGTGCCTCTAGTCCCAGCTGCTCGGGAGGCTGAGGCAAGAGAATGGCGTGGACCCGGGAGGCGGAGCTTGCAGTGAGCCAAGATTGCGCCACTGCACTCCAGCCTGGGCGACAGAGCGAGCCTCTGTTTCAAAAAAAAAAAAAAAAAAAAGAAAGAAATCAATCAATTTTGCTACTTAGGAGCAAGAGAGAAACAGGGGAACAGGCGAGAAGCCAGGAAAGCCAATGGTGGTCTTCTCTACACTGGGTCTGAGCTACCACAGAGGAGTCCAGACAGCCAGAGCTTTCCCCAACTAGAGAAACCATAGGTTTCTTCACTCAGTCGTGGATAACAGGCTCTTAAGGGTGCAGGAAAACATTCTACTCTCATAATGGTCCCTTCGAGGGTAGGGGGAGGCAAAGGCTATACAGATCCCAGGTACAACCAGATGTCTCAAAGGTTTAAACTGCAAATCTCGAACCTACTTTTAAAATGAACTACAGGCCCTGACTTAGTCGGAGAAGTGGAGATTCTTTTTCTTTTTCTTTCTTTTTTTTTTTTTTTTGTTGAGACAGAGTCTCGCTCTGTCGCCCAGGCTGGAGTGCAGTGGCGTGATCTTGGCTCACTGCAACCTGAGAAGTGGAGATTCTCAATACTTCCCATTCTCTGCTTGTTAGACAAGCAGAAGGCCTGAGGCTGAGTCAAAACAGACTGAGTGAGTCTACTCGGAGCCCAGAGACCACACTTGAGATTCCGGATCTTAGCTCTAAAAAGGCCTTAGAAATTATCTTTTTGAACAGGTGTGTCAGAAAGCGATTGGCCTTTTCCAAATCCACCTAAGTGGACAGAGGTGGTTTTACTTAAATTTCCTTTTCTTTCTAAGTCACTTTCCACCTTGTGGAGGGTCCTGAGTGATGGAAAAGTGGGTTCCACAATGCTGCAGGCTATTTCACAGCCACGTTTCTCTAGCTTCTGTTCTTCCCACAGACACGTTTCCACTGTCATGCTGGGCACTTGCTGCCCATGAGCAGACAGTGGGTCCCTGTGATATTTTGACACAATCAGAAATGTGTATTTGGTCTTTGACCCCTTATGCCAACATACAGCTCTTACTCTCTTGGAATTTCCTGGGTGATATAGGAGAGTCTTTTGTTCAAATTAGTTGACTTTCGGTGGGCTCCTGGCTGGAGCTGGTCACCAGGAAGACCAAATCATGATTAGAAGGTTGGAGCATTCAGTCCCGATCCACAGCCTTTGAGAAGGGCAGAGGGCTTGGAGATTGAGTTAATAATGGATCCTGCCTACGTGATGAAGCCTCCATAAAAATCCCTTAAGTGCAGAATTCAGAGGGTTTCTGGGCTGCTGACCAGGCAAAGGTTCTGGGAGGATGGTGCACCCATAATAAATGTAAATACGTGTTTCCCTGAGTTCTGTGAACCACCCTAGCAATCATGGAACCCAAGGAGGGAGTTGTGGGAACCCTGATTAATGGCTGGAGGGTCAGAAGCAAAGGTTACAACCTGGTACTTGCGACTGAAATGTGATGTGAGGGCAGTCTCGTGGGACTGAGCCCTAAGCATGTGGGATCTCACTCTAACTCCAGGAAGACAGTGTCAGGAATGAATTAAATTCTAGGATACCTTGTTGGTGTTCACTGGAGAATTGCTTGGTGTGTGGGAATGCCCCTGCCCCAACATCTCATGTCAGAAGTGAAGTATTGAAAGTGAGTATGGGTATTGTAGGAGAAAACAAGTCAGTTTGTGTTTCTTACCATGGAGTCCTCTTCTCTACCCTTAGTTCAGAGTGCAGTGCTAAGTGCAGACTGCAGAGCATGTACCCAGAGCCATCTGGTCTACCTGCAATGACATCTGCACATGGGGAGAGAAGATGCTTCATCCAACCTTGCAAGATAATGGGGTGCTCGGCAATCCCATTCAATGGCCATTTGGGAACATGCCAGTGGGTAGGGTCCTACAGTTGTCTCTTCTCATGGCACCCAGCACCTCCCTTGTGAAATTCCTCCCCAACACCTGCTCACTCGCCGTCTTCTCCCTGTGACTGCATACTCTAGGGTGTTGAGGCCAGCTCTCATTTGCATAGCCTGGCACCCACAGCACTTGGCATACTGCCTGGACACTTACGACTTTAGGGCAATTGAACCCTGACACTTTCTTCCTTCGATCTTAGCCAAGTCTGAGCAAAACTTTTCCTTAACTCCATTCTAGATGTTCACTTCTTATCCAACAAGCAGAACGCTGATCAACATATGGTCTTCCCTCTTGGCAGACAGCAAAGGGCACTCCCTACTGGCCTCTCTGAGGCAAGGCTGGACACATCTCTTCCTTTCAGAGTATCACCATTCACCAGAAAGATGCCTTGTCCCTGACAAATTACTTTCCAAAACACTCTTGACAATTCCCAGGAGAAGAACCTCAGAACCTCAGACCTAGCTCTGAACTCTCTGGCTTTGAGGACCAGTTCAATAGCGAAACCCACAAAGGTCAAAACTGTGACATCCTGTTCCCCTGGGTGAAGAAAAAGGTTCTCATTATAACAAAGGCATTAAATCTGCCTGGCTGACCTGACTGCTGAGCCAATACTGATGCAAAACAGCGGCATGGGTGGTTTTTTTTTTTTTTTTTTTTCCAGAATTTTTCAGCACTTTTGTGGTATTTATTTTGTAGACAGAAAAAGATATGCCACAGACTAAGAAAATTACAACCCTGACTCCAATTCCCAAAGGTCTTCTCTGCCTTTCTTCTGGAGGGCAAGAAGACATCTACTCTTGAGCAGAAGAAGGTCAGCAGAGTTTGAGGTTGCCAGATGAGGCTGCCTGCTTTCCTCTAAGACAGTGGTTCTTCACCCTGGCTGCACCGGGAGGTTGAAAAATATTTAAATCTGCGCCCTACCTCTGACTAGGGAAATTTGAGTGTGCGAGGATGGGGAGGGCATTAGTAATTGTTAAGAGTCCAGGTGATTTTCCCATGCAACCCAAGCTGAGAGCCTCTTTCCCAGAGAGCCAAAGCAATGAATTGAACGTCCATTTTGAATTTCCATGTGGAATATGTGCTCGGGTGGCCACTAGGGTGGCGTGTTGAATCATTAATGAGATCGCATCTCCACTGCCTGTGTCTTGTGGTCTGCCCGCTGAAACTGTGCCCCGTGACCGTAACAACAAAGGAAGAACAAACAGGGCAGAATCCAGTAACATTCCTGGTGGAGACAAACATTTAGACAGTCCCACATTCATTTCTTTCTTTTTCCATTACATCACCGCTATCCTTCCACAGCAATTCATATTTATCTCAAAAAGCCATTAAAACAGTTTTCTTTTTTACTGTTATTTGTTCTAGGAGAGTAACATCATGGGCTGGCTTTCCATGTAATTTAGAAAAGAAAAATGGATTATTCCATTTTCATCTCCAGTAGTAGTTATTAGGCCAGAAGCAAGCGCTACAAAAACAACCTCTAAGATAACAGCAGGCACCTTGGTCTCCTGGCTTCTATGTTAGCAGCCAGCAAGGACAGCTTTATTATGCACAGGACTCTGCTCCTATACTGTGGCAGGTACCTTGCGCCTGAGATGGGCTTTTTTTTTTTTTTTTTTT
>NW_012120709.1:19610171-19628254 GCF_000951035.1 Colobus angolensis palliatus | reverse complement strand
CACCACCCCTCTGTGGAAATGCATGCAAATCACCTCTGCTTTCTACAGCTCAGTTTCCTCATTTGAAATGGCTTACCATTGCTGCGTAAGATCCACTACACACCTAATGGCTTGAAACAACAACTGCCATTTTTTCATTTTTTTTTTAAACAAATAAATGACAAGACAAAGAATATGCTTCTAATGACTGGAAACCAAAAAGACAAAGGGGTTGCTACACTACCATGTTTTGATATTTTTAGCTCTGTTTGCAAAGGCTAAGTTACAGTAGGCCCTTGGCCTTGTTCCTGTAGCAATTGCCTCGTAACACACCATAACCATCTCAGGCTGCTCCTCCCCCCGAGGAACTACAACTCAAAATTACAGATTATACAGAAAAAACCCCCACAACTGCTTGTTTGTTTGTTTTACTTAAATGATCCTGACTTCCTAGCATAACACTCTTGAATTCTGAAAATATCTCAAACAGCAGTTCACCTGGCACACATGCAAGATTTCACGTTGTTTGCAGGAAGTGATCCAAGCCAAGGTTTCAGGGAAAAAAAATCAGTTCAGGGGATGGACAAAAATGACCAGCTGCGACCTGGCATAGAAGGCTCTGCAGAAGCCCAGCCTACGTTATGGAGCTCAACCGCAGTCCTTCTCCACCTTCTCTTCTCCCTCAGTTCTGCTGCAAGTCAGTGGAAACCTACACACTCCAGGTTCTGCTGAATGATGGGCAAAGGGGGTGGGCGGGAAGCCAAATCAACAAGTTTCTTTTACTACATCCTCATGCTTAACAGGAAACACGGTGACTTTCTTTACTAGCATGACATACTGACCACACTCAACAGGCAGGGGGATTTTATGTGTGTTTATCTATGATAAAATCACTAAATATTTTTTTATAAGAGATTTAACCTGATCACAAGATTGATCAGTCTCAGGAATAAAATGTCCAAAGGTGAGAACAGAATCAGGGTAAGGGAGCCCACGTATTTTTGATAACTCAGTAATTGCACATTTGACAGGAAGAACACGCTCCAGCAACCTCTTATGAACACCTGGAACTCTTTCAGTGGCACAGGGTTTGGCAATAACAAGAAAAAAAAAGAAGAAAAGAATTCAGTCCAAGGTATGACATGCGCCAATTTTAAAATACTACGTAGACGTAAGGAGCAGAAATGAAACGTTCTGAAGCAAAAAGTAAAACATTCTGAAATAAGATTTTTTTAATCTACAAAGAAACTCCCTGTAGTTCATAATTTTCATTTTATAAGAGGAAAGTAATCATCTCTTAGGGGGCTATTTTGATTCCCTGCTCTCTTCTAGGTGGCAGAGATTTTTTTTTTTTTTCTAAAATGGATGGTCTATGTAGATCACGATCATGTGTAATTCAGTATTGTCCCTCAACTCTCTTCTCTGTGAGATGGCAGTGAAGACAGAGTCCAACTTCCCACATATTCTTGTGACGGAGCTTGCACAAACACATCCATAGGGAGTGGGAGTTGTGCATCTCAATGGACAAGAAGATACAGTTTAATTTAAACTCTCAAAAAAGCCCTAGAGGAATTATCAGGGAACAGACAAGGCCCAGATAGAATTTATGGCTGACTTAACCTTGTAAAAATTCCCTGGGCCAGCAGAGTCCAGTGAGCTTGGGCTTCATTGTACAATCTGTGGTGAATTCCTTCCAGAAACTGCACTGTATAAGCAGAGCCCTCAGTGACCCTCTTTGTTTGGAACTGGTACAGCTATCTGCAACTGCAAAAGCAATCATTTTAAGTGCTCATGATGAACACCTAGGGCGACCACTGGCGCAATAACACAGGCAGCTTCCAACGCAAAAGTGCTGAATGCCAAGTGGGTTTGAGGCTTTGTATTGGCTGCTGTTGACAAAAAGTAAAATCAGTTCAGGGGAAGAAATGCTCTGGAGAAGCATTTCAGGGGAAGAAATGCTCTTCATTGCAGATCAGTAACATGGGTTGTGTCTGATTCTTTCATAATCCCTGCAAAACTCTGCAGTTCCAAGTTCACTCCCACCGTGCATGGTTTGGGATTTTGTACCAGTGCCAGGAAAATTGGGCAACATAAAAGGGGCCCTCGGACTTCATGTCTTGCTATTGGAACAGTCCCATGGAAACTGGGGCAGCTGGTAACCTGGAGCGAAGCAGAACTAAAGAGGAGGTACAATCTCATTCTCTGAAACACCATTTAGCTCCATGATTGCATTCATGCTGTCAACTCCAATGTGGTGAGAGATTGTCCAAGGCTGCGTTCCTAAGCTTGGTGTTCAAAAGCTGCCTTAGGAAGCTCAGCAGGGCCTGCCCCATGTGTGACCTCAGGCGCTGATAGGAATAACATCAGCTGCAAACCAGCCTTCTTGCTGGCCACAGTCTCTCCAGGCATGGGGCACTCATGGTTCTGTCTACAAGGTATTAGCAGGCACACGTGAAACCTAGTTTCGGGCACAGTGGGAAGGCTGGAGCTACATACAGTAATGAACACTGAGTAATGAATACATATAGTAATGAACACTGAGTAATGATATTTTACAAATCACATTGCTAAAAGTTACAACTACATTTTCACTTTTAAAATGCATTTACTAGAAATAATTCTCTTTCTAATACATGTTTATGTATGCAGATAAAGTCTGAAAGGATAGTTTCATTCTCAACTGTAAGGGCTACACCACAGACTTTATTTTCTTCACCATATCTAGTAAGTTTCACCCAGATATGTAGTGGCTTCTCAGAGCCGCAGTTCTGAGGGAGACGGTGAACTGAAAATGGAGACTTACTTGCCACTGTGAACATTTCCGCAGTTCTGGATACTGCCTAATTATCTAGTATTATTTTATTTCCAACAGGTGCTTACACACAAAAAAGTGAATTATTAGAATACATAAACATCTCATTTAAGAAATATATACAATTTAAATGTATACAATTCAAAATATATATACACAGAGTGTAACTCCTAATTATAAACTACACTATTTCTGACTCAAATTTGAGAAGATAGATGAATGTAAGTTTTTAAAAATTCTCTTGTTACCTTTTACAAATAAACTGCAACAAGCTATCGATGACACTGGATGACTAATCTTGTGGAATTCTCACAGGCATCAGTATGTAATTTAGAAAGATTAAATAAATCACTCTACTCAATAAAGGTCTACATTGTATCTAAAAACCCCCATCTTGCATCAAAGGAGATGCTGAGTTTTACGTTTCACTTGGTAGCACCGGTCTCTAGAGATAACTATTGTTAGAAATAGTGTGTTGCGGCCGGGCGCGGTGGCTCAAGCCTGTAATCCCAGCACTTTGGGAGGCCGAGACGGGCGGATCACAAGGTCAGGAGATCGAGACCATCCTCGGTGAAACCCCATCTCTACTAAAGAATACAAAAAAAAAAAATTAGCCGGGCGACGAGGCGGGCTCCTGTAGTCCCAGCTACTTGGGAGGCGGAGGCAGGAGAATGGCGTAAACCCGGGAGGCGGAGCTTGCAGTGAGCTGAGATCTGGCCACTGCACTCCAGCCTGGGCGACAGAGCCAGACTCCGTCTCAAGAAAAAAAGAAATAGTGTGTTGTTATTTATTATTAATGAAACATATCTGAAACACAAAACTTGGTGTTTTAGATAAACACAGTTATTAAGCTGTCTGTTGTTTTGGGTGATGTTGTTTGTCTTAATAATTCAATTGAGAAAAAATATGCCCTCAACAACCCTACTTAACCCAATAAATAGAGAGGCTCTCATCCACTTCATTCATCCAGTGTTCTCTGGACAACTATGTACAGCATGTCTACTATACATCTTGGTAAACATATTAATTAACGAGAAGGAATGATATCTAAGCTGTGCGCCTGGGTGAACTCTATAATTTGGCTTGCAAAACCACAACTTAAGGAGGTAGTTTTAAAAAGCAACCAGGATAATGTACAACGTACACGGATTGCCTTATTACAGGAGCAACAAAGACAGAGGGACAAGGGGAGAGAAGAAGAGAAAGGTGGGAGCGTGTCATAAGAACATACACATCTTCTTAAAATTCTGTGTGACCAAAGGGGAAGGGAGAATAGAGCACTTCTGCTGTGCACTGAAGTACAATAGTCTCAGTTGCAGTTCATGCAACTGAGTAGTGAGCTCAACTGGCCACGTTTTTGATGCATTCACATTTTTTTCATGAAATAGCTAGTGACAGAGAAACAAAGTTATCCAGACTTGGGTCTCTGGAAGACATTTTCCCAACAATGAATGAAGTAAGCCTGTCATTTTAAGGAAACAACCTGGTAGTATTTGTGGCTAACAATAAAATTCAAGCTTTCAAGCAAAAAATTGCTTTTTGGAAACTCTGTATCTACCAACGTGAGCTTAACAATTTTCCAATACTTAAAGACTTGCCTGATGAAATTGTGGTGATACCAATGTATACAATTTTTAAATATTATATATATTGTTATTGTCAACACTGCATCATTCAGTGAACCGATATTTTCTAAATGACCAATAGATGATTTCAGATTCCACATTGCAATCAACTTTTAATAGAAATTCTGCTTGTCAAATTTTGGTGTAGTATTCAAGAATACCCACAATTATCTTTGAAGTCTATTAAAGTATTCCTCCCTACATATCTGTGTGAGGCTGGATTTTCTTCATACATTTCTACTGAAGGATATTCAGTAGGTTGAACACAGAAGTAGATATGAGAATCAGTTGTCTTTTATTAGGGAAGATATTAAAATAATTTGCAAAAACAAAAAAGTGCCTCTTGATATTTTTTGTTTTGAAAAATTTATTGGTTTTTCATAAAATATATTATTTGTAATAACATATGTATTACTGCTATTTTAAGTGAATAAATAAATAAATATTCAAGTTTTTCTGTTTTTCCATAATTATAATCATCGATTCAGAGAGCCAACACGAATAAAAGATCTTCGGGGTCCTCAGTAATGTTTAGGAGCATAGAGAAGCCTGAACCAAAAATACTTAGAGCTAATGATCTAGATGGTGATTCTAAAAAAGATACGACTTCCAAACAACCTAATGCCACTGTCTGACTAGTATGTGTATTATGTACCGAGAAAGTAGGAAAAAAGAGGACAGAAGAATGCATTGACAATTGCTCCAAACAGAACCAATACAAAGAAAAAGTTGTTGTTTATTTGGTTTGTTTGACGTGGAAATAAACTTTGAACATTTTCAACTTGGATGTGGGCATCTGCTCAGCAGTGAAGTTCTAATGAACTAAATTTCAAATGCCCTAGGTGCTCTCTCTAGGCTTTTGAGCCATTCATTTCTCTGTTGGACCCAACAGTGCAAATGACACGCTGTGTGCCTCAGCTTTTTAAGCAGAACATGCCAGGGTGTCTTACTTTTTTTTTTTTTTCCTTAGGGAAACATCTTTTGTCTTTAAGTCTTCATTGCTTCTCTCTGGGGTGACCTTGCAATATATATTCCAAACTGAGTGACAAGAGGTACAATTAAAATAATTATGCTGGAACGACATGTGTAAACCATGACTGTCCTGGGCAACCCAGGACATCCAATCACCCAATTTCTTCCCAGGCCATCACCTACAGGTCCAACTAGTGCCTTTTCCATTCCCTAAAGCATCTACTCCAAGCCTTCCATGTGGAGATGCCTACCTTCTCCTTTACCAAGAATGTTGAAGACCACCAGCCTGCCACGTTTCTCCATCTCAACATTTCCCTCTTTGCCCATATATTCCTCCTTCTCTACCACCTCAGAGGAATAAGGGTACAAGGCTGTGGTCTTCCTTGATCACAGCTTAATCCAACAAGTAGCTCTTTGCTTATATTCTCTCTCTTCCTTATTTTCTCCTTCCCCTGAGCCACAAAAATTCTAGTCTTTCTACAAAGTTTTCCCTAGACCTCAAGATTATCGCTTTCTCTTTTCTTTTCACTGTCTACTTGCTTCTTGCCCATGTCACGACAAATCTGTATTTCTGAGAGCCTTTCTCATGCCACCCCTTTAATATAGCTGTCTCTGAGGTTCTCTACTTGGCCCTTCTATCATCTCTTCCTACTAGTTCTCAATTGGCATTACCTTCCTCTGCTCTAATGTGTCATTCACACAACTAACTTAGAGTCATTAACCCCCAATATGTATTTCTAGTACTCACCTCGCTGTCTCTGGGTCACCATTTTAATTTCCATCTATGTTTTGTACATCTTATCTGGATGGGCGGCTACTACCTGAAACTCAGCATGCCCCACACAGAACCCAACATCTCCCTTGATCCTCACTCCCAAGCCTCTGTCCTCTCATGTTCTCTCCTTCTGTTAATGTCTTCCTTTTAGTAAGTCTCAACATTTTAGTCATCTTTTGTCCTTCTGTTTTCATTTCCCCACATACGTGTTCTCCCAGTTGTCAAGTCCTGCTGACTTTCACTATCAACTCTAAAATATGTTCCATATCCGTCTCTCTTCCCTTTCCCAGAGTCACTTTCCAATTTTAGGCTTGTGTGTCATTTGCTCAGACTCCAGAATCAGTGTTGTAACTGGTCTGCTTGCCTCCTCTTTCCCTCCACCAATATTTTGTGCACACCTTTGTCACAGTGTGACTCTGATCGTAAATGTGGAGACAGAGGAGTCTTCAGAGAATGTCTCCATCAGCAAGCTGAGGGCTGAGAGGAGGAGAGTGGAGGAATGGGAAGGAG
The DNA here is from genome assembly GCF_000951035.1 of Colobus angolensis palliatus. NCBI lineage: Eukaryota > Metazoa > Chordata > Mammalia > Primates > Cercopithecidae > Colobus > Colobus angolensis. The sequence goes on along the minus strand of NW_012120709.1, from coordinate 19,621,581 downwards.
ACGAGAACCAAGAGTACATACGTGTGCCAGACACCCAAGGAGCAGAGGGCATGAAGAAGGAGGTGGTCAACAGGAAAGGACTCTAAGAGATGTGAAAAATTTTGAGAATGAAGAAAAGGACATATAAATGGGCAACTAAAGACCACTGGGACCTTGCAGAAAGAAGATTCAGTTCATTAGTGTGGGTGGAGGGTGCAGGAGCAGCCTCAAAGCTCCTCAATTTCCTATGGCTATCACTTGTATTCTACCTTAGCAACTCCTTACCTAGGAGGCATTCTAAGACTGCTTTTTTTGTTGTTGTTGTTTTGTTTTTGTTTTTGTTTTTTTTAGATAGAGTCTCACTCTTTGTCACCTCCACCTCCTGGGTTCAAGTGATTCTCCTGTCTCAGCCTCCTGACTAGCTGGGATTACAGGTACCCGTCACCATGCCCAGCTAACTTTTGTATTTTTAGTAGAGACAAGGTTTCACTATGTTGCCCAGGCTGGTCTTGAACTTATGACCTCATGTGATCCACCCGCCTCGGCCTCCCAAAGTGCTGGGATTACAGGCATAAGCCACCACACCTGGCCAAGCTATTCCCTTTTTAAAAACTGAAATTCCAATATACAGCTCTCTAATGACCATTTTCAATTCTTCCACTTTCTCTCCGTCCTCACTGCCCGTGCACTTGCTCCTAGATGTTATGGAGCCATCTAGTGTCATCCTCTCTGGGATCTCCTTGGCTGCATCTTTTCGTTCTATGCACTCAAACCCTGTAGTCCACCACTTCACTTCCTGTCCTGGTAGCATCCTTTGCTCTCTCTCTCACCTGCTTTTTGTTACACCACAGCTTCCCAGCCAACCCCAAAGGTTCTGAGGGAAATGGGGCTTGCTGCAGGAAATCCCCAGCCGTAAGTGTCTATAACACATGATCTCCAACCTCCAGCAGACCCCCAGTGTCATTCAGGGGTCCTCCTCTAGGTGCCCCTTCTTCTTTCTCTCATTCTTTTAGAGGCCAGCTTAAGCCATCACTCCTATCCTTGTGCCCTTACAATTCTGTCCCATTTCTCAGCAGACGCCTTCCTTCTTTATCAAGAAAGTAAGGTGACTGGGTATGAACTTCAGTTTTCCTCCTTCAGTCTCAACTAAAACGTTTAACACTGTGTGTTCGTGTATGGCGGGTGTGTGTAGTTATAGACACTAGTACACGGATGTGAATATGGATATGTGTGTATCCATGCTTACAGCCAAAGTCAACACAATTTTTAAGTACCTCAAATGACATTCATTGCATTTTGTAATGCATTATCGCATTTAATCCCCTTCACATGCTTCTTTTGCTATTTCAGAAAAAGGGGCTTTTCTTTGCATCTGCTGATTTCCCGAAAGACCTCTCTGCTTCTTTCTTCTAACTTCATCCTCTCCACTAGCTCCTGTCCCTCAGCACGTCAACATGTTCAAGACTCACATCTTGAAACCCCCCCCATCTGTCCTCAACCACCAGTCTTCTCCATATAGTCCTCAAAATTCTTATTTCTCTTAACTACCAAACTTTTGAACAAGTAATCATTGTTTGTTATTGCCAATTTCTCATCTCTCATTTGCTCCTCAACCCACTAGAAAGTGGAGTCTATCTGCATCATTCCATTAAAGTTAGAACTTTGGCTGGAACTGTCTGAGGGCCTATTCTGTGCACTGCAATTGTGGCAGGTGTCCTACATTTACTCTCTTATGCAATTCTTCTTGCTATTTTCCCTTACAGTAATTGTCAAGGCTGAAAGCCAACTCAGAACATGGACTATCTCTGTTTTGTTCAGATATGCATTCCCACATCCAAGCACATAGTAGAAGCTCAATAAATATTTGTTCCATTAATGACTGAATAAATAACCAAACAATGCCTTAAGGTCAATCCTTCCATCCCCATTTAATAAATGAGAAGGTAGGGCTCAATGTGGTTACACAGCTTTCTCAATGCGTCACACAGGAAGCACAGTTACAGAGCCAGGATTCAAATCCAGAAACAATGATCAAACCTGTGAGCTTTCCACTTTCTGTGATCCTTTTCCTTCTATTACCCTTACTGCCACCTGCACACACAAGACACACTCTCAGATTTACATATCTAACCCGGGCCTTTCTTCTTAGTGCCAGATTCAGACATATAACTGTTCACTTTAAGTTTCTACCTGAAAGTTTATCTCTAACAAAACTCAGTATTTTCTCACTCAAACCAGTTATTTCACTCATAATCTTAAAAGTGTCACCATCTATCCACATATCCAAGCCAGAATCATGACAAACATCTTATCCATCACATTCGCCACATACACACTCTCTCTCTCTCTCTCTGCCTGTCCCCCAAACCCCCACCAAATCCCAGTAATAACTTTCTGTCAATTCTCTCTAAACATCTCCTCTATCTATCCTTTCCTTCAAGTCACAGACATTACAGGTGGCCGCGGTGGCCCATGCCTGTAATCCCAACACTTTGGGAGGCCGAGGTGGGTGGATCAGGAGGTCAGGAGTTCAAGACCAGCCTGGCCAACATAGTGAAAACTCATTTCTACTAAAAATACTAAAATTAGTTAGGTGTGGCGGCGGGTGCCTGTAGTCCCAGCTAGTCGGGAAGCTGAGGCAGGAGAATCACTTGAACGCGGGAGGCGGAGGTTGCAGTGAGCCAAGACTGCACCACCACACTCCAGCCTAGGTGACAGAGAAAGATTCTGTCTCAAAAAAAAAAAAAAAAAAGAATGATAGACATTGCTGCAGTTTAGGCTTAGGCTCATATAATCCTCACCTGAACTACGAGCAATTGAATCTGTCTAGCTTGACCCTCTACAATTCATTCTCCTCTTATACCAGAGTTCTCTTTATAAAGCACAAAGATGAGGATGAGGTCACTGCCTTTCTTCACACTTTGCAATGGCTCGCTATCCCAGCCAATGAGATAACTGAGTAAATGCTCTTAATACCGGCATGCACAGACCTCTAGAGTTTCATTCTGCCTATGTTTCCAATCTCTGCTCCAGTCACATTATAGTCCTCCTTACAAACTCCTACACATGCTGCAAACCCCACTCTCCTCAACGAAGTCTTCCCTGATCCTTAACACTCCTCTTTGGAACTTCTACTGTACATTATGATTTCTATAAAGGATATGCCACATTATGTGCCAAATATTTGTGTACTTGCTTGTTTCCTTTCAAGATGCTTGAAGGAAGGACCAAATTTTTCATCTTTTTATGTTCAGCATCTAGAACAATGGACAGCAATGAATGTTCAATATAGTTTTGTTGACTAAATGAATAAGTAACAGTTACAAATGCTCCATGTTCCTATATCTGAGCCAATTTCATAAAGAACATGAATAAAAGCAAAATCAACCTGGCTAAGGATGGGCCTAGTACATAAAGAGCAAAAGCATGTAAAGGTAGTGCTTGCCTGCCAAGGCAAAGTGTTCTGAAGGAGAACAGGTTGGAAATATGCATGTTTAAAACATCACATGGATATTTTTCGAGCACATTACACTGATTTGTTTCATATGTTGGCTTGGAAAAGAGAAGTTGCCAAGGGGATTGTGGCAGTTGTAGTTTCCACTTGTTAAAAGAAATGGAAACCATAATGCCCAAAGCAGAAATGCACAGATGCGGCATGGTGGAAACACAGCCCATCCACAGCAAGACTTCTGCAGCCTTTACACCTGGGTTTTGTTTGCAAAGGCAGGGCCTGTAACACGCTACACATGGGGTACATCAAAGAAGGAAGGCCAGAGCTGTGATGCTGAAGTTCCAATAGCAACTTTGCAGCACCCCAGGCTCCCATGAGAGATGCCCTCCTAAAATTCATTAAAAAGGATTCTTAAATTTTTGGATGCTTTCAACCATTTCTTATATTTTTCTGGAACTCACTGCAAATGCACACTTAAATGACCCATTCTAGGGTGTGTCACAGGCATGCTTTATGTACTTAGAGATGATCAAATGCCCAAGGTGCCTTCTCCATTCCCTTCTCCTCCCACCTCCAAGCCTGCAGCTCTGCTGGGGATCTTTCTGCTCTGTGGTTGATTCCTACATCCATTTTCCATCTTTCCCAAGTCAGCTGCTCAGCCCAGTGGACTGGTGAGCTGATGGGATTTAGAACTTGCTACACTGGGGATAAGAACAGACCACTATAACCGATGAGTAACAAAGCTCAGGAAACTGAAGGCCAAGAGCTGCTGGTATGGGCCTGGCTCTGCTAGCAAAACTTGCCCCTGCATGAAAAGCTTTCCATGAAAGCTGATGACAGAAGCAGAAGGGCAGGAAAAAAAGAGACAGCTGCAGATTCCTTTTTTCCTGTCATTTCAGCTTCATGCAATAGTGAGTGGAATGCTGGGCTCTCAGAATGTGTGCACCAATCAGGAAGTCCTGTGGCTCTTTCTCCACAATGGCAAACCTGCCTTAAAAGTGAAAAATTCATTGAGTTTCTCAAGTAGGGGAATGTCTCCTGACCATATCCAATTGACCAGTCATTTTCCGCCTCCCCAGGAGTGAGTATATTTTCACTTACAGGCAATGCTTTCAGGATCACGAAGACGGTCAATTCAGTTTGGCCATATTTTCTCTCTGGAGCTCTGATATGTGCTGCCTGACTGGGTTGTGGTTTTTGAAAATTGACAAGGGTCCCACAGCTTCATTCTCTCTTTTGCAAGAGATTTTCTATCCGGACTCTATACTTCTGTCCATTTGGTTGCAGCTAGCATTTTTCAAGTTAGGGCCATACCCCTTGTCCATTTAGGATTCAGGCCTTTAAAAGCCAGAGGGACTAACAGATTCATTATTCTTAGGCTTGTCATCTCAGAATGTCAACATGGCTCATGAGTTCCCACTGAGGAGCATCAGCACCATTACCTGGCTTCGTACAGTTTTGTGCTCAATACTGGTTTGTCTCACTGACCATATCCTGCTCCTACTACTTATTAGATCAAGGTCACATCCATTAGTCAGGCATTCGAGGTCTTCACAGTTTAACTGAACACACCTCAACTATCTGGGCTTCCTCTCCCATAATTCTTGATGTGGACAATCAGGATGAGGCTTTGATCACCCCTTCCTCCTCGCCCAGCCCATCTTTCCCCTTCTTCCTAGTCTGATGATATTCTATCCTGAATCCACTCAAACTCTTCCCACATCCCTCTTCCTTCACAAGGTCTCCTGATACTGCTTCAGTTTCCAGAGCACGTGCTCTCTCTCTCTCTTGTTCTTTCTTTCCATGTCCCTGCAATACAAACTGTCCAACAGTTTGTGAACAAAAAGAAGATAACTCCATCTTTTTTGAACTCTAACTGGCTGATGTCAGTTTGTCTTGCCTCCCCAAATGAGTTACAAATTTCTTAATGGCAGGGAAAGGGTCCTATGCTGTTGACTCCTCCCAGTGCCTATACTGTTGCTGGCATATGAATGAAAGATGCTTAATAAAGACTTGTTGAGTTGAATTAAATATAGCAACTTGGATGAAAAATTATACTCTCAACAGGAAATCCCAAATGAGCAGGCTGGTGTCACAGCTCAGACAGGCATGCATATGAATCTGAGGGACTCACGCAGTTTCCATATAGACAGGGCCACCACCAGCCCTTTGCCATAAACCATTTGTTTGCCTCACCAAGCAAATTAATTATAAATCATTTTAAACTAGAATGTATGGCTCAATCCATTTTTTTTCAAAAAGAACATTTACATTGCTTGATATATTAATTAATATTCTTTACAACTCAAAGATAAATTCACCGAAATTAGTCTTTCCTAAAAGAGTGATTTACCTTTATTTTTTGCAATTGATTTTTACCATAGAAGTGATCATTTTTGTTTTTATTTAAAATAAAGCAGACCTTGTATTCATTTTCCTTTCAGTTCTAAACTAGCTGGGCAAATGGAGTACACTGCTGCCTTGATTTTCCCCACTGCCCACTTTGTGATCATTTTCATCCTCTTAAATTCTCACTTTTATGCAAATGACCCCCACACATATGCTGCCCAATTTTACCTTTCTTCTGAGAGTCAATCCCACATCTACTACGAGAATATCTCTTTTTCAAATAAAATTCAATAAAAGAAGTCCACAATTCCATATTCCAAAATTCTATTTGTGAGGCTGTTTGAAATTTATAATTCATTTTCCATAGAAACTGAATTATAAATAGTAATTCAGTTTGTTCTCTGGCTAGGAAACAAAGTTTGGCTAATCCATCTGCAATGAAAAGTAGCAGAAAGCAATATGGTAACAGTATAATTAAATGAAACACTAAAAAGTGAAGGTAAAAAAATAAGTTTTTCCTAGTTATTTGTAATTACAGAAAAATACTTGTATTTAGAGACAGACAGGGAAATAGAAATTGTGGGGATCTTGAGGACTTGGATCACTGGCACCCAGTTCTAAATCTTGCAAGTTTTACACCTACCTCCTCAACTCAGCCACCAGCCCTTCTGATCCTTCCTTCATCTTATTTCTTCCATTTATCTATTCTCCCACTTCCTCTGCCCCGTCCTCAGCCAGATGTTATCTTTCCTTATTTGGATTATTATAATGGTTTCCCAGTGGTTTTTTTAAAATCCAATCTCTTCCTTAATATCACTATGCATGTGGCGCTCCGATGAACCCCTCAACATATGTTTACTCTTGTCATTGTTCTCATCAGCAGGATGTCACATGCCCATCACATCAAAAAGGCACAGCCCTAGCCAGCCTTTGCTGTGGGAATGTGCACCCTTGTCTTGGAGGAAGGCCCCCTACTGGCAGGCCCCACCCAGGGTCCAGCAGAGGTACTGGCTCCCATTCAAAGTAGTCCAGGCACCTTCAAATGACTTTCAGAATTCTTGGTCTGAAGGAAGCACAGGCAATTTGTTCTCTTTGGAAGTCCCCGACTAATTGGTCTGGTCTTGAAGACTAGAAAGTGATGTTCCACTTTGGTCACTGCAGGATCCTTTTAGAGAGGAGCTGAGATGCTGGAGCTCTCAGCCCAAGGAGGAAAGTGAGGAGGTGAGACAGTCAGGGGCCCACTGACCCCTCTGGGAAGAGTCAAGAGCCCCATTCATATGGCTGTGCAGAGAATCAGCGCAGCGGAGTGGAGGGACCCTTGCCTTGGAGCAAAGCAGCTTTCCTGAGACTTGGAAGAGTCTTCACGGTGAACAAAAGGGACAATAATTCCCTCCACCCGAAACTGCTGCAGGGATTGAGTGAGCAGGTTTGAAAGTACCTGCAGTGATGCCTGATAAAAACATTCATACAGCTATGCATCAATTCAATCTAAGATAAGGAGATGTACTAAAGCTTTGCGTCAGAGCCTTTGAATCCTTACCTAACTTGAGCAAAAATTTTCACTTCGATGAATGCCCACTTCCTCACCTTGGGGCTGGAATTCAAGCAGAATCTTGTTTGGTATTCTACCCTTCATTCTGCCTCACTAAGAGAATTACTAATTTACAATCAGATCCAAAAAATACACAGAAATTAAGAGGACAGAAAAATCCAAATGAAATATGGAGTTTGATCTGGTTAACTTGAAGAAAAAAAAAAAAAAAAAAAGCTCAGCAAACAAACAAAAAATGACCCGGCCACAACTGGCCCAGGTGACTGATCTGGCCAGCTGGGAGTAGGGAGGCGGCCTGTCATCATGGTGACATGAGCATCATAATCCTGGGACGGGAAAGCAGAGATGGAGGCGGTTGCTGGGAGCCACACCTGCACGTCCGAACTGCCCCAGTCCAGATGACCAGGGCTCTGTTGTCCCTAGGTCCCTAGGTCAGGCTTCTCCTCGAATTCCATTAAGGAAAGTGAAAGGAGGGGAGAGAAGATGTTTATCTGCTTTCATTCTCTGTGTGGTACTAAAAAAATATGTATTTTAGGATTAATTGTTGTAAGACATGATATTTGTAGAGCATTCATTCATTTTTAAAGTGTTTTCACACGTAGTATTTTATAAAACTCTAACGACTGGCACAGGTATGATTGTATTATTCCCACTTTGAAGAATACGGAGCCTAGATTAGTGGCCATGGACAGGCAACTTATACCCTCTGAACCATGCGTTTTTCATTGGCATAATGTGGATGATAAGACTTGCCTGACTATATGAAACTGTAAACGACATAGCTTTAAATGTTACAGAATGGCATCATGTGAATTTCTGGCCAGCGTCATTCTCACCATATAGCGTCTGGCACTGAGATAATGCCCAATAAATGATATGTCTTATCTGGCTCTATTACGTATTTGTAGAGGAGCTGTCCCTGTTACAAGCTTCCGGGGTTGTTCAGAAACTATGGGAGATGGCTGGAAACAAAGACTGTAATTGCAATCTGCGTTTCTGAGTCTCCCATTAGCAGAGTCGTCCCACCTACTGTGCTGAGAGGTGACCTCATTAGAGAAGAGGAACCATCAGTAGAAAACTCAAAGCCTCCAGAACCCTCTGGCAGTTGAGCCTGTGCTTGGGGAACGCTTCCAGCAGCTGTCGCTGACAATGGTCTTCTGTCCCCCACTCCTGCAAAGGCCTTTGCTCCTCCCATGAGCTAGCCGTTTTTGTTGTGTTTTATCCTCAAGCAAGATGGCTGCTGATTGCAATGAGCTCAGAATAGCAGAAAGTAATTAAAAATTCATTTAAAAATCTATCGCGCACTTTTAACATCTACATTAAGAACACTGCTGGGGTAAATAAGCTGGCATCATCTTTAGCAAGGCAAGGAAAAAGAAGAATTCAGTCTGTTGCACATAGTGTAGGAACAGATAAAATAAACCGAATTGCAGCTGGCCTTTATACAAGTTTTGTAGGCCTTTTCCTGAAAATGCAAGTGATCACTGTAGAAGCCAGCATATTTTCAAGAGAATTTGGTAGCAATATAATGGCACAACTAGGAAACTTATCAATTGAGATCATTCTTCAGGAAAATGGATCTCATGTTTTCAAAGAGGCATGCCCATTCCTAAACAGCTCCCTTTAGAGGCCAGTGACAAATGGTGTTAAAGGGTTGACACTTTAATAAGCAGGTTTTTTTTTTTCCTAATGACACAGACCCCTCACTTATCCCATTGTATTAGGAACCTTTCCATATTGATCATCTGGGGTTTGAACCAGCTAGTGATAGGCAAACCGACCTGTTAAGGTAGTAACAGAGGACCCTAGGGTTCCCTCTATCCCACAAAGCCTTTGCTGGACCTTGTCCAGTTCCAGATGGCCTGTGCCTAGCAACCACTGCCATCAACTCCATCGCTGCCTGGGTCCCAGTATCTCATGATCATTCACTACAAGCAAATTCCAATGGAATATAGACAGATATTCTCTGCAAGCAAGTTCACATTCAAAGATATTTTCTGAAAGTTTTGTTTTAAACTCTTATAGAAAAAGTAATACTGAAAGCCCATTATTGAAAAGAAGTTAACTTCATTATGTGATCTATATTTTCACTCCTGAGCTGTGTGTTCTGGGTCCAAACAATACTTTATATTAATTTGGAAGAGTGTCTAGGTGGCAACAGGAATCCAATGAGGAATATAACAAAATAGGTTCATTTAGCAATCAGATTACCTTATTATCATTACTACATTGCTCATTTTATCTTAAAATTTATGTTCATTTTCAGAACCAACAACCCATTCTGCTCATTGTATTCAAAGGCAACACACATATTTTACGTTTAAAGTAACTTGTACTCCAACCTAGGAAATAAATATCAAATCAATTTACTTTCTCTTTCTTCCCCCAACACTGAAAGCAAATGTCAAGTGTTATAAAGCTCCCCAATGATGTCAATAATTTTATTAAAAATTGAGATTTAATATCTCTTCTCATACTCTTGATAGAGGCATTGAAGTAGGCAGGGCTGTAAAACTAATAACCTATTTTTCACAGCAAATATTTTCATTCACCTGGGACAGAATAAACCAAAGCCTTTACGGCATTGTTAAGCCAGATTATGAGCAATTTTGATTAAAACCAAAGACTCTGACATTTTCCGACCCAAAAAAGGAGTGTCACCAGAGTTAATTTCTATGACAATGCTTGTTTCCAGAAGAATAAATCCTGATGCTGGTGCCTCAAGAAACTGCCTCCGGAGACGGTTATTTGCTTTTAGATGTGCTTAAATTATCACAGACTCTTACCACTTCACGGCTTGCTTCTCAGGGGGTGGAGGAAAGTGGGGGTGGGGTGGGGCCCATGCTCCCAATCACACAGGATAATGCCATCCTGACCTCAATTAACACACACATGAAGTGAAAATAGAAACCCTTCTTTACATGGACCTGGAAAATATTAAAAGCTAACCTTTTTGAAACTGTATAGCAATGAAGAAGACCACGGATAGACAGGTGTTTAAAAAGAAGAGGAGAGAGCCAATAAGACAGGATAATAGTGTTCACTTGCCCACTATTCACAACGTTGGAGTTGTCTTCATTAATATGGTTAAGAGTATTTTCAAGTTTCTAAGATGAAAGATTGAGTGAGAGATTCTGATTTTTCCTTTTTGCAATTGTTCCAGAAACAAACACTAAATCATTTCATATAATGTAGTGTAGTATTGTAATGCCAGTGTTGAGCATGATTCCTGAATTGTATCATGTTTTTGTCATTTGTGCTTTTTATATTTAGGGAAATGTGATTTGATCTAGCTCAGATTCAAATATAAAGAATCATCATCACAGTTTACAACAAAGGTCTGTTTTGTGGATTCTTTGTTCATATTATTACATGTTTACATTTGAAGATAAGACAGCTGCTATTGGCATTTCTGGGGTCAGTAAAATGGAAAGAGTGAATGAATGAGTGTCAATCTTTTCTAAACAAAGTGTTCATGTAGCTTGAAATCAGCGTATTGCGAATTCTTATTTTCCACATTAAACTAAGAGGAGGTATCGATCTTTCTCAGGTTGTGAGTTAGACAGTGAATTGCTATAAGGTCAATCCAATGTTGTGAGCCAATTAAGATGACTGACACAACACAATGAGTCTTGATTCCTGATCATGCAGATTGGTTGGAGGACTCTCCACCCTGAATGAAATTGCCAAGGACTCAGTGATACCACAATGGCTATGATCATTAACATTTGTCAACACCTATTATGCCCCAGGCTCTTTACATACACGATTTGTGATTTCTTTTCACCCCTGTACTACTCTTTGACACATGTACTGTATTTTTCCCATTTTACGGTGGAGAAATCATAGCTTTAAAAGTCTAAAAAGTTTGTTAAAGGCTATACAGGACATATTCTGCTGACCCAGAAAATACAAATGCTGAACTGATCTTTATAATTAAAATCCAACATAACATTATCTTGGGTAATGAGTAGGGTCAGCTCTTTTTCTTTCAGGTTGCTGCTTTACTGTGAATTAAGGGCTTTTAAGCAGTAACTTTAATGTATTAGTGGCCATTCCATTTTTTTTTTTTTTTTTTT
>NW_012120709.1:19582663-19609981 GCF_000951035.1 Colobus angolensis palliatus | reverse complement strand
TTTTTTTAGTAGAGACGGGGTTTCACCGTGTTAGCCAGGATGGTCTCGATCTCCTGACCTCGTGATCCGCCCGTCTCGGCCTCCAAAATTGCTGGGATTACAGGCGTGAGCCACCGCACCTGACTGGTTATTACATTTTTAAAAATATATACATCTTTTTCTAATTACAATAAAATTTCTCTTATTCTACATGGTCACAGAACAGACTATTCTGATTCATATAGCATTCTCGTTAATAAAGTGTTAGGGGAATACTGCTAATCTTTAAGACGTAGAACAAAATCATATGCTTCATATAAACTAAGTGCACACCTTAATTTTTCTTTGATGACTCGGGAGACACATGGAGGGCTGTAATGGCCGAGGGTCATCATGACAAAGACCAGTTATAATTACACGAGGAAATCAGGAGAACGCTATGTTACAGAGATTTCTGGCTGTTAGAATCTTAGATCTGAAGAGCTAGAAGGCACCTCAGAGATCTTCCATCTAAGTCTTTTATTTACAGATTAGAAACCAGACACCCAGACTACTGGCAGGCTAGTGACCGAGCCAAGGTCATTTGACCATCCAGTGGCAGCCACACAGTGACATGCACACGCTGGGGCCAGTTTTGCTAGGCTAAGTCATATTGATCCCACTTATCACAATCAGAACAAAATGAAAAAAGAAAAGGTATGCTGTCACTTGCCTTCTAAATTTGTTGATTTCCAAGCAACCATGGATCTCTACTTGTTTATATTTTCTGTGACAGCTCTTTCCTGGATCTTCATTTTCTTATCACTACTTCCACAGCACAACTAATACACACGATGCGATGCTGCAAATAACACACAGCAAGGGACGGGCCCTTTCTCTGAACAGTTTCTGGTTTTTCTTTTCTTCTTCACCACGGTTTTTATCAGGACTAAAATGTGGAGAGGAGCTTCTACCAAGCGTTCGATTCCAGCCCTGCAATTTAACTTGCCAGGTTTAACTGGGGGGTGATGAATCAATTATTTACTTAGCTGGCAGCATTTTCCTGTCACTTAAATCATATTTAATTTCAATCTATTATAATCCATTATCAGTGCTGAGCCAAAACCCTTGATGCATTATTTGCTTATGAGATGGTTTCACACATACAACAGCATCAAAGTACTCAGGTCCTATGTACATTTAGAGATGACGGACTGCCTCTGTTAAGATGTGGTTCATGTACACACTTTAGAGATTTCTATATTTTACAACTTTAACATATCCGGCGCCATTTACTACCAAGTAAAATAACCACCGGAACAATCTAGATCAATAGTCTATTTAATCTGAAAAGTCATCCTTCATGTGAGATGGGATTTAAATATTTTTTTGAAAATCATCCAGATATTTTATTCTCACCTCTGTCACAACAAAAGCCTAAATTCTAAAACTATTGGAGATATAAAAGCCAAATGCAATGTATGAAACCTAATTGAATCCTAGTTTGGGGAAAAAAATACATAATACATTTCGGAGGGATAATTGCACTGGGTATTACATGATACTAGAGAATTCGTGTTAATTTTCTTATGTATGAAAATGGCATTGCAGTTATGTAGGTGAATGACCTTATTTTAGAGATTATATCCTTATTTTAGTAGATACAACTCTGAGATACAGTCATTATTCAGGAGTTAGGTGTCTTGATGTCTGCATTCCCGTAAATTTTCAGAAAAAAAGTATAGAAACAGCAAATATGGAAAACAATAATTTGAATCTACCTGGTTGGTAAATAGGTATCCATTGTACTATTTTTTTTTTCAATTTTTGAAATTTGTTTGAAAATTTCCAATAAAAAATGAAAATAACTAACATATCATTTCAAATGATACTTTAGTATCCTAACTCTAAATTGCTTGGTTTATATACACTTTCCAGAGAACAGAAAGCCACTGTTTCCGGAAGGTGGCAAGACAGCAGCAGATGGCAGAGAAAACAGCTCTGTTTCCTCAAATGATTCTCCAACCAGCAAAGATAAACACAGCAAACGGGGACTGCAGTTAAAGGTAGGTGAGGAAGAGTAAGAGGGCATCCAGCTACTTTGCACATGTTCCTATGTCCAGGTCCTGGCAATCTCTACCTGGGTTGTTAAAGGAGCGTGCATATGAACCAAAAACACACCTGTCCCCTAGGCAGTGTGGCACAGAGAGGAGGGAGGCGAGCATATTACAGACATGCAGCTATCCCAATTTTCAAAAGGGGGTAAAGTGTTACATACTCAGAGAACACAGTGGTTTAAAACTCATGTTTCTGCATCCTTTGAAACCATCTTGTTGTTCACTCTAGGGATTTATGTGGTGGATACGCCCTGGTACATTTCCTAATGGCATACACTAATGTCAAAAAGCCTGCTCATGTGACACTTGCAGCTGCCCCCAAATTTACCCTTCTGTGTCTGTTTCCTAACTTATTCCTCCTAACACAGGAATAAAATTCCCATCTCATAGGCTTCCCATGAGAAACAAACGAAATAACATTCGTAAAGAGCCTAGTACTAAGCCTGTTACTGGGGAGGCACCCAATAAGCGGTAGTCACAGTTACCACTAGAATCAATATGTTTGACTGTATGTCTTATGATAATCTTCTAGCCCAAATGGAAAAATTAGAGGCTGTTTGTCAAGACAATTAAGCTTATTCCCATCTAGTTAAAAATCTGTACCTCAAGAGGGTTGATAAATGGATTGATGTCAACCTAGAAAGAGGTCGCAAGTGTTCCAGTAATTTGCCTTAATCCTTCTTTCAACTCCCACTTTTATATACGACTGGAATGAACACCTAAAAGCGAGCTGTCAAAATATGGATGACAAAAAAATTGCAGACAACTGATATACGAGAGGAGAGATCACTAAAGCAGGGTGAGTACAGCCCCGAGAGGTATGCAAGGTGGCTCACTGCGATGTGGGAAGGCAGTGCTTGAGCACTTTCTGTCTATTTTTAAACTAAAATTCCTTAAGCTTCACTAACTTTTGTTTGTTTGCTTGTTTTGAGACAGAGTCTCCCTCTATCGCCAGGCTGGAGTGCAGTGGCATAATCTCAGCTCACTGCAACCTCCGCCTCCTGCGTTCAAGTGATTCTCCTGCCTCCGCCTCCTAAGTAGCTGGGATTACAGGCACACACTACTGCGCCCGGCTAATTTTTTTTTTTTTTTTGTATTATTAGTAGAGACAGGGTTTCACCATGTTGGCCAGGATGGTCTCGATCTCCTGACCTCGTGATCTGCCCGCCTCGGCCTCCCAAAGTGCTGGGATTACAGGTGTGAGCCACCGCACCTGGCCAGCTTCACTAACATTTTAAATGCACTGACTGACAGCGATACTGCCACCTGGTCTGTAATTGGGAGGATGGCATGTCATGCCAGGGATGCAAGTCTGAGGGCAGAGTGGGTCATCACAGCAGAGCCCATCCAGAGGGCCCTCTCTCATCTGTTTTTCTCTTCTCCATATTATTACACACAGCCTTTTAGTTGAGCTCTGTTAAATGGATTTATGCAATACATTATCTAGTTTTAACTAAACCAATCTTCCCTAAATGAACAGCTGGCTTACAAAAAAGATTCCCACAAAAACATAGTGTATTGAAGATAATACTAATAATGAAAGCATAAGTGAATAGCAGTACGGATAGTTCTACTATTCCTAGTACGAGCACTATGTTCATCCTACCAGATAAAAACAACAGTGATTTAATAACATCTGATCAGAAAAAGCAAAAAAAAAAAAAAAAGAAATGAAATCCTCAGGATGATATGAAATATGAATTTAATTCACTATTTGAATCTTCCCTTTAGTATATACTATGCCTTGAGGTATTATCTAATGACACACATATATAATTTATAAAATAATAAATACACATATATGAAAGGAGAACACACAAAAGTTACTTACAAATGAAGTAATCAACCAAAACCATTTGGAGAAAATAATCAAGACTCATAACACTCAAAATAAGCTGGAATGTGGGCCAACTTTAACCACAATGAAACATAAACAAGATTAATGCAAAGTCCTACATTCAGGGTCAAAAAATCCAATATACAAGTACAGGATGTGGGAGGCTTGGCTCCAAAGCAATGCATGTTGTAAAAGGCCTAAGGTTTACAGCTGACCATCAGCTTTATGCCAAGTAACTCTGTGTGGCAGCTAACAAAATCTCAGGCTGCCTTCCTCAGGGGATGTCTAGTGTCTAAAACTAGAGAGGTAATGGCTTCACTTCATAATGCTGGACCACAGGTGGAAGGCTGTGCTCAGTTTTACCAGAAACACTGACCTATCAGAGCCCATCCAGAGGACAGTGTTCAACTATGGCTTCCACAGAGAGGTTTCCTACACCTGTAAAAGGCTGGCCTAGAACACCTCCAAGATAATCTTAACTCTGAGCTCTATGAGTCCCTGAGGACACAGGAGGCGGGGTCTGGATGATATAAGAAGCAAAATTTAAACAACTCAGCTTGTTGTGCATGGCAGATAGTCCACACAAATGTAATTCCTTGACAGTGGGAGCCGTTTCTTCATCTTTGTCCTGTTCAGTGTTGCAACCCATACTGGAGACATTGCTTGGCATCTAATTTGTTCTCTGCAAATGTTTGTGATCATGGTGACAAACTGCTTATCACCTGAGGTATGAAGAGGCTGCAAGGGTTTGATCTCCAGGGAATTTCCAACTCTAAGATGTTACAATTTTTTATCTGCATATAATCTTTTCCTTGACAAATTAAAATACCGCTAGAAAACAATGTGGAGCCTCTTCACAAGTTTTTAATTGAATACTCCACATTTCTATGGGTGATAGTCTATTTCTATCCATTTTTCAAATATTTTGGGATTTTCTTTTAAATTTTTTTCTCCTTTCTGATAACTTTTTTTTTTTTTGCTGAAAATATAAAGAAAGATTTTTGAAGCCAATTCTATTGGAAATCTGTAGATAATAATATTTGGTTTTACTTTTCTCTACCCCAAAGATTACAAATAACTATATAAAAACAAATGTAGTGTACCAAATACTTTAGCTAAGGTTTAAAGAATAAAAAATTAAGGGCTGTGAAAATATGTGTACATGAAGAGATGGCAGACCTTGTCATATATCAAACTGATAACAGCTTACAGTCAATATTTGATGTTTCCTGCAACTTGACAGAAAAAAAATGAATAATTCCTTAAAAGCATTTCTGCTTGTTATGAGAAATTAGATTTTGTTTAAAAAAAGACTTCATGTGGAAACAAATGGTAGAGAAAATCAATGCCCAAATAATGAAAATAAACAATATACATAAGCTAAATAGTTCAGTGCTCACATCCTGCTATAGCACTGAATGTAATATTTTGTGCTGTAGCTAAATTAAGACAATGTCACTCATCTCTTTTATAATAAATATCAAACAAAGATCTGACTTTCTTTCTGCCAGTAATAATCAGTCAATATTTTCTGTAGAACATTTCTAAATGACATTAGTAACTGTAATTTTACTTGGAAGATAAGATCTATCCAAGCGACACTGCAAGCAAGCAAGGCAGTCTGTTTGCGCTTTCAAAGAAAGCCTTGGAGAAACAGCAACCCTATTGTCTAAGAAAGGTAAGCTAAGTATTACTAGGATAATGCCCCAATGGTGAAGTACTGTCAAAGATAGGCATCAGCCATTTGCCTCAATATCGGAGTCAACCTCATCGACCTATGCTAGGCAGAGAATGGTGGGCCATCTGTGATGAGTCAGGCAGAAGGATTCCTACATTGGAAGAGTAGAGACGTTGACCTCTGAAGATTACACCCAACACTAAAACTGTATGATGCTACGAAATTCTGAAAATGTGTTTCAGCTGGATGATTAAATTCCACAGAGATTTCCGGAGTGTGTGGAAAATACATTGTTCCTTCAAAACTTAATCTAAGGGGCAAGAAAGCAGGTCATTTTTTATCGCTATTGTACAATCACCAAGATTAAAATACAAAGAAAATCACATTCAAATATGACTGTTATTATGCAATAAATTTAGGAAAGGAAGTATTGTAAAAGGCGCCCAGATCATTCAAGTATCCAAATTCAAGGTGAAGTGGAAGGCATGTGTCCATATCAAGAGAAATCTCAACACATTATACAAAATATACCCTCCTCAATTCCCTGGCAGTTCCTGCTAATAGTGATGGGGCTGTCATTCTTGCTGTTTGCTATTTGAAAGCACTAAGCTGTCAGAAGACACAGGCAACACTGTGGCTCCCCAGGCCTGAGATGACAGAAGCCCATGAGTCCTGCTCCATGACAGATGCTGGACTGAGATAACGAAAAAGAACAGGAAATGCGGGGAACAGCAGCTGGGCCAGACAAATTCAACTTCCCACCTGCTGTTGATTTACACATTCATCTCTCAAACCTGATCCCCATCCATGGAAAAATCTGCCAGCACGTCGAGAAATTAATCAATTTGGGGAAAGGGAGGGAGTTATCCATGGTCGATTTTATACTCTTTCTGTAAGCACATTTGTGTAGCACAGAGGCAGCTGAGCCGAACAACAGTGGCTTTCTCTGCTGTGTGCTGTAATCACCCATACACCTGGGACTCACGGCCCGCACTGCTGTTTCTTAGATGAGAATTTTTTTTTTCCTAGGGTAAAGCTGGCTTTGGCTTTGGAAACTAATTAGATATGTCTGCATTTTTTGTTTAGCTCCCCGAGTATGCTATGGACATCTAATTTGCATTTCTGTCTTGTCCCTCCCTTGTCGCCTTTGTTGCTTTTTCCTTTTGTCTGAATAGAGAACAAGAATGATTTAGGAACACGACTGGTCAGACATGCTACTCTTCAGAGTGTGTGTCTATATACGTATGTAAAATCCAAGTGCCTCGTTTGATGCAAAACAACCTTTATCCTGAAGAACATTTCAGCTCAAGAAAATGCTCTTTAAAATGTCTAATTCCCTACTGTGATTTCCTTTAAAGTTCTAATTAGTTGTGCACCATAATGAATTCTGTAAATTGCAGTGTTTCATTTAAAGCTTTTAAAGTACAGAAGGCCCTAATAATGAGTTTTGCCACAATCAGTCTTTGAAGAAAGTAATTTTGACATGTAGGTTTCACATTTTTGGAGATGTCATACATTTTAGATATAATCATAATGTTGAGTCGCAAATTAATATTTGTTACTTAATGCCATCAAAATGTCAGATTAATGAGTAATTAACAACGTTTGTACATAATGTTATTTCCTTCTTTCTGCAAAGGCCAAAAGCCTAATGGAGAATTCAAGGCAAGAAACATCTTTCAACAGATATATTTTCTGAGTTCTCCTTTTAAATAACTTACTACCAGGTCTATAACTGTCTTCTTTTAGTGGTCAGCAAACAGCTGGGTTTCCAGATAACATGGGGAACATAAAATATTCATGTTATTTAAGCTATTTCTATATTTTACTCATTTTTTTTATTTGCTGGTCTTGAAGGGGAAAGAAACCATGGCCACTGCCTGCTCCCTCCTTTTAAAGGAAAGATTTATTCCCTTCTACAACCTCTGCCTGCTATGCCCTGCTTTAGGACTACTAAGCTACTCTGTATCCCATACCTATTTTTCAATCTTTCCTTCTCTTCTTGGATTTAATTGAAAAGTGACTCTCTCTAAGCATACTGTCCATGTTCCTCGCCCCACCTTCCTCAGAAGAGGCAACAGCTGCCCTTTGTTTGGTCAGTGTCAGCCTTGGCCTTCCCCTGGACACATCCTCTCTCCATGTCCCCAGTCTGACCACACCCACAGCATCATTCCACTCCATTCAGCTCCTCCTGTTGCACTGGGACCACTTATCCCTCTGTTGTCTATTGCCAGCCTTCCCTTTCCATTCCAAGGCTCAGGATTAAGGAATTGGAAGCTACCCTCTCCACATCCCAGCCTCCTGCACGGCTAGCATTTTCCTGAACCCCTCAAGCCAATTCCTGGACTCAGATCATTCCCACCATCCATTCTATCCATTCCTCTGCCTGGGTCGCAGATCACTGAGACGGAGAGAAGACAAATCTTTGCGAAGTTGGCTTATTACTGATTCAAACACCACCAACTTTGAGAAGTATGGATGGTGCTCAGATATGCTTCACGCACGCCTCCTCATCTTCCTGACCCAGACCTTACAGAAAAGTAAATGAAACCACAAGGGAGATTCCTTGCATTTTATCAATTATACTAATTTTGAGGCACACACAAAAAGAGGTACTCTTCACACCCATATAACATGCCAGACTGTTTCCCAGTCTGCTTAAATTCTCCTCGGTCCCCAGCCCTGGTTTCACTGGAGGGCCTTGCTCCTGCACCATGGCGAAGGAGAGCCCTCTGGAGAGTGTGGACCTAGCCAGTGTTCCTTCACTGCCTCTTGCCCACCCCACAGCCCCACACACCTGTTCCTTTTCCCCTCCCATAGCTCATTTATAATTCCCAATAGGAATAACGTCTCTAGCCAAAATCTAAGGCGTCTGTGTATTTCTTTTTACTTGCATGTTTTGCAGTGATGGACTACCTAAGACTACCATGTCTCAAACTGTCTCCTTTCTCAGCAGTCTCATTCTTGCCACGCATGCTATGTATTACTTTTTTAAAATTAGAGACAAGATCTCACTTTGTTGCCCAGGCTGGCCTTGAACTCCTAGGCTCAGGTGAACCTCTTGCCTCAGCCTCCCAAGTAGCTGGGACTGCAGGCACACGTCACCACGCCCAGCCTGCATTACTTTTTAATTTCAATTTAAAGTGCACTAAAATAAAAACCCTGAGCGAGTTAAGCATCCAGTGTCCAGCCTTGCCTGCAAATTAACGCAAAAGTAAATGAAACCACAAGGGAGATTCCTTGCATTTTATCAATTATACTAATTTTGAGGCACACACAAAAAGAGGTACTCTTCACACCCATATAACATGCCAGAAAACCTGTTATCCAACCTCCCCATTACTGATCTTGAAGAACTAGCTGGCCCTGGCTTTCTCAGCAAACAGTCTAATCAGTAAGTGGAACCCTGGGTGTTAAATCACCTTGCCTACATGGCATTGCAGGTGGCTCTGGCAGATGCCTAGTCCAGCACGTCCTTGATTTCCCATGCAGAACACAGAGGAATGTACACAAAAGCACTGGTAAGCAAAATAGCTCCCAAACAGCTCTCGACGGCTTAAAGTGCCACTAACACTAAACGTCCTGAATCAGGGGGCCTATCTAAGGAGCAAGCTCACTGCCTACCCAGGGAATATACCACCCAGCTGGTGTATTTCAAGAAGCTGAACAGTCGGAGTATCTTCATCTTGCTCTGGAGCCTCACAAGGGCTCAACACATTGTACTTCCCATGCTCAATCTCTGCAGACCCTGTTGCCCAAGTCTGTTTTCTGTGTCAAGTACCCAGTCTAGGACATACTCTCGAATCTACTAATATTACCGCTTAAGAAGCACATTCTTGATGCTTTCTTACAGATGACATTTTAAAAAAATCAGTGAATGGTTGTTACTTTTTTCTCAACTTGGCTATCCGAAGGTGAACCCCACCTCTGCCTATAGAAGCTGCTCCCCGAGAAAATCTGGGACTGTAGTGAAGCCACATTAGTTGCCACAAGCTCCAGCATTACCAAAATCTCCCTACCCACTCACCTCCTTAGCTCCCACCCTTTCCACTATTCTCACACAGTTAGCAGCACCCAAGAGAACTTTGGGAAAAGAGCCCTTTTTCACCATCAGAATCTCAGGTCAATGACTGGTAAGGTCTTGTTCCCACAGCCCTATAGCTCAGGCACTGTTCTCCCTGGCCTGATCCAGTGTGCCCCAGTGAGGAGTGGGAGGAAAAACAGAAACTGTCTGCCACTCAGGATCACATGGTGCTTTCTTCTTCTTAGTATGGGTTACTGCAATAAAATAAGCTTCTTTCCAAGCAACAAAGCAACACGATTTGAATTCATGACTAATCTTGAGCTCACATCATTTACATGAAATGATACACATTACGAAAATACTTGCAACTGTGTGTCACAAAGGACAATCATTCTAGTGTGAGGGTGATGGGGAGTGCAGGGGGGAACACGTGTTTCCACAGCCTTCTGTCCCAAATTTGTAGGAAAGAGAAGTAGGGAAGAGAAAGGATGCTGGGTTATAGGACAGGGGATAGGAACCTGACAGCCACTAAGCCTCAAGATGAGTGTTCTGCCTTAAGGAGCCACTAATGCTTGGCTTGATTGTGTTGAAAGTTTAATAATACAAGAGACAGTGAAAATTGACTTTTGGAATGGATATACACATCCATTCGTCCAATCAAAAGATATGGTGGGAAAGTTGCACACATGTTCATGGCAACCCCATAGAAAAGAATGAAAGCAGCCCAGATGTCCATCGGTGGGTGAATGGATAAACAAAATGTGGTCTATATCTACAATGAAATATTATTCAGATTTTAAAAAGGAAAAAAATCCGGTTACATGCGAAAATATGGATGAGCCATGAGGCTATTATGCTAGGTAAAAGAATGAAGTCATAAAAAGACAAATACTATGTGATTCCACTTATGTGAAGTATCTAAAGTAGTTTAGTTCTTACAAACAGAAAGTAGAAGAGTGTCTGCCAGGGCCTGAAGTGGAAAGGAAAAGGAAAGTTGTTTAATGGGTATAGACTTGCAGTTTTACAAGATGAAAAAGTTCCGGAGATGTATTTTGCAACATTGTTAAAATACTTAACGCTACTGAAGGGTATACTTAAAAATTGTTAACATGGTCAATTTTATATGTTTTTTTTGTTTTTTTTTTGCCACAGAAAAAAGGCAAAGCGACAAGAAAGAATATATGGTAGGTGGATGTGATTAGCCGATACAAAATTACAAATTTTCTCATTTGGCAAAGAACCTAAATGGCCTCTCCCCTATCATGACACATAGTTAATGAACTCATTATTAGTTGAATTACTTTTGCTTCAAAGTCTGGAGCCAAAGCAATATTAACACCCCTCTCACCTTTTTATTTAATATTTTGGTCTTTATACAGCTTAACTGTGAAATGTCTGTGAATTTCTCTCCAAGTTTGTGAGCTGCTGACAAAAACTCATAAACGCAAAGACTCCCCCACCCCCCGACTTTCTCCCCGATCATACACATAAACCTGAGTCTCATCAGGAGATGTGAAATCCATCAGCCAAACATCAATACGAGAATTGAGGTCCTCACAATCCATCACTTTTTCTCTTAAAGTAAGAGAATTCCCAGTGATTAAAATGCATCTCCTTTTGCATGTTATATAAGTTGGTGCTGTTTCAGCATGTTAATATGGTTTGCAATTCCTTACCTTTTTGTTGCGATGTGAAACAGATGATGGCATTTCATTGCAACAGAACACAGCAGCACATCGCCAGGTTGGAAAGAAAAGCAAAAAAGAAGAGGAAACAGAAAACAGTTAGATTACGTCCTTGGAAAGAAGGACAGAGTGTGCTCCTAATAACATCTATCACATGAAGAACACAGCAATAACAAAACATAGAGATATTTTTATACACAGCGACACACTTCATAAGAGACACTTCTCCTGCCATCATAATTAGAAACCTATAGCTTCTGGCATAAAGAACAAAGAGAAGGCTCCTTAGCATCTACCCAAAGACTTCCCTCCTGAGCCTGTCTTTTCTTAGCTGTGGATTCTGTTACTACAAACACGTAGGACACAATTCCTCCTTCAACAATGCAGGACGACAGCAGGGCTGTCTGGGCATGGGTTCCTCTTCTTATAATACCTCTCCTGAACCTGAGAAGAGAGTTTCACTCCCTGAACATACAACCATGGCACTGGCACGAACAGTTCCATATTCCCTAACATTTCTGAGATGTGGCTTATAAAACAGACAGTATACATGGCCCTGTGGAAGAGGCCTCTGGTGTGGGAAGGTGGTGACAGTTCTCCAGTCTCAATAGGGGTGGGACAGACCTCTATGGGGCGGGTCAGGCCGACAGTCCTTCCTCTTCCTGTAATAGCTACCTCAAACATTAAGCAGGGAAAATGGACAGTGTTCACTGGGGAACTGCAGTGTTCCCCAGCGGTTCCTAAACATGCTCTCTTTCTCTCTCTCTCTCCAGCCCCCGCCCCCCACTGTCTGACACACACACACACACACACACACACACACACACACGCTTCCTAATATATGCCTGATCCCAAACTCATCTGAACCCCCTTAAAGCTGTGCAGCTGAGCCTAGGAGCTGGGAGTTGTGTTGACTGCTACACTGGGGAGAAAATACAGTGTAGAAACCCGGAAAGAAGAGAAGGTAAAGCCCCTTACCCCTTTCGGGGCATTGAGGAACACACATTGTCTAGAGCTGAGGCACGACTGAACAGATGTGAATTGAAGGAACCTGTCCCTTTTTTTTCATCTTTTCCTAGTTAAAGAGGCAAATTTGCAGAGCCTGGCTCAAAATTTAGGTCAGAGTCTCCTGGGAGAACTGTCTTCGCTCACGTATTTTACAGACATTATTTCAATGCCTGTCGTTAGCTGTCTGAGATGAGCCTGCACAGAATATGCTAACAATTCAGCTGACCTTTGACCCCTGGCCAAGAGCAAGGGGCAATGAAGGGCCTTACCAAACCCCAGCATGGTGTTCCAGCAAGCTGAAACAGTGTCCACACAGAGGACTGCAAAGTCAGGGAGGAGGGAGAGGATGTGTGTTTCTTTACTCACTAAAAAGTATCTTCCATCCCCCTCCTCATCTGAACAGAAACAAGTGCAGAAGACACACAGCTCTCTGTCAGGGCAAAGGAAGTGGCTCACCTAGCTCCAGACGGACTTCAACTTCCTGGCTATGGCACAGATGGCTAACCATTCTCCAAACCTACTTCCCTTTACCAATGGGCATACAGCTAGACTTCATTTCCTCGTCTCCCGACAAATAAGCCATAACCATGTGGCTGGGTTCTGGCCAGTGGATTATGGGTAGAAATCATTTACGCCACTTTTGTGACTGGCCCCTAAAACCACCTGCTCAATCTTTCAGTCATCTCTCCTCCCCTATCAGCTGCCTGGCTGGGGACATCTAGGGGGAAGACAGCAGAGCTTTAACATCCTGGGCCCCTGAATGACTGTGTGGAGCATAGCTTGTCCCACCCAGCTATGGGAGTTTCTGAGCATGAGACATCAACATCTGCTGTCCTGAGCTGCTGAGGTCTGAGGCTTCACCTGTTATGATGACTTCACTTACATACCCCTTGCGAGGGTGGCACACTGCCAGGTTTAGCTTCTATTAGACACATCTGTGTGCTTCTAACACACCCCTCTTTCTCATTTAAGCTCTTCTGAATGTGTGTTGCTCCTTACAATCAATGAATCCCTGAGTAAAATGGGCTTGGAGAAAATGTCCTGGAAGCCCACTGACGAGGCACAGCGGACTGGCTTTTGGAGTGGGGCAGGTGGTTTTGTGTCATCCCTCACACAGCCCAGAGGGCAGAAAGCATCAAGAGAAAGGCTCCTGACAAGCCCTGACAGGGCTCACTGCTAATCACATCAACTAGCTTGTTTGCCTCTTCCACAGCCTACCTTGAAAAAAGACAAATAGGCTTCAATTAAATTTAGAAAGAACATAAAAAAGAATTTCCTGACAGCAACTGGAATATCTTGGATCAGACCACAAGGTCTGAAGCTCCTCAGAGCGAAATATGAATACAGAGTCAACTGTTCCCATTTGGTTTAGGTCAAGTCATTACTGTCTGTCCTGTGACTTTTAGGCTAAGGAAGCAAATTTTTCCAGAGGAGGAATAGAAAAAGAAAAGGTCTCTAGTAGTTTTCCTCAGAGTCTAACCTGTGCTGCAAGGAGACAATTACTATGAACAGTTCGACGAGGGACTGCAACAATACCACCATTCCACCTTAGGAAGAATATCCTAAATATGACATACACCCCCATTACACACTTGATATAGGCTTGGGAAATAGCCATGTACAAGGTCACACTTATCTTTTGCTGATGGGGAGGTGTAAATCCATTTAAACCACAGGTAGGGAGCATTTGCAATGTGTACTACACTGGAATCAGTGGGGAAGCCAGGACTTATGATTTATCATTCCCATCTTCAAGTTGCTTACACACTACTAACAGAAGCAGGACATAGCATGAAAGATTAAATAAATAACACGACAACAGTACAAATGATGTCACAAAAGTACCTACAGCCCAGTCACTGGGCAGAATTCAGCCTATTATTTGTATCCAAATTGCTTTTCAAACTCATCTAATTTGCCAACACCACTGTTCCTCGGCACTTCCAATCCTAGTTGCCCTAGTTGTTTGATTTGTTTCCCTATTAATATACATCACTTTGTGGTATACTGTTTAATTGACTCATTGAATGTATTTAATAAGCTGAATGAAGGCTGGGATTTTCTCTGTTTTGTTCACTGTTGTGCCCCAGTGCCTTGCACAGTGCTAGGCACATAGAAGATGCATAATAAATACCTGTCAACCAAAGGAAAACCATGACAAGCTTCTGAAACCAGAAATTAATTTTTAAAAAAGTAATTCCCATGCTCCTAAAAATATTGTTTGCAGACACTGTGCCAACAATAGCTAGAGCCTGATCACCAATGTGAATACTGAACAAGGCTTCAAATTTATAAGGATCTCTACTGTCAAATACAAGACACTGATATTTGGAAGATGTAGTGGGCAAAGCCTGTCTTCTATGTGGCCATCTTCTTATTTGAATGAATGGTATAACCAAAAAAGGGGCCCTTAGACACCCATGTGTAAATCCAGAGGGCCGTAAGTGCTGTTAGTGCCGTTAAAAAACATGGTAATAACATTAAAAAGGGCAAGCCTGTGTGTCCTACATGAAATGTGTGTCTAATACAGCAAAACCTGAAACTACCAGAGCACTATGCTAAATTGCTGGCCTATTTACTTAAACTAGCAAGGGTCTGAAAAGAACCGCAAGGGCAGGAGAATTGAGGCTGTTCGCCCTTGTCACTGAACACATATCTTCTTTATTCAGGATGTTCACAATACTGTGAAGTCTCATAAGAAATCTTGAAATCCACATTCCTGCCTCTCTCCTAGCAATCTTGGTGCCAGTGTATTCATTTGACACTTTGGGGCTCCTATGGCATAAGTAGAGAAAGATCAGTTCTAAGGAGTTTTTCCAGAATAATGCCATATTTAATCAGTGGATGAAATGAACAGGATTTAGTCTTCCTGACCAAGTTCATCCCTGTGTTCATCTCACAGCTGTGACTGAGTGGGCATTTTAGAGAGCAAATGATGGATGCTCATACGTCTTGGTCACTGTTACTGGCGTAAAAAAATACAGGTCCTTTTCTATAGAGTCTCCAGGAAACACACCCAAAAATAATCTCATTGTAGTGAAGATGAAGCCGATGGAGACATCCAGCTCCAGCTCCAAATGCACAGAAAATTATGCAGAAACCAATCTGCCAGGACAACAGTTTAATCTTCAAAAGCAAAACTTGGCCCTGAGATAACAAGCTAATAAGAGATTTTCATTGAAAATACCTTCATTTGTCAGACCCAAAGGGTCCTCTTAGGGAAATGAGAGGCCCCATGTGAAATTCAGAGGAGACTTGGCCTTACAGTTCTCCAATCCAGAAGTGAAAGGAGAAAGCTGTTATTCCATGGTGGCTTTTCCCAGAGTTCATCTATCAGGTGTTGTCCAATGAGAAGACAAAAAGCCTCCTTTAAACTGTACAGCTCCCAGACAAAATAAATATGAGTTTAATCTTTCTGCTCTCTTTCTTGCTCTATATAATCTCCCCCAAGGATTAATTTTTAATATATCGTGTGTATGTGCCTGCACACATGCGCGCGCGCACACACACACACACACACACCCCATAACTTAAAGTATTTTAGTTACTCTCCAATTGCCGGTCATGAATGTTAGTAATTCCAGCTGTCCCCAGTGACAAACATGGCCTGTACCCCCACGCCCATGCCCACATGGCAGCTTCTCCTCCCTATCTCTCCACTCATTCCTTCCTCTTTGGAATCCAAGTTGACCCTGCTAAAAAGAGTCTCCAATAAAATGAGAAATACAAGGCCTATTTTTCAACCTGTAAGCCCAGGCACAGAGATGTAAGTCATCCCAAGAATAAAGAGGACTAAAGGAGGGTGCATGCCTATGAAGGGGGCAGAGGGAAAGGACGCTGCTGTGGGAAGGGACAAAAGCTGAGTTTGTTGTCACCATTGTCACCATGGAGTATATCCCCCTTTTTGTGATTTCTCTTCTTATACAAATGTCTCATTCCCTAGACTGTGAACACGGAGGGGAGGAACCATTTACCACTGACTCTTGTATCCAAAGCTCCTGGAGAAGAATTGTATGTGCAGGACACTTTCTAATACCTGAATGCACTGATAAATAAGTCACAGAGTACTTTTATTCCCATTTCACATAAGAACAGAGGCCTGGAGATGTAAGGTTGCATACCCAAGCTCACGGAGCTGATAAGTGACACACCTGAGATGCAAAGCTAGGTCTGCCTTCTCCCAAACCGCTCTGGTGATGCACACAAGACCCGAGCAGTGAAGAGCTACTGAGTAAATAGGCGATGCTACACGTATTAGATGCTGTTGGAAAGAAAGTGTGGTTGCCAAAAGAGACTGGGGTGCGTGGCGCACGGATTAAGTAATAAAACAGACACCAGCCAAGGAAAAATGTACGACCAGGCCAAGACGATAGACAGAGGGAGCACACTGTCGGCCCCAGCAGTCTGGTGAGCACGCCACAGGGAGTATTTGGTCAAAATGATGGCTCAGCGACGCCCCATGTGATAAGCAGCCACCCTCCTGAAATCCCCTGTGCCCAGTCCTTTGTGGGACAGGTACCCAGCACACAAGTGAGGCTATTGTATGTTCTGAGTTCCACATGCTCAACATACAACCGACTTGCTGGAAGGCAGCCCATCTTTCAGTTGAGAACCGCTGGACTATTTCTCTCTCTTGTAGGGAGGCACGCTGCTGAACAGCTGTCTGATTTTTGTTACTGGGCACTAATCACTTAAGCTTTTTATTGTTATAATTCCTTTTTCTTTTAGTGGAGACTGAATTACCAAGTTTCAATGCCTTGGGGCTCTTAATACCAATTTTTAAAAATTTCTATTCTCTCATCACGACTTAACCATCACCAATTTTGCTAAAAGCAATGAGGGTTTAAAAACACTATCCCTAAAAGATAGTTCCTGCCTTAAAAGGTGTTGCATTTATACTTCCATTATAATCTTCATTCCTTTCTTTTTACAGGAGCAATTAGACCAGTAACAGTACGATGCAAGCTTTATTTTAAATGGCTTCCGGAAGAAAAGAGACAAAAGCATTGGTAACTCCTGAAACAGTTTTCTGTGCACAGTCTTGTAGCTCCCTATGGCAGGCAGGAGTGGACATGGAGCTTTTGCAGAGCTCTGATAAGCTCTTGTTTATTGCAAATTCCATTTATTATTCTACGGCAGTGTCTGTCCAAAAGAATTACCTGGAGAGCTTTTGTAAAAATGCTTTCTAAACCCCACTCCTGGAGATTCTGGGGTAGAGCCCCGGAATGTGGATTTAACAAGCTCTCAAATGAGTCTACGACAGAATCAAGCTTGGGAATCACAATTCTAATACATAAGAGGTAATAGAATAGGGACAATGTGTTGTTCAGACAATCAGCAAACATCACTGTCTTCTCTAAGTTCAATGTTGGAATACAGGCGGCCACTGTGGTAGGCAGGAAAGAGGCACAGAAAACAAACCAGAGGGAGGATTTATCCTCTAGAGAAAGTTTAAACCTATGTCCCTTAAACCAAGATCTGTCTGGCTGAAGATGGTCTGAAATAAACTGCACACTGTAAGGAGGTGTGGTGGATATCCTGGGATAAATGGGCACTATGGCAATTCTGCCTAAGTCTGGCCTGTAACGTGGATGAGTTTTTCTGCTGCGAATTTACTTATTCTCTCTCTGTGTTGTGGGCAAATTTGCATTGTGTCTGCAGTGGGGGTTGGGGACTTGAGTGGATTCCTATTGAAAAGTAACAAAATTTCTTTTTATGAGAACCGTTCACGTAAAAGAATTTCAAAACTATGTAAGAATGTCAGGGAGACAAGAGAAGCTCAATAATTTGTCAATTGCATCTGCTGAGAATACAATTATGAGAAAAATGAACTGTAATGATATAATAGATCTTTTTGTGTTGCTTAAAGACTAAGCAATAAAAGAGCAGGGTGATAAGCATCGGAAACTATTGCTATAAACACATCTGAGTCTGTTTCACGAGCACATGGGGGAGGCCCACCCTGGGATGGAGGCAACATGTAGAACTCTATACTTTGGGTTCAAGTCCTGACTTTACCACTTGGATGAGTTGTCTGACCTTGAGCAAGCTGTAAACACTCACTGAGCCCAATCCTCTCAGAGTGGCGCAGAGACCAGAGCTGACACTACAAAGCACACAGCACAGGGCCTGCCACATGGGAGGCACTGAATAAATGGCAGCTATTTACTGTTTTTATTATATTACTGTATATTATTATTATTCTTTGTTTCTGTTAAAGGTAGGGGAAGGTTTTATTATTACTTTTTTTTTTTTTTTTTTGAGAAAGGGTATCACTCTGTCACCCAGGCTGAAGTGCAGTGGTATGATCTCAGCTCCCTGCAATCTCTGCCTCCTAGGCTCAAGGGATTCTCTCACCTCACCCTCTCAAGGAGTTGGGACTACAGGCATGCACCACCACACCTGGCATGCACCACCACGCCTGGCTTATTTTTGTATTTTTTGGTAGAGATGGAGTTTCACCATGTTGGCCAGGCTGGTCTTGAACTCCTGACCTCAAGTGATCTGCCCAATTTAGTCTCCCAAAGTGCTAGGATTACAGGTGTGAGCCACCACACCCAGCCAGGTTTTATTATTATTTTTTGTTGTTATTGTTGTTAAGGGTAGGGAAGGAAAGACTCAAAGATGTAAGATCAAACTTTGCAGTGTGGGACAAAAGCCAGCCGCACAGATACCACAGATGACGACCTCAACCAATATTTTAATTCCAAAGGGTGGCCTGCAGCCTTTGAAAGTCTGCCCTCATGTCCAACCTGGTGACCTGGCATCCTGCACTCTGCCCAGCGGGTTCTGAGCTGACCACCCACCTTTGGCTGACTCAAACAGTGGTTTCTAGACTCAGGAAGTATAAGCCACTACTGCTGATCAATTCTGTCTGCTCAAAGCCAATAGCATGTAAAGGGCCACTCTTGGATCCACCCAAGCCACAGTCTCTGCTGCAGTTTTGATATAATCAAAATATAAGGGCAATAAACGTTAATCCAACTTAATCCCATTCATTAATAAATATAATTGAGATTTCTATTGATTTATTTACAACCATTTTCCCACGTTCTCATAAAGGAAATATGCTATTATTGTTCTGCAGCAAATGGTGTTAGGGATTAGAATTTCTAAGATACTGCTGCAATCATTATAGAGGAAATGTGGTCCATTCCTTAATAAGCGTAACGATGGAAACCGCCTTGCCTGGAATCTTTCGGGGACTCAGAAAGCCAGCTTTGTCAGAAACTCAACACTGGATTACCTGCTTACTGAGCAAAGCCATCCATTCAGTAAAACAATATCAAAAAGTTACTACCCAACTGTGCTTCAGAATACCAGGGCTGCATCCTCTATTTCTCTAATCATATTACTTAAGATTTTGTAAGTTGTCTGATTAGAAGGCTGATTTAATTAGAGTAGTAATAGAAATGACAAACATTACATATGCTTGTATATTGCTAAACCTTTTTCAATTATATTGGAGGTACCACCAGTGTGATGGCTAATGGTAGACATTCAGGCCTTTAATGACGGAAGGCCTCAAGCAATCTGCACACATTTTTATGACACACATTAAATATACATTCAATGTACTGCTGAGAAATTTAGCAGAAGTGTTGATTCATGCTCTTTTGCCAGACCTAGAGTAATCCAGCTGTCAGTAAACGTGTCTTATACTGACTTTAATGCTGTAGCGAGAGTCAAATGAACACACACAGGAAAAATGGGAATTCTTTTTTTCCTTGAAGTATTATACCTTATTGCTCTGGTATCTTTTGATAAGTTATTATCCAAGGAAAGCTCTTCCAAAATAAATAGTTACCATCAGGAGCTATACTGAAGAATGAGATACACCTCAGTTTCCCATACGTAATGAACCGCAAGACTAAAAGCAAAGAATTTGGAAATATCTTGTGACTGTAAACATACCACAGCCGCTCTATTGTACAGACAGGGACTTGGCTATGATGCTGTCAGTCCCTGCTTGGCTGAATTGAAAATAGTCAGAAAAGAGAGGTGGAGATCTGTTTCTTTTGCTGCACAGCAGAGTCCTGAGCAGGACTTGTTCTGTTGCCCTATATTGGTGACCAAGGAAGCAAAGCTAAGGTCAAAGAGATGGGCAGGTGCACTGCAGTCTACAGAGTACTAATGATTGAGAAGAGACACCTCCGGAAAAGCTTAGGGAGATGGCAGAATAGTGCCGCGACACCGCACTCCCCACTTGCCCCTCCTTCCTCCTTCCCAGTCTAGAGAAGACAAAGAAGACAGCAGGTGGAATTCACTCAGGGTCTTCTGCCTAGTGAGAGTAGCTACAGCTTTCCCTTCTTCTTTCCCTGGCATTGTTATCCTTTCTTTCACCTAAAGCAAGAGAAAGGTGACTACCTAAGAGAATTACTTTGGAGGAGCCAGCGTGAAGGAGAACCTGGCATCCTGGTTCCCAGCTGGATGACTGCGGGGTCAGCCGCTTTGCTGAATGGCCCTGAGTCCCCCAACCACTCTGAGCAGGCAAAAAGTGAATTGGAGAGAAACGGTAGGACAAGAGGGGTCAGGAACCATCTAGCAAAGGCCAGGATGAGTGAGCTTCCCAAGCACCAGTGGGCCTACATCCCCTTGCCAGGGTCCTACCTAAGGGGGCAGCCAGAATGTCAAGGGAGCTCAGAAAGGAAAGGCTGTGGGCTGTACCACCAGAAACAGAGCTGAGGGGTGGCTTGATAAAGCCGGGTTGACATTGTATCTCCTACATCCAGGAACCACAGGATAGGGAGTCCCCTGAAGGGGCTCTAAAGAAACCTCCCTTGAATACCATGAAAAGGCCAGTATTTGGATGTCTCCCATCTCGCAGGCCCCCACCATCAGTCAGGGTACCAGAGAAGCAGGTACATCTCCAGAGAGAGGATGGCAGCCATGGCCAGTGGTGTGAGAGACACTTGTCTCCTCCCCACTCTAAAATATAGGAAGGGAAGGAGAATGAGAAGAAGGACACAGTAAGAGTGTCCCAGAGCTAAATCAAATTCGTTTACCCTTCTCCAAGGCAAGGGAAGGGGAGGAGGATGGAAAGAGTAAGCACCCCTTCCAATGATTCAAGTCTTTTATTTTTATTTTTTAAATTGATACATTAATATTTGTACATATGTATGGGGTACATGTGATATTTTGATACATACATATAACATGTAATGATCAAATCAGGGTGTTTAGATTATCCATCACCAGGAACATTTATCATTTCTTTGTGTTGGGGATATTTCAGATCTTCTAACTATTTTGAAATATATAATATATTGTTGCTGTCATCACCCTATTGTGCTATCCAAAACGAAGATTCATTTCTTCTACCTAACTCTATGTTTGTATCCATTAACCAACTTGTTCTTCCCCTCCTCCTTCCTCCACCTACACACACACCCTTCCCTGCCTCTGGCAACCACCATTCTACTCTCTACCTCCCTAAGATCAACATTTTTTTAGCTCCTACATATGAGTGAGAACATGCAATATTTGTCTTTCTGTCCCAGACTTACTCCACTTAACAGAATGACCTCCAGGTTCATCCAAGTCCTTTTAAAACTAAACAAGGCAGGTGCTGGAGGGAATGGAAAATGAGATTTACAAAGAATATGAGAATGGTGTCTTAAACTAGACAACCCTGAGTTCCTTATTATTATTATTATTTTTTTTTTTTTTGAGACAGAGTTTCACTCTTGTTGCCCAGGCTGGAGTGCAATGGCGCAATCTTGGCTCACTGTAACCACTGCCTCCTGGGTTCAAGCGATTCTCCTGCTTCAGCCTCCAGAGTAGCTGGGATTATGGGCATGCACCACCACACCTGGCTAATTCTTTGTATTTTAGTAGGAGATGGGGTTTCTCCATGTTGGTTAGGCTGGTCTCCCCCAACCTCAGGTGATCCGCCTGCCTTGGCCTCCCAAAGTGCTGGGATTACAGGCATGAGCCACCATGCCCAGTGAGTTTCTTTTTAACTAACGAAAACAAGTGAGGTTCCACCAAAGATGTTCAATTTAATAAATCTTTTTTGAGGATCCACCATGTGTCAGTCACTATTTTAGGCACTTGAGTGACAATGACACTAATAAATGAAACAAAGATCCCAGCCTTCCTGTTACTTATGGAGAAGAGAGATTTAACACAGCACAGTTAATACAGTGAGTGGAGAAAAATAAAACCACTAAATTTCTACCGGGTTCAGACTAATCCATAAACCAGTTTCAACAGCTTTCTAACATTAAACAACGATTTTCTGAAAGTTTTGCTCTCACGAAAACACTGAGTTCTACAAAAGGACCTAGAGATTGAAGGAGGGGATGGGATCTGAAGGCAAGCCGATAACACCAGGCAACTGTTATGGGCTTAGAGAGATGGGTAAGAGCACTTGGAATCGGCCGAAATAGACTAGATTACCCCCTTTCTGCCTCCATGGTGTTTGCGTTCTTCACTGATTCCATCCACACCAAGCCTTATCTCCTCAGGATAATAAAATCAACCTGAGACAGGAATCAGTGCAAAGCATGGCCACAGCAGCACTGTGGACAAGATAAGAATTTAAGATCTGCTTTACATTTGCCAATGGAAGCACTACCATATTTTCTAAATAGTTGCTCATAGAGCAAAAGACATGACACAGGAAATAGGTCCACATTTACAGACAACTCAAAAATCTTTGGATAGGCATCTGAAGGAATGGATTTTGTCTTCATTCCTAGTTTCTGATTTGATTCTACTTTCCTGGAGAAGGATTTTGTTCTGCCTCCTGAGAGATTGGGAAAGCAGGAGAGTCTTGAAACTCATGAAGCCCTACCAAGACAAAAAGGAGTCGCTGGGGTGTTGGGGATGACGACTCCGAAAACCACAGTAAATTCTACTCCTGTCTCCTTTTTGAGGAGGATCATTGTTATTCTTCTCAAAAGCCCCTTTCTGGAGTACAGTGCCTTTCTTTTTTTTTTTTTTTTTAAGATCGGTGTCGTTGGCGAGGCACGGTGGCTCATGCCTGTAATCTTAACACTTTGGGAGGACGAGGCAGGGGGATCACCTGAGGTCAGGAGTGGAGTTCGAGACCAGCCTAGCCAACATGGTGAAATCCCGTCTTTACCAAAAATTCAAAAATTAGCTGGGTGTAGTGGCACATGCCTGTAGTCCCAGCTACTTGGGAGACTGAGGCATGAGAATCACTTGAACCTGGGAGGCAGAGGTTGCAGTAAGCCGTAATTGTATCACTGTACTCCAGCCTGGGTGACAGAACAAGACTCTCTCTCAAAAAAAAAAAAAAAAAAATTAGTGTTGTTGGGGCTCAGAAAATGATATCCCAAAATATGGCACTTTAACATACTGAACTAAGGAGGCCACCCCGCAAATCCTCTGTCTCTCCCAAAGCACAGGATAACACTGTCCTCTGAAGTTTCCTTATCTACCCAGAAACTGGACCCCTAAAGACACAATTGCCTTCAATCCTTTCCCTGAAATTTCATTAAGCAGGAAAGATGACAACTCATATCACAGAGGAAGAGACTGAAAATTAAACATCACACCTAGAGCCTAGATAATCATCCCAAACTATCCTCTGTTCTCAGGTCCCATTCAATTCCCAAACAGCATCACGTACAAACCATTGACTGGTCTTCAGGCTCATTCATTTACAGCCCTCGCTGCCTTCCTTCCTTCTCCCCAGTGAAGAGGACATTTAAGGGATTTAAGTATCAACCCTCTGGCATTTTCTTCGAGTTTTCGTATTTTGTATGATTCCTGTGCACATATGTGCATGCAATCCATTTGTTATGCTTTTCTCTTGTTAACCTGTCTTTTGTTATAGGAGTGTCAGCCGTGATCCCTTATGATGGGGAGAAAGGAGATCATCCCCTTTCTATAGCCACGGTGTTTGCCTCTTTCACTGATTCCATCCAAGCCAAGCCTTATATCCTCGGATAATAAAATCAATCTGAGATGTGAATCAGCACAAAGTGTGACCACAGCAGTGCTGCGAGGGGCCTGTGGTGTTCCTAATGAGCCTGGGTCACGATTTTATTTAGTGTCAGATGATCATGTCTGAATACAGCTAAAGGTCCTTCATTAAGGCTAGGCTGTTGGCTGTTTATAAGGTAGAATGATATAGATGGTGGTCGTTACTTTTAAATGGCTGAGTACTAAAAAAGACAAGGATACTTCCACCGGAAACCTTCCAACTTTGCAAAATGAGTTCACTTTTAACACTACCCTTGGATAATGCCAGCCCACAGGGTGCTAATGGCCCGGGGAGGTTCCTCAGAGCAAACATTAACACTACCAATTCTT
The DNA here is from genome assembly GCF_000951035.1 of Colobus angolensis palliatus. NCBI lineage: Eukaryota > Metazoa > Chordata > Mammalia > Primates > Cercopithecidae > Colobus > Colobus angolensis. The sequence continues at coordinate 19,585,389 of NW_012120709.1, read as the reverse complement.
AACTGGAGAAAACAAAAGTGCCAGCATAGCTTAAAACCCTTTGACTTGGTTTCTGTAAAATGCCTTTTCTTCATAAACCAGTAAATTTTCCAACCTGGCACAGTCAAGGCTGGCTAATTCTTCTTAGACAACTGAGAGAACACTCTATATTCAATTCTTTTAGAAAACTGTGGAGCCTAATTAAGCCTAACAGCTAGAGCACTAAATGCAAATCTTCATCCTCCAGCAATTTAGTTTAAGTAGCAAAGCCACTTTCATTTTTCTGTGCTCCAAAGAAGTATTTTGTCATCATGAATTGAGAATAATAATAAACTAGTTGTGGGAAATGTAACCCCAGACCGGGTACCGGGTTGTGTGTAGATCTATGGGGCTGACATTAATAAAATTCTGTTTATCTCTAATACATTAAAATAGTATTTTATAGGAAAATTTCAATGTGTGGCACAGAGAGGAGACATGCTGAACCCGTTGACATTTAGCTAACAGAATTTTTAATAGAATTGAGCTGGCCTGGGAAGGAAGAAAAATAGGAAAGAAATGCCAACCAGACAACTCCCTAGAGAATAATTTATTTTGGTTTTATGTGATATTAAATATCACTTCCTCCACCAAGGTTGGAACTTGCATTAGTCTCAGCAAGCAAATTTTGCAAGTCCCAAAATTCCATCGCGATGGCCCCTAGGTCAATCCCAGGGTCCAGGGCACTGCTACCAGCCATTCCAACAAAAACAAGACAATTCACTGTGAATGGTGCCATTTTCCATGCCACTGTGCAGACAACATGAGGGCTTCCAGATCACAGAACCAACCAGTGCCTGATAAAACAGTGTGTGAAACCTCTACCCCCTTGGGCAAATCTGACTTCTGGCTTTCTTTCATCTGCTTCATGGCTATCATTGGCTGTTGTTCCAGACAGAAGTTCTGCAGCTCTGAAAGCAGTTTTCCCTCCCATGTGGCAGGTCTAGGGCTCTAAACTGTGATGACTCAACTAATCAGCATTTCCCAGGTCAGGGAGAACTGTCCAACCCTGTAAGTGGCCAGAGTTTTCAGAGCATCTTTCTCTCCCTTCCTCTCTGTCTACATGTCACTTCTACTTCCTTTTTTGTCCTTCCTCCTCATTCCCTTCTTTTGCTTTGTCTTCCAGCTCTTCCCCTTCCTCCCATTTACCTTCTTTTAAAACTAGCCATAAAGAGGTATCTTTTAATGTTCTTCTGTTAATTTGAAGGTGATTTGAATATTTCCTATTTCTTTCCAAAAACCTTTTTAAAGGAATTAAACACAATTGATTTTTGTTTGTCTGTGCTCTGTAATCATTAGTTTTGGTATTTTAAACACTTTCTTTCACTTATTTTGAATATAAAGCTCTTTTCTTTCCTTGTGTTTCTGTCTTTTAATGGCTCATTTTCATTCTCTATGCTTCAAATGAATACTAAAATTCAGTAGAACAGCTTCTGAATTCTTTTCTATACAGATTCCTTTTTCTTCCTTAGACTCACAGGTTTCAATTCTGAACCCATTCTTCAATTCTATTCACCGCAACTTTTTTACCGAATGCCTACAGAGGCCAGGAATCAGGCCCGGCACTGGGGAATTCATTGTTTCATGAGACAAGCATACTAGAAGGGGAGACAGACGACAAATACGTGAACAATAAATACACAAAATAATCAGACATGACCTGTGTGGCAAAGAAAAGACTCGCACACTATGAGTGAAGAAGCAGGGGGCCTGTTTGAGACAGGCCAACAGAGAAGGCCTCGCCAAGAAGATGCGTTCCTGAAAAGTGAAGGGAAATGCCATCCAAAGGGCTGAGAAGGAGAACTTCAGGGGAGGGAACAACAAGGATAAAAGCCCCGAGGCAGGGAGGAGCTTAGATTTTCTAGGAACTTGGAAAGAACATGAGTTTTGCTAGATTGGGTCTAGTAAAAGGAGAGGAAGCGACAGGGCAAGACGACAGGTAGCAGGGACCAGAGCTTGCGAGACTTTTCTAAATAACTGAGATGCTATTTTTCAGACTACTAGAAAGTCGTCGAAAGGTTTTAAGCAGAAGAATGGCATAATCTGGTTTTTAAGATATTTCTCTTTATGCATTACTCTGGAAGAAAGTGAACTCATGACTTCTGAGCTCTTTTCATCAGATTTCCAAGATCAATGACTAGTTATACCTTTAAAACACCACCACGGAGAGTCTCTCTGTAAAAGGACCACCACTTAAAACAAAGCAATACGTGCCTTTATGAACACAAAGAATTTTGAGGCCATATAATCAACATGATTGTGAAATTACAGATGGACTTACTTTCTAAAAATTGGACAAGTTTCCTACCTGCACATGTTTGTTCAGCACCCAGCTCCCCCAACATGGTCTCCTTCGAAATCACTAATACAGGCCAGGCATGGCGGCTCATGCCTGTAATCCCAGCACTTTGGGAGGTTGAGGCTGGTGGATCACCTGAGGTCAGGAGTTCGAGACCATCCTGGCCAACATGGCAAAAACCCATCTCTACCAAAAATACAAAAATTAGCTGGGCGTGGTGGCTGGTGCCTGTAGTCCCAGCTACTCAGGAAGCTGAGGCAGGAGAATCGCTTGAACTCAAGAGGTGGAGGTTGCAGTGGGCCAAGATCATGCCACTGCACTCTAGCCTGGGTGACAGAGCGAGACTCTGTCTCAAAAAAGGAAAAAAAAGAAAGAAAGAAAGAAAGAAAGAAAGAAAGAAAGAAAGAAA
>NW_012120709.1:19567691-19582613 GCF_000951035.1 Colobus angolensis palliatus | reverse complement strand
AAAAGGAAAAAAAAGAAAGAAAGAAAGAAAGAAAGAAAGAAAGAAAGAAAGAAAGAAAGAAAGAAAGAAAGAAAGAAAGAAAGAAAAAAGAAATCACTAATACAAATTTAATACACCAGTTTCCTGAAATATTTCACTGAAATGATGAGGAAGTTATTTTCAAAAATGAATTAAGGAACACATTGTAAGAAGAGTGAGAAGAGTGAGAAGTGTAAGTAGTAACCAACGGCTATGTGGCTAAGATCAGTTTCCTGATTTTTAAAAGTTGTATTTATGTAGTTAGTTGGTTACCATCAAACTCTGTGTCCATGTAATATCTGTTGAATTTTAGGTGATAGATAGGGAGCAAGTGACGAGAAACTTAATCTACTTTGGGAAACAATCACTTCATAATGTAAACCCCCGTTCTAATCCAATCAATCACAAATCCATGGAGAATTTACTATTCATACCTGCTATCATTCCCCATCTGCCCCTGGCCTAACCTCCATGTGTTCTGCATCCTCCACCACTCTTTCTGTCACCATCTCTTCACACGCTAGCCCTCCACCTCTGCCTGCCTGCTTCTTTTCTCTAAGACCCCAGCCCTAGCCCCCACCCTTGACACAGAGCCCAGGGTCCCCTGCAATGATCCAGGCTCCCCTTCTCATTCTCGAAAGCACCAAGGGCTGTGAATGAGGCAGGTGCTTTTAGGCCACAGAAACTGGCCCAGTTAAAACGTCTTAAGTCCAATAAAATCTTTCCCAATAAAGGCAGGGTCCTGTTCTGAGACATCAGTAATAGGTATCACTGTCAATTACATGCATCTCATTTGGGCTCATCTCCCTGTCAGGCTAAAATACCAGCTGAAGAGAAGCAGGACTCCTCTCCAAGACAGACACAGCTGAAGAACAAATGCTTATGAGTGTCCTCTGAGAGCACAAAAAGAGTAAAAACATCTAACATCTTATTTTTAGATTCTAAGTACCTAGATACTATGACAAAAAAAAAAGAAAGAAACCTCAGAGAAAAAATGATTCAAGTGGAAAAATTTGACAAATTCTTATTTATAGTGGGTTACTTAAATAATAAAACTAAGTATCACGGTAACCTCCTGATCCCTAAACCTCATGAAAATAAGAGATGATAATGCACTTTTTAAAATACCTTCTTTCAATCTGTGCTATTAATCACTTCACTCTCAGGTCTAAGTGGCCCAGGATGGTCTTGCAAATGGAGACCAAATGACTGCCTGAGATGCCAGTTTGTAATAATTTGTGTATTTAAAAATCTGTCTTCCTTTTTCCTCCCCCCTTCAAAATTTCAGACAATGTCAAGTAGTTTGCTGTGATGATAATAAGATGCATGTTTACTTGACTTTCATAGGTCAGTGTCTTCATATTCTGTTCTGGCTTTAAACTAAAAGGCTAAGAAGTCTCACAGATTTATAAGTGGTATGAAATTTGTCAGGGTTTAGATTATTTTGCCAATTTAAATTCTCATACACAATTTCATTTTCCCTCAACACAGCTGTACAAAGTTGCTGAGTAAATCGATAATTTTCATTATCCCAGAAATCTACAATCCAAAGACATTTCTGGATGGTCATCAACATTTTTGTAGTTATTTTGGTTAGGTTTAAAGCAAAAATGACAATCAGGTCATTCACAGCACAAGTAGCTGGTCTGAGTTGAGGGAATTAGAGAGGGAGTGGGAAGGTAGGAGTTTGAAGATTCAGGTTCTGTGTACCCCAAGCAGAATGCTGAGAGGAGGGGAGGACATTGTTCATTAACAACATTAACAACAGGCAGGACATGACATTTTTAAGCCATGTTTCCTAGAACACTGTCTGAAGACCCCATGCAGTGGAAAGGACACTAAATTGTGAATAACTTAGATCTGAGCACTAAATATATCTTGGGTTTTGCTTCTGATGTATTAGTTTTTGCTGGCCACTAAATGGCTTATGCAGATGAGATGAAATACAAAAAAAAAAGTCTGTTCAGAGAGCGTTAGGAGAAAGATATTAATGGTGCCCCAATTTTGTAACATATTCTTGGCACATGAAATATTGAAGGCCAATTTGCAAAGAGAAACATGCAATTTATGTCTACTCCAGTCTTATTCAAAAGGATTTGAGGTGGAAAATACAGAATTCATTCTACTGGGAGTGCCCACTTGAGCTCACCAGCTACAGAACATTTAATCTTCGATATTCATAAAGGGGCATATTTTTATAAACATTTTTCTATGAAATCTCACCTTGTTAAAAAGGTTACAGTCGTAATACTAGATCTTAATCTACTCTTTGGACCCTTTCCCAAAACACAGTGGCACCTTTTCAAAAAGGCCAGAAAGGACGCAGAAAGAGCCTCCTGAAGAATGTCAATGTGCAATGCCAATGGGTTCCAAGCAGAAGCCACAAGAGGTACCACTCTCTTTGCCAGTGTTGCCTGGAGGCTGCTTTTCAGGCACCTTATTGGTCAGTCTTGCTCTCTGAAATGAGCAGACTAATGTTTGACAGGACAAACCCATAGAAAAAATCAGAAGCTCTTCTCCCTGTCGATAAGTTTAAATAACTCCAAGGCTAAAATAATTCCAATCATTCGATGCAAACACACATTTTAGTTTGGAGTCACTTGAAAATATGTGCCAGCTGAACTAGCTTATTAGCTCTGGTTTAAAGTCCACTGGGTCTGTTGGGCTGTCACTTCTCTAGTTGCTTTTCAGTGCAATGATGGTCCCTTGGAGAAAGGGCTGCAGCCTCGGAGCCCTGGCACTGCCTGTCTACCACCCTTCTCTTTCCCTTCCATAATGAAGGCATAACAAAGCAAAATTTCAGGGCAGTTGCCTCAATGGACAAAAGATTATTTACCAAAAAACAGGTAGCACTCAAGCAACAAATAGTTTTAGAGTACTTTTGAGTAAGGCATTATGCTAAGTGCTACAAAGATATGAATTAGTATGAGACAGCCCTTACTGTCAAAAGCTCCCTACTTAGGCGAAGGAGGTAATCAGATATCAACTGCAGATAAGAATACCTTTATTATTGCCATGAATTTTTGCATAATCTATTTCTGCTTTGTCACTTTAAGGCTAGATTTTTGTATTTTCCATAGACCCATGTCTATTTGGGAATTAGAGAAGTCAGTTTAAACTTGTGAGAGAAATAATTAAATTTTTTATCCTGTTAGCAGCGGAATCCTCCTTAAAAGAAATCCATATTCCAAACTGTACACTTAAAAATGGTGAAGATGGCAAAGTTTCATGTCATGTGTATTTTTGCACAATTAAAAAATAAGAAAGAGATATCCCACCATTTAGCTGGGCAGAATCTGTGAGCCTAAGCTTGGCCAGGTTCTTGTAATTGTTATTTGTTTTCAACAAAAACTGCTTCTCAACTAGTGCATGTAAATAAAGTCTCCTTCAGAGCATCCACAAAGTGGAAGAAGGAGATCCAAGAATACATGTGTAACAGGGATCTCATTGTTGTGGCTTCTCTGATCTTCTGTTCTCATTTCTAGAACAATCTGAAAATTCATTTTGTTGGTTGGCTATTGGTAGAATCCATTTGTCCTGACTTTCTGGTCACCGTGTCCCTTACAGAATCTAAAAGAAACTGCTGGAACCCTTGGGAGTGAGGTGGAGGGTAGGGTATTTCCTTTCTTGCTATTTCACGTGGATGCTCAGAAATTATAAAAACTAAAACTGATGGCAATTTCACTTCCTTAGCACAGAGTGAGGGAAAAGACAGCTCACACACTGGTAATTCTGTGCTTATGTTTGAACCTTTACCAGGAATGTGGAGGCAACAAATGTTGGTTCAACTTTTGTCTTTCCATTCATTAGTAATATTATCATAATAAAGCTTCCTTGACACAGGACCTATTTCCAAGCTGTTTCTTATGTTTTATGATGGACATCTGGGTTAAAGTAACTTTTTGGCGCTCCTTATGCACTTCAGCTGGTTGGTGGGGCAATGTGCAAAATGCCGAGGTAACAGCAACTCAGGAACTCAGAAGGCACAGCCACCTTGCTCTCAGGATGCTACCAGTTGGGGAGGGGAGCACTGACTGTCCAGAGGCCTCCCCAGGTACTATTTATTAGTTATGTCTCTTGAAATATAACCTAAGATTTATAACGGTCTTTTCTGAATTTCTGAATTTCCTACTACAAAACATTGGCGAATTGGGTGCAATTCCTCCCAAGAATTGAGTAAGACTTCCTTTATTTTCAGTGGGGGAGAGGGGAGCTTGTCTTAATTTATGTATTTCTGGTATTTGCACTTCAGATACAAAATTTTGATGCATGTCTAAAATACAAGCTCCATGAGATAGGAACTGCTGATTCTCCAGCCTTGGGCAGTCACAGAATACCTGTTGTTGACTAGCTGAGTAAATGGTTATGACTGCAAAATAGAAAGCTGCACCACACAGGCTAGGCAGGATTTTTTGCTTCACTGCAGTGAGTGAGGTGCTCTCAGAGTACTGTGGCTCAGGCCTTCCACCAGAGGGAGCAGGGATGCCACCCCACTGCAGAGGACGCTTGTGCAGAACCCTGGGAAGTGCCTGAAAAGGAAAAACAAAAATCCCCAAGCCAGCAAAAAAGAATTGGCATCAAAACGAATGTGAAGAAGAAGAAATGGTTCGGTTATTATACTCAGTAACATGGCCAGATAAAGCCAAAATGGATCTTTCTTTTCCTGCTGCTTAAATGTCCTAGAGCTTTTTAGGCAGAGGAGCCCCATGCCCCAGGAGCGACATCTTCTGGAGCAGCTTGTCTCCTGGTTACCAGTGTGGAGTCAGCCCAAGCACGATGCACCTCATCTTAAAAGCAGAAAGGAGAGTGGCTGCGGCCAAACCTCTCCAGAGTTCCCCACTGCATTGCTCTGAAACAGTTCCATCTGTGTCTCTGATTCCGGGGAAAAGATCAGCTATATGGGCTGTTTGGGGCCTGGCACAAGTGGCTATGATGACTTCATTCCAAACTGGGCTGAGATTCCAGCTAAGGACAAGTAATTCTCCAGAAAACCACCATCAAATCACACAAGGCAATACGAGTTTAATATTCAAGGTCTCCACCTTCCTCTCCAGGCAAACTTAAACCTAAAAAGGGAAACAGCTTGAGGGACTGGGCATCAGAATACATCACTAGTTTAAAAGTAGATTGTTAGCCCTTTCCAAGTCCCTCAGCATGTCAACTGGAAGAGAAGGCTCTGCAGAGGACAGCAATGTGAAGTGATATCCTAAAGAACCAATCCTCCTCCTGGATCTCCATCCATTGATTGTGTCAAACACAAGATTGATTTTAAAGTCCCACATCATGTAAAAGGGAAGATAATTCAAGAGAATATCTATCTAAGATACATCATTTTTTTTTTTTTCCAAAAAAGAACCTGTCTCAAATTAAAGAGGCAAGACTTGAGTTTCATTTAGCTAATGAAGCTTTGGAAAGTAAATTATCCTTCCAGGGATGCTGAAACAAGCAATGACAACAAAAGACACTCTCCATTTGCCTAGTGGTTCCACCCTATCAGGCTCTAGATGGAACCCACCAGTCCACAGATAGCCAATTTAGGACATTCCTGAGAGCATATTGATGGGAGACAACTGCTGAATAGTCATAAATCAGAACACTCCAAGGAGTGAATGGGATAATACTGCAGGTTTATTTTAAGGTGAGGATCATAGCAAACAGGAAATTAGATATAATTCCAGAGAGAAACAAAGTCAACAAATTCAAATGAACAATGGAAAATTCCTATAGGGCAGGATATTGCTTATTTCTTTGCATTGCCCAGTGCATCTGGCCCAGTCTATGGCACTAGGGACTTACTGATTATCTAATTTGCAAAAAAACCTCACAACTACTCTCCAAAATAACTTAGGGGTTTATCTAAGAAGAAAGCAGAGGTTTAGACCCTTTCTACTAGGTCAGAGGATAACAATTTTAGATACAGAAAAGATATGAAACACGGTAGGTAATTGGATTCATGGAGACTTTATTTAATTTTTTGAGACAGAGTCTCGGTCTGTCGCCCAGGCTGGAACGCAGTGTGGTGCGATCTTGGCTCACTGCAACCTCTGTCTCCTGGGTTCAAGCGATTCTCCTGCCTCAGTCTCCTGAGTAGCTGGGATTACAGGTGCACACCACCATGCCTGTCTAATTTTTGTATTTTTAGTAGAGACGGGGTTTCACCATGTTGGCCAGGCTGGTCTGGAACTCCTGACCTCAAATGATCCACTTGCCTTGGCCTCCCAAAGCGCTGGGATTACAGGTGTGAGCCACCACACCTGGCTGCACTCATGGAGACTTTAAAAGGCTTTCCAAAAGTTGGGGGATTCCACTTCTCCAGGCAGAAGGACCTTCATAAAACTAATATGTACTTAAAAAAAATCCACATAGAAGAGGCAGGGAATGTGTTAATGGGGTGGGGGGTGGGGGGCGGACAGAGAAGGCTGGTCACGCTCAGCAAGACCCATGAAGACACTCTCATAATGTTTGCTGTGGAGAGCTCTTTCTCTACATAATGGTAAACAATGAGCCCTGTCCAGTTTTTTCTTATTTTTCATTATAGGAAACGTTAAGTATCACAATTCTTCAAGCGTGCAATGGGAATGGGAAACAGGGTGGCACAGTGACTTCACGGCAATGGTAAATCAAGTGTTCTGTCTGGCAGGAAAACTGTCATTAGCCTGGGAAGTCAACTAGCTGATGTCATTTCTGAAACAGAGGTAATATGTCTATTTAAATTTATGAGGAAAACAATCGATTTTGTTTTCTGCCATCTACTTTTAGAGGTCAGAAGGAAAATATTTATTGTACCTTTTAAAGGGAATAACATTCATTAGACTCCCCGAAGAGTAAGTTTCAAGTGGTAAATATTTCCACTGGCAAAACATAAGAAAGGGAAGTTTGTTTTTAAAAGTGAGATTACAAAAGACTAACATCAGGTAAAAAGAGCTTCTTGTGACTGCTCACTCACACAGGTTGGTCCTGTCTTAGCCCTACCTCTAATTCAAGGTCAAAGAAAATGTACTGAAAAGGAGTCTTCAGCTACCTAATCACTAGCAGTCTAACAACAGACAGAATGTCCACAAAGCCATTACCTTAGGCAACCGACCAGCTTCATTACTTTTCAGCTAAAGCAATGATATTCTGGGAGAAAGATTTTCTTTTTCACATAGTAAACATGCGCTAGTGAAGCTTAAAAATAAGATCTGCTAAAAGAAAATCCAAACAACAGCTAATTTGAATAATGAATATGTTTATTCAAATAATCCTGCTCATTTGTAATGATAGAGATGAATGATTACTGATCAGAAATGATGCTTTTGATACATTTTTGAGTGAAAAAATAGGTTACAAGACAGAGTCTCTCTTTTAAATATATACATATTTGATATATATTTGTAATGGATGTTCATAGAAAAATGTGTGGAAGGATACACAACATGGTGTTAACAATGGCTTATATTTTCAGTCATGTTTACTGAGGAATAATTTACATACAGTAAAATTCCCTATTTTGTATACAATCCTGACTTTCAGCAAATGTATACAGTCATACAACCACATGACAATCAAGATAGAGAATGTGTCCATTACTCTAAAACAGTTCCTGTGTGTCCTGCTGTGGTCTCGACCTCCCACCCCAGGCCCTGACGCTACTGATCTGTTTTCTTTCCTTGTAGTATTGCTTATTCTCAAACATCACCCATATATCAGACAATAAATATCCTTTGATTAGCACGTGTTTCTAGAATAGGGATTATAGATCATGATGATTTCTTTATTTTTGTTATCTGGCTTATCTATATTTTCTAATTTTTTATTACAAACATAATTACTTTTGCAATTTAGAAAAACAAAAGTAAAAATTTAATTAATTGTGACAGGCCATTATGGAAGTAGATAAAGCCATGAAAGCACAGATGAAAACAAACGCTGTGTGTATGATATTTAAATTGTGGAATATTACTTCACCCAAACCTTGAGAGGCAATGCGCAATCAGCTACAGCAAGGCAAACTTCCCAGCTGTGCTGTTAGTTGTATGACACTGGGCAGGTTATTTATCATCTTTTAGATTCGATGTCCTTATGTTTAAACTACGGGTTAAAATAGTGTCCATCTCGCAAAGTCATTATAATGATTAGCTGAGGTTGTGCATTAGGTCACTGGTACCTGGTAAAATTTAGCACTAGAATTATGTGTGTTATTTATTTGGCTTTTCTTAGTACTATCATTACTGAGGCTTTGGGAGGTATTCCAATAGGAAAGGACCTATCCCAATGGGAAAGGACTGTCTGCCTCTATAGGCAAAGGGAAGTGGTGTCAGGGGCATGGAGCCAGGCCACAGGCTTACTTTTAAATCTCAAAACTAAATTCAAGACATTCCATTTCAGAAAATTTAAAACTTCTGCTTTTTCACAACAAAGTTCTTAGTGCTTTGTTATGATTTCTCAGTGAAATCATTACCTTGGGAATAGTAATAGCAAACACCAGTCACCATTACAACTTTAATCAATATTTTCTTACTATTTAGAACCCAGTGATCCTTTAGTGAAAATATACATTTGTCTAACTCTCCTCTCCCTCTATATGAATGACCCAAACCCTATAACCTTTATTCATACCACAATATGGCATGAATTTAGGGGAGATAAGGATAGTCAATTATAAAGCTAGCCAAATTTAAACCAGAGCATAACATTTAAGATCAGTGCATAAAGAGGCCAAGCAATCATAGATGTTCATCTCTGCAAGGTTTTCAGTTGTCAGAGACTCTGGGGTGAAATGAGTTTATGAAAAAACAAATATGATCCACCTTTATCTTCCCAAGGCCGTAATACATGCCAGGAAGTGAGAAAGTCTATCTGTCTCTGCTGGGAAGCTCCCAAATGTTTTGATTAAAATAGAACATCTCATTTAATTCTCATCCTTGAGACAAGTTCATAATTCACTGAACTGATCCAGGATTTTTATAATAAATGGCAATTGAATTAAAAATATGCCTGCCGTCTTTGGCCAAATATATACATATATTAAAAACAGGACTATTGGCTTCATGCACTTTTGCCAAAAAACAAATTATAACCACATATGAATTGCAGTTAATTCATTTATATATACACATTCACATGTGTATGTCTCCATGCATATGTATTTTGCATGTATATATGTATGTATACATGTATGTATGTAAAATGTTCACAGATCATACATCATTGAGAAAACTCAGGGGCCAAGGAATGATCTCCCAAACATTAGGCCCACACTATCTGATGTGTCCGGAACAGCATGAGATGGTCCCTTTGACTAAAAACTCATTATCTCCACATTCAAGATCCACATTCAAGATGACACCTCACCATTCAAGATGCAGCTCCAAAGTCACTTTTCCATCAAGTTCTTCCAACTTTCCCTGCGCTAGAAACAGTAATTTTCTCTTTTCTACCTTGAATTCGTTATTTATGTACATCTTCTCTGAACAACAAAACAAAAAGTTCCTTGAAAGCAGAGTCCAGGGACAATTCTTATGTGCAATCTCCCTGTCCTCAGTGCCTAGCTTAGATAGCACTCTGTCCAAAATTGGGGATTAATATACATTTTCAGAATGAAATAAATCAATATTTGATTCCATTTTAATACAATCATCAATTTTTGTTCTCACCAGATAGCGTTAGCTGCACAGACCAGAATATATGACTCAGGAATATGTCTTTGGCAATATTCTAATATTCTAATCTCCAATTCCTGACAATTCTTTGCTCCTCTTTTTTTTTTTTTTTTTTTTTCAGACAGAGTCTTGCTCTGTTGCCCAGGCTGGAGTGCAGTGGCACTATCTTGGCTCACTGCAACCTCCGCCTTCCAGGTTTAAGCGATTCTCCTGCCTCAGGCTCCTGAGTGGATGGGACTACAGGCGCATGCCACCACGCCCGGCTAATTTTTATATTTTTAGTAGAGACGGGGTTTCACCATGTTGGCCAGGCTGGTCTTGAACTCCTGACCTCAGGTGATCCACCCACTTTGGCCTCCCAAAGTGTTGGGATTACAGGCATGAGCCATCGCACCTGGCCTCCTCACTCCTCTTAAAACCTTGTTAAAATACTTCAAGGGGCCAGGCCTGGTGACTCAAGCCTGTAATCCCAGCACTTTGGGAGGCCGAGGTGGGCAGATCACTTGAGGTCAGGAGTTCGAAACCAGGCTGGCCAACATGGTGAAACCCCACCTCTACTAAAAATACCAGCTACTTGGGAGGCTGAGGCAGGAGAATTGCTTGAACCTGGGAGGCAGAGGTGGCAGTGAGCCGAGATTGCACCACTGCACTCTAGCCTGGGTGACAGGGTGAGACTCTGTCTCAAAAACAAACAAAACAAAAACAAAAATAAAAACAAACTTCAAGGGATGTATCAGATAGTTCATAGCATCTCTGGACCCAACCCCAGTAAAAAAATTAAAAAGGAATTGAGTATCAAGTTAAAGAAGAAACTTATTTCAGAGAGTACAAAGTGCTTAGATTGGGATTTATGAGTGTATGAAGAAATGATATGTCTGCCATATGCTTTCACGTTAACAAAGAACTTTTTGTCCAGACACTAATACTGTAGTCTTCTCAGGAATCACAGCTAACTTACATGTTTTAGTCAATTAAACAATCTACATAAAAGATTAGTCAAGAAAGAAAATGCAAATCAAGTATGGAGAGGTATCTTCCTCTATAAATCTGGGAAAGCAATTACCCGAAAGTCAGAGAGCTTTGAACAATAATCATTCTAATTTGGCATCTCTTGTCTTTTTCAAAGTTTCAAAAATTTAAAAGTTAGGAGAACAAAGATACAGCATGCTCCAGCGCCCTGCTCAGAGATAACTAACATTCACTGACTTCCTGATGTGTGGCTTTACATACCTTTGCTTACCTCGCCCTCACACAAGGTAAATTAAGCCCATTTTACAGATGAAAATATTAACGCTTGTATTATTAAAAATTATGCATACACTAGGGTCCATAAAAAAAATTCTTCAAACCAGAGCCAAATTCCTATAAGTTAATCTTTAAAGTCCAATATTAAAATGTGGGGACTTACGGGCACCATTGGTTTAATTCATCTTCAGCTGACTCATGGAATACAACCTGTTTTCTAACTGCCAAGGAGCTTGGGGGAACTTATCTCCAAATGACCATAGAATTTCCAGGAAATTCTAACTTGACCTAGGAGTTAACGATAATAATCTCTGACAAAAGGATAATGCAGTTTGATAACACAGAAGTTGCAGGTTGCTTGTGGACTTCTGCTGGGTTATGTCCTAGAATTACTGCAGAGGACTCTCCTCCCTTAATTTATGCCATCTGGTCAACACTAGGGGTGATATGGTTTGGCTGTGTCCCCACCCAAATCTCATCTTAAATTGTAGCTCCCATAATTCCCACACACTGTGGGAGGGACCCAGTGGGAGATAACTGAATCGTGGAGGTCGTTTCCTCCATACTGTTCTCGTGGTAATGAAAAAGTCTCAAGAGATCTGATGGTTTTATAAAGGGAAACCCCTTTCACTTGGTTCTCATTTTCTCTCCTGCCTGTCAGCACATAAGACGTGCCTTTCCCCTTCCACCATGATTGTGAGGCCTCTCCAGCCACTTGGAACTGTGAGTCCATTAAATCTCTTTTTCTTTATAAATTACCCAGGTATGTCTTTATTAGCACTGTGAAAACGGACTAATACAAGGGGTATAACGTTTCCAATAGTAGTCTTTTCTTTCTTCATGTTAAATCTCAAAAGCACTTATGGAATACTTACTCAAAAGCCTGGAGCTTTGCACATATTATTTCATTTAATTCTCATCACCTAATAAAATTAGTATTTCAACCCCTTGAGAACCTTCAGAGACTATACAGAGATGTTAAGTGTCTTGCCTACAAGCACACAGCTAGGAAGAGGTAGAGCAGGAACAAGAACCCCAGTATTTCTAACTTTAAAACCCAAACTTTCTCAACTACACCATATAACCACACTCCCCTAAGTATTTCTGTCTTCTACTGGTCTGAGCTTAAATGGTTGAAGCCATCCAGTCTCTTTTCAAGATGCAATCATATTCTTAATCCTCATCTTCATCATTAAATATTCACTCAACTGAATTGAAAGTTGCAAATACTGTAACAGAAATCATTGTGTGAAACAAATAGATAAAATCCCGATTCCAATTCCATTACTTAGAAAATCAAGGAGGAGAGACCACAAGCAACTGTTGACTGTGTGTCTTAGTCCACACCACATAACTGCCTCTGTTCCGACTGCCATTTTTACATTTCTCTTTGGGCTTTTTTAGAAACAGATGGGCTACTGACTGGGTATTATCAGTTCCAACCTATGCAGCTGGAGCATCCCAGAATTGCAGAAATAGCAATCTTCTGAATAATTTCTCCTGCCACAAACAACTGCTGCTGCTCCTATAATAACCCCCTTAGTGGGCCGAGAGAGCATTCTTCCCATTCCAAGAGCCACGGTTCAGTTCATCTTAAACCACAATGTCCTTTTGTGTTTTGGCTGAAGAAATCTTATAGGCCACCTGATCTTTGTTATGTCTTAGTGGAGGCAGATATACCAGATGATAATATTTGGTATATAACGGACTTTTATCTTCAGTTGTCACAATAAAGGAAAATCAAGATGGGAGACAACTCAACTGCTTCTTACTTTCTTCTTTAGCAAATACAAGAGCCTCCCTATGAAGGATGTCACACAAAACTGCCCGTTTTATGTCATCAACTGTTAGCCTCCCCAGAAAGGCAAATTTATACAAACCACAAACTGTGTTGGCCACATTTTGAACCATAATGCCATGAACTCAGATTACTGAGTTAAGATGTTTGTTGTTATAGAAAAAAAGAATTCAGATCTCTAACCAAATATTTTCTTTCACATTTGAGTACTTTGCAACCATAAAATACTCATCACATAAATGAGAACTGGTAATATTTAGAAATTACTGAAATCACGATATATTGAATAATAAACTTAATATTTCATCCATAAGATAGGACTTAGTTTTTTCAGAAAATATTTGTTTGGTAATTGACTACCAAATCAATTAGTCAAATAAAAAGTAAATAAATTAGTTTAAAATATATGTTACAAATTGTGTAACTAGTTATACAAAATACTAATTAGCTTTTGGTGATGACAAAACGATATTAACATAATTTTTCTATTTTTCAGACTCATCATTTTATAACAGTTTTACTGAAATAGAACACACATCTCAAATAATTCAGCCTTTTAAAGATTAGTGGTTTTTAATATATTCACAGAGTTGGGCAACCAGCACCACTAATTTTAGAACATTTTCATCATCCCATAACACACCTCTTAGCAGCCACTCCCTATTCTCCCTGCCTAGCTTCTGGCAACAATTAATATACGACTTCTTGTCTGTAGAGTAGCCTATTATGGACATCTCACATAAATGGAATCATACACTATATGGTCATTTTTATCTGGCTTCTTTCACTTAGCATAATGTTCTCAACGCTTATCCATGTAGCAAGATATCTGTACTTCATTCCTTTTTATGGCTGAATAATAATTCAACATATGAATACATATCTTTGATTTGTCCATTCATTAGTTGATGAACATTTGTTTGAGTTCCATTTCTCAGCTACTGTGAGTAACGCTGTTATGAAATTTGTGCACGTGTTTTTGTGTGGCTGTATGTCAAGCATCTCATTTTTTATGAAAATCACAATCTTCGACAAAGAAAGAAATACGTTATGTTATGCCAATGAAAGGAAAGGTCTTAACAGTAAGAATTGTGAGGGAGCAGGATACAGAAATGAACAAGCCAGCTATGGGAGTGCAAGGTGAGGTCCATACCCTTCCTGGGCCAGTCTTGCCGAACAGTAGCAGACATCTCTGGGCTTCCTCCATCTGCTATTGGGACCCCACAGGCCTGCCAACCTCAACTGCACATAGCCAAGGATGAGCAAAGCTTGTACATCCCACCCACAAGCCTCCAAAATACAGCACCGTTTCCTCCAATATGAAGTGGAAAGAGATGTTTGAGCCAAACTCTGACATGTTTCTCAAATGACATCAAAATGTATTCTCACTAATGCCTGAAGCAGATCAATAGGCAAATCAGGTTTTTATTAATGTTCCCTTTGACTGTGACACCACCTTATCCAAATGAAAAGAGAGGATTCAAATAAACAGAGAAGTTAATAAAAGAGTAACAGCCTATTTGATTAAAATATTCCAAGGAAAGGACATACACAGTTAAAATTTACTTTGTTTTTATGTTGATTAAATATCAAAGGCATTTTCAAAGTGTCTGAAGTACTAGCCAAAGAGGTTATACATTAACTTCTTCACCCTCAAGTAAAATAATATTACAGGACTCAAGTGCATAAGACCCAATTTATTCCAAAGAGAGAGGTTCAAAAGATCAGTAATTATACGGCTATGTAGGACAAAAAAATGTTTTGCATCCTCCAAATTACCAGAGGTAGTTTGCTAACTAGTGCCTGAGGACAATGAGTGATTACCCCCAATTCAGCTTTGTTCTCATTAGAAAGGACTTCAAGCTGAAAGGCAGCCAGAGCCCAATAATACTGCAGTCAGTCCCGGTTGGCTTTTCACAATTGGATCTGCATGTTTTTTTAAGGAATACAAAAACAATAACAAACAGATAAGTCTCAAATGCATTATACTCATTCACACATACATCATCATGATCTTTTTCACGAACTAAATTATTGCATTTAAATTTCTTGTAATAGAAAAAAATAGCCACAGAAGCAGCCTCAGATGCTATATGTCTAAACTCTTCACCCTTGTAGTAAGGCAGTATAAATCACTGTTACTGTTCTCCCTACTCTTGTAAACACAAAAAGCTTTGCCTGTTCCCTTCCCCTGCACTGCCACCGTCACCCCGCCCACCC
>NW_012120709.1:19524633-19567641 GCF_000951035.1 Colobus angolensis palliatus | reverse complement strand
CACCCCACCTCCTCCTCCCCTGTTCTCCAACAGGAGAACCAGAACAAAATGAAAACCTAGTCAGGGCCTCCATGCAAAGCCACAAAACCCAAAGATTCTGGAGGCAGTACTGGGTTGAGTTTAGAAAGCTGAAAAGAGAAAAGATCAGAAGGGTACTTGGACCTCACAGCAGAAAGGATGCATCCAACCCAGAGTTCCCCAGCCGAATCTGCCCACTGCCTGTTTTTGTAAGACCCTGTAGCTACAAGAAAATTCAATTATTGGAAAAATTATTTAAATTATTGGAAGAAAGACAAAAGAAGAACAATAGTTTATGATTTATGAAAATCACATAAAAATCTAATTTCAGTGCCTCTAAATGAAAGTTTATTGGAACACATCCCTGCCCCATCATTTGCATATCGCCTGTGGTTACTTCAGGGCTTTAAAGGCACAGCTGAGTAACTGTGGCAGAGACCATATGGCCTGCAAAGACAAAACGAATTGTTATTAAGCCCTTCACAGATAAACTTTGGGGACCCCTTGTCTAGCCCATCCTAAGTGTACATTTCATCCTAAATCTCTAAAATGGATTTCAAAGAAAGACAGCCAGTGATAACCCACCCATTATCACTGGGAAGGTGGCTGGGGAGTTCTGCACTTGTAGAGGCAGGTAACGTAGATGGGATTCCTGTTCACAGAAACACAAAAAGTATCACACATACAGAGTCGACTGTGTTGAGAGTTTTGGCCGACAAACAACTTGTCCCCTTTTATAAATCTGTTTCAAGCCACATAGCTTATCAGTGAACACAAGAACACATTAGCTGCCCACAAATTAGCATTTAGTACAAGTATCTACAAAAAGGACAAGGAATCCATTTACGTTTCAAATCGTCTTCACTCCATTTAGCTTGAAACTTTTTTCAAGTCACGAACACATCCAGAAACACTGGATAACTACTTCTTATCAATTTGGACTCCATTTTAATCCATCCTTTAATAATGTTGCCTGTGTGAGGGTGGAGGAATGATTCAACTAGGGAAATAGAATAAATAATGAATAGGAACCAGAGGCTCCTGAGCTCACTGACAACAGCCAAAGTGCTATGATGTCAAAGTTTCATTAACTGCATGTGTTTATCAACCATTCCCTATATACTCATGTTTCCTTAACACTATCCTGTACTTAACCAGAGAATGCCATGCTCTGCGCCTTCTGCCTAATCACAAAATAACATGCAGAAACACGTCTGTACCCAAATTTCATAATCTAAATGTCACCCAGTTTATTTTGTATCTAATAATCAAGCATGTTTTTGTTCTTAGGAGGGAACAAAGGAAATAACTCAGATTCTAACTGTTTCTAAAGTCTGGAACGAGAATTAACAGATTTACAAGCTCACCTTGTCTTAAAGATGTTTCTCCGAAAAATTCTAGCTATTCCTTGAACCTTCCCCATGAAACTGCTATCTATGGTCAGCTTTCCAGGGCTCCTTTCAGTGCAATAGTAGAATAATGGTCTACGTTGTAATCAAAATTTGCTCATGTTCAAACTCTTCAGTTCCTTTTTAAGTTTTTTAATCATTCAAAGTAAGTAAGTAAATATTAAATACCAAGTGGCAAACAGGAATAGATGGCTGGGGGATCTATGAGAAGTCCAGCTGGCATATCACTATGCCCAAGAGCCAGTAATTCCAGTGGTGGCTTCCAATCTGACAATGGCTGGGATAAATGTCACCTCCATAGCCTCCATGCCAGCTAAAAAAGGAATTGCAAGACTGGTGCTTAGGCCAGAAAAAATACTGATTAAAGACACTCAACTCTCACCTCACTGTCTGCAGCAAATTTGATTTCAAGTTTCCTATGGACTGAAATGGTCAACTGCCTTTGCAGCTGTCATAGTTCAACCATGCTTCTAGTACACGTGCATAGTGTATGAGAGCGTTTGTGCACAGGTTTGCCTTCCTGTGGATTATAACCTCCATTTTGTTCTGTAGGACAATCCTTATCATATTTACAACTTATATTTCATTAAAAAATCCTCCTGAAAACGTAAATATGGATGAAATAATCATCCTAAAGAACTTTTTCACATGGCTAAAAAAGTAATGATTATTCTTGACATTATACAAGGGTAGAGTTTATTACAATCTTCTGAACAAATAATGAGTTTGCAGAATTAATAAACAAACACATTTTCTTTCATTTTTTTTTTTTTTTTACCAGGTATTAACCCATACTTAGGGGAAAATAAAAACAAACATAACAGCATTCTTAATCAATTTGTAGAAAAAGCTAATAGAACATCATGTAAATAGGCTAATGTATGCAAACAAAGAAGAAATACCATATTTGAAAATCAACTTACTTATGTCATAAAATAATACAAATAACTGCAGAAGCACATCTTGGGAAACAGCAAGGCCAAATTTGTTAAGTTATATAACTCTCTGGGCCTCAGTTTCCCAATGGGGAAGATGATTGCAAGGCCTGATTGTTCGGATTAAATGAGTTACTAAAGGGCCTAGCACGGTGTAAGCACTGCAGGTGTTAACTATTCTTACTTAATAAAATTATTCCTAAAGTTTTGATCACATTTTCTTAAGACTCTTACTTCTTTGATACATAAAGAGATAGTAGAAAATAAATGGTTCACTCAATGAGCATAAATCCAGTCAAAGAGGAGAAATCAGATAATCAGAAAGCAAATGGGGGAAAAACAGGAGAAAGTGTGACACCAGGATTTATAATTAAGGAGCAATACACAATACACAATGCAACCATAATTTAGAACAGATCATAGAGAAGCAAAGTTAAATATGGAAAGAAATAGAGTATGAAAGTAACAAAGGAAAATAACCATGCTATTAAAAACAAGGTCACACGCTCAGCGGTGCTAACAACTAACAGGGGAATTGAAGCCGTGACAGAAGAATTTGTGGCCTCTTTCACATTTCATTTTAAAGATTTTAAAAATTATTAAAATTTCCTGGCACTGCCACAATAGTGGAGGCCATAGGAACTCCAGGTGGTCACCAAAGAACACACTGAAAGTAAGTGAGTACACCAAGGCAGAGTGACAGCAATTACAATGAGGGATTTCCAGGTCAAAGGCAAATCAGGGAAGCTTCCTTAACTCTCCCAAGAAAGGGCGGTGAGTGCTACTCCTCCAGGCATAATATAAGCTGGATTTTCCTAATCTGAATACAACCAGGCTCCTTCTGGGGACAAGGAGAACTGAGCAGAACAGGAGGAAGTCCTTCTTTTGACACTTTCTCCTTTGCAATCTCAGAGCTGTGTAAAGGACCAGAATGGGTCATCTAGAGACATTCTACAGAAGCCATCACAGAGTGGCCACAGTGATACTGACAGGAGGCAGGGAAATATTGGGTAGAAGAGGGCAGTTCCTTCACAAAAGCTCCACCCACAAGCCTGGGCCCATGGCCATAAATGAGAACTTCACATCCCTGTTTTCCCGCCTGAATGTTGCTTTTTCCAAAACCACCCTGGCCTGCCATGCACCCCCCCCCACCCATCTTGTACCCATAAAAACCCCAGACTCCACTGGCAGAGGAACAGAGTGGTGTGGCAAAGAAGAAGAGAAGAGAGAAGCAGCTGAATGTTGAAGAGGCAGCTGAACAGAAAGGAGTTCAGCTGTCCCAAACTCCAGGGGAAGATTATCCTCCCACTCCATCCACTTTCCAGCTCCCCATCCCACTGAGAGCCACCTCCATCACTCAATAAAACCTCTGCATTCACCATCCTTCAAGTTTATGTGACCTGATTCTTCCTGGATGCCAGACAAGGACCCAGGTACCAAGAGAGCAGGGTGTAAAAGGCTGTCACCCTGACCGTCTACTGAGCTGGTTAACACTTAGCCATCCACAGACAGCAACTGCTGAAAGAGCATTAATTGTAATAACACAACCCTAGATGCTACCGTGGGGCCACAGCCCAAAAGTGCTCACTCCGGCCCTGGCATCCACTTGCCTGTGTGCTCCTCCTTCCACAAGGGGTTTGAACCACACCCCTTGTAAGTGAGCCATACCCCTCTCATAAGTTCTGCGAAAGGGACCAAGGAACCCTTCTGTCTCAATGACAACCCCCAGGATGAGTTAAGAGATGAAAATAACAGGAGAAGGCAGTACTAGTGTCTTCTACCAAGTACAATAGGCAAAATTTAGGGTGCTAGGCTCTGCTTGAAAACAAGGTGGGATTTTTCCATAATCAGGACTTCAAACAGTCTTTGTGTTCTCTTAAAAATAAAAAGCCCTGGGGCCGGGAGCAGTGGCTCACACCTATAATCCCAGCAATTGGGAGGCCGAGGCGGGCGGATCACTAGGTCAGGAATTCAAGACCAGCCTGGCCAATATAGTGAAACCCTGTCTCTACTAAAAATACAAAAATTAGCTGGGCATGGTAGCAGGTGCCCGTAGTCCCAGCTACTCGGGAGGCTGAGGCAGGAGAATTGCTTGAACTCAGGAGGCAGAGGTTGCAGTGAGCTGAGATTGCACCACTGCACTCCAGCCTGGGTGATAGAGAGAGACTCTGTCTCAAAAATAATAAATAAATAAATAAAATAAAAAGTCATTGAAGCAAGTGTTGCAAAAGCAGCCTGGGGAACCAGTGCTCTTCCTCTTTGCTAAAGATGGCTTTGGGTGGTCATTTGATTTTGCTGTTGCTCGTTTTTGTCAGCTCCTTTCATGCTTCTGGTTTGTTTGTTGTTCACGCACATTCCTCTGTTAGCTAGTTGAAGAGGTTATTATAAACAATGAGTTTATTCTAGCTACTAGTCCAGGAAAGCATATGGTGAATGTGACAGAACAACAGTTATGCAACCATGGAGTGATAAACTCAAGAGAACCAAATTCAAACATGGTACCCTACCTACTTCCCAGCAGACAATGAATATATTACTGTACTCAACTCTCCTCCCATCTTCTCATTATGCTTCTTTATTCTTTATCTCTGTCTCTCTAAGGCCTTATTTATCCCATCTTGATGGATAATACATGAGGTTGCAGGACATAACAATTAAAATCCTCGACTCCTCAACCAAACTACTTAGGTTTGACTCTAATCTCCACCACTAAATAAATGTGATCTTGGGAAAATGAACATCTCTGTGCCTCAGCTTCCTCATCTGAAAAATGGAAGGAAAGTAATAGTGCCTACCTTCTCGGGTTGTTTTGACATTTAGATGAGTTAATATTTGAAACATGTTTAGAATAATATCCCACAGGACTTACTACTGTCACTGAGAGATGTGTCAGACAAGGGAAGCAACTTCCATAATAGTTCTTGTAAACAATGATCCTGTTCAATGGTTTTAATTATCTCCAGGAACCTGAGGACCGTCCAGTCCTAACTCCTGTGCCATCATTCGCCCATGCTTCTGATTCCCATGGTCATAGACCTGCCCAACCTATATTCTTGAAAGTTTCGCGAGCACTTCAGGTCCAACAAACTGGCTCAAACTGGAACACACTGTGTTCCCCTCATTTCAGGGCCTTTGCTCTACTCTAGTTCTTCACATGATGGTCATTCTTCTACTTTCAGATTTAATGTCCCTCCTCAAGGAGTTCTTATCTGACCACCCTACTTAAAGGGGCCTCTTCTCCTGCCCCTGCTACAAAGCAAATAATTCCTTGTCTTAATATCCTGTTGTAGTTTCTTCATAGCTGTGATCACTATACCTGAGGTTACCTTTCTCACTTACAGCCTGCCTGCCATATCCATGGGTTCCCCATTCACAGATTCAACCAACTGTGGATCAAATATATTTGGAAAAAAAAACAATAAAAATAATACAAATAAAAAGCAATAAAGTATAACAATTATTATTATTAATTTTTTTTTTTTTTGAGACAGAGTCTTGCTCTGTCGCCCAGGCTGGAGGGCAGTGACGCGATCTCGGCTCACTGCAAGCTCCGTCTCCCGGGTTCACACCATTCTCCTGCCTCAGTCTCCTGAGTAGCTGGGACTACAGGCGCCCGGCTAATTTTTTTTGTATTTTTAATAGAGATGGGGTTTAATAGAGACCGTGTTAGCCAGGATGGTCTCTATCTCCTGACCTCATGATCCACCAGCCTCGGCCTCCCAAAGTGCTGGGATTACAGGCGTGAGCCACCGTGCCCCACCCAGTATAACAATTATTTACAAAGCATCTATGTTGCCTTAGGTATTATAAGTAATCTAGAGATGAGTCAATTATACAGGAGGATGTGTGTAGGTTACATGCAAACACTATTGCTGTTTTACATCAGGGACTTGAGCATCCATGGATTTTGGTATCCTGATAAGGGGTAGTCCTAGACCCAGTCTCCTCTGTACTGAGGGACAACTCTGTTTGCTTATTTGTTGATTCCATGCTCCTCCTGTTAGAATGAAGTTCCATGAGACCAAGAACCTGTGTCATTTATCGTCTTATCCTTGGAACTTAGATCACCACCTGGCACTTAGATCACTTAGTATCCTAAGTGGGCTCAGTTTGTTGAATACATTCCACATCATGAATTTTATGACAATGCATGAATATTAGAAAATTTTGCTCTCATATATTTTGCTTAAGAAATGTGTTTATCAGTTATGTTTAAAATAAAAGGCCTGGCACTTGGTAGCATAAGCTTCAGCTATCTTAAATATTTAGGTATGAGGAAAGCTCCATTGCCCATGCAACAGGAGATGAATAAAGTCTCTCTATAGTTTTCTTTCTCATACACTTAACACAAGAGCTTGTACAAATCCAACTTAAATACATCTTGATGATGATAGTAGTAATCCCACTGTGATTTTAGGTATTTATGTCAAAATACATGTCCATTAATGATAAGTCAATTTATTTTGACATAAATTCCTCTTGTCCTTTAAGGAACCATTTAATTGCTTTCACTAACAATTATCTAAAGTATGTTCTAAAAAACAGCTACTAACCTTAAGGACAAAGAGTTAAAAAAAAAAGCCCAAGTCACCCCTTATCAGTTTCAACTGATCTATTTAACAGAGTTCTCAATGAAGCTGGCAGTCATCCTACAGGTAACAAGATCATTCAGCTAACAAGAGGACATGTTTGTTGACTCCTAATTTGATGATAGCTCTCTCTGTCAGATGAGTGACTCTACTCATTTCAGTTGAAGTCAACAAACTTACTCAATTTCTACCTTGGTGCCATCTTTCTGTTAAGTCTTGGAAAAACATAATAAGTAAGACATAAAACCCACCCTCAAATGAGTTAACATTTGTGCAGGTGTCTGGCATACAGAAGATGCTCAATAAGACTACGCTGAATTCACTAAAGCAGAAGACAACATTAGATAAAAGCCATAAGGAAGATTTACAAAGTGCCCCAAGGCCTGCAGCTTGAAGGAGTAGAAAGGGCTTGGAATTTGGGATAAGAGTGAGCCAAGATGGAATCTCAACTCTGAGGCTTCAGCAAGCTTCTTAACATGTCAGACTCAATTTGGTCCCACATAAAATGGAGATAAGAAGTCTGCCGTTTTGCAAGACTTTCCATTAGGGCATTAGATAGGATACTTGTAAAGCATGGGCTAGGGACAGGGCAGGGGCTCAACAAATGGTAATGAGGGTCTGGCATGGAAGGGAGCTTGCAGGGAGTAGTGCCTGCTTTGTAACAAACTTGTCAGGGGAGAGACACTCCAGGTAGAGGAAGCATTGTGAGCAGAACCTGGAAAAAAAGCATGAGGATGTATCTGGGGGATGGTGAGTCACTCTGTTAGCTACATTAGGATGGCTGAGGCAACAAGACAGGAGAATGAAAAGTAAGATGTCGTCGTGGGATGAGGGCTCTGAACCCCAGGCTCAGGGGTTTGTCATCCGTGAGGCCAGTTAAAAAGGGATCCACTGCATTGCAATAATCCACAAAAGTTTAAAAAATCCAGAAAAAGCACAGAGTTGGAAGGGACCTGATCTTGTCCAATAGCCACATTTTTTACAGAGAAGGAAAGTGATGAACAAAGTGCTTAGAAAACATACTCAGGGTTCAATTTTCATTGAGAAGCACTCCCTGACCTTGGAGCTGGGCCGCAGCTGGCATTTCATACCCACTGTCCGCATTAACCTGAACATAATGCACAATCCTGTGTATGCCTTTTCCATACAAAACACATTAACACATTAACATATTAACACATTAACATCTCTCACGTTCACCCTGACAATTCTCTCTCCTTTATTCTGCTTCTTAAAGGTAGCTCCTCCCTTCCCCAGGCTCCCTGGTCATTAACTTTTCTCTGTCTCTCATTCCCTATTTTTAACTGATAACACATTTTGTCAATTCTATTTCAGAAAGGTATCTCAAGTTCAACTCCACCACCCCGACTTGGTATCCCACTGCTGGAGACCCAGCTCAGCCTGGAGTCGTTTGGTAAGTGCCCACCTCTCTCCCAGCCAATAACTATCCCAAGCCAGGCCATCCTTTGCTCTGTGACCTCAGTGTACTTCCTGAAGTCAGACCTGACCTTGCCAAGCCTTGCTTACAGACCTCCTGCAGAGCCTGACAAGTCTGTGTCTGAATTCCTGTGGGCCTAACAGCAATAATTAATTATAATAAAAACACTAAATGTTTACTCTCAGACATTATACTAGATATTCCAATTACATCATTTTATTTAATGATTGCAGCAGATTTTTAAAAACAGCAATTATTATACATTCTACAGATACAGAATCTGAGGCACCGGCAGATGACAGGAATTTGCTCAAGGTCACACAGTCAGTAGGAGGCAAGGCACAGGCTGTGAACCCAGAATGTCTGGGGCTAAAGCACAAGGCTAATCCAACTGGCTCCCAACTTAAATTTAGCCTTCTTAAGACCCAGTTTCTTCATCTGTAAAATGGGATTAATAAAATCTGCCTTGTAAGATTGTTGTAAGGATAAAATGAAATGAGAACTCAGAAAACATCAGCTATTGCTATTAATTGGATTGTTTCCAGTTTCTGGAGAAGGGATTTGGTGAGTCTTAGCTCGGTGTGGTCCCCCCATGGTTTCCCTAGTATGTTTCAGGACCCCTGGGAGGAGCCAGTGCCTTTTCACAGAGTTGGCGTGAATATGGGCTGCCTGTGCTAAAAGAACCACATCCAAGCAATTGCTGGACTGTGTGGCTATTCATTTGCTCAGCACTGATTAACCACTGATTGACCACTGTGCTGAAAACTGGGTAAACTGATCTTAGATGCTCAGTCTATGAGTTAGATAAACACACACACACACATTCTATCACAGCAAGGTCAGTGCTATATCAGAGGACAATGCAAAGCTGAGAATGTCGTCATTAGCTTTGTTTTGGAAGGAATTAAAGACACGGCACAAATCCCTCATGAGCACTTAGCTAATGTTAATTTATGATGGATCCACTAAACTGCTGCTCTTCAATCACATTCTCTTTACAAAATTATTGAGTTTTGATAAAAGCTCCATAAAAGATCAAGGTTTAGCTTCTGTCAGTGCTCAAGGTTATGAGGAAGTCTTAACTGCATGAACTTGAAGGTATCATTTTCTGTAAGTGGTCTAGCAGCTTGAATAAGAGAAATATAAAATAATTAATCATTCAAAACCCAATACTGTTTTCCCTATTTATAAGAGCCCTCATATAAATATACACCTATGGCTGTTTGCATATGAAATAAATACGATTTAATATTAAAGCTTTTCCTTTCAACATTTTTCATTCTTGTCAATATGACTTAGAAAAGACTTAGGCCACAGCTAACAGAGTTGTTTGAGAGTCAACAACAACAAATCTGTTCTCCCTTCATTCCAATTCAGGCAGACCAGATGCCTTTGCTGACCTACCTGCCGCTAGCTCATTAGCATGGACTGGTAGAGCCTTGGCCTGAAAAACAGACCGCAGACAGGGGGCAGTTAACAAGAGTGTGGGGCCACAACAGCGAATCACAGGCCCTAAGTGCTTATGAAAAATGGAATGACACCCAAACATGGGCCTCAAAAAGCCTTTTGCCAGAGGAGGAATGAGAAATGCAGGATTGAGGGTGGCAGAGCAATGGAAAAGCCTTAGGATTTCACAAGTACAGCAAATGAAAAACTTCTCTGTTCTATGACAACGAGGAAGACTGAGGGAACAATGTATTCAATCTCCGAAGGTTAATTGGCCAGCTATGTGAAGGTGTACAAAGCACCCCAAAGCTGACTATACAAAAATACAAAACTCATCATCTCTACAATGATTTTGACAAATCGGCCTGTTGTCTATCATCTATCTCTGATCAAAATGGTGCCAAACGATAGAATGTGTTCCCCTATTCTGATATCCACATCAGTTCAACCTCTTTTTCTTGGATTCTGAACTTGTTCAAGTTACCTCTTTGGTTCACCACTAGCTACTGGCCAAATGGTCAACAGATGTCAGATTGGTCCCTCCCCCAAGTCATTGCTGTTCATTTTTGCAGCTGCCGTTTTAACTGTCTAAAGAGGACCCTATGTTTCCCTCTGTGCTTGAAGCAGCATGATACCACTTATCTGCTATTGATTGTTTTATCTATTCTTAAAGCCACAGATGGAACAGCCACTAAAGCAGCTTGCAGGTGTGTTTGCGTCGGGGGTGGGGGT
Source organism: Colobus angolensis palliatus (assembly GCF_000951035.1). Lineage (NCBI taxonomy): Eukaryota > Metazoa > Chordata > Mammalia > Primates > Cercopithecidae > Colobus > Colobus angolensis. The sequence continues at coordinate 19,557,074 of NW_012120709.1, read as the reverse complement.
TGAAGGGGAGCTCCTGCAGAGAAGCACAGCACACTGCAGCTTCCAACTGGTCTGGAAGACCACAGAGCGAAGGCAGAGCATCAGGAGAATGTAATGACTTCATGGCCCACAGAGGTGGGAGGCCATTCCTGAGTGCTTCCACCAGTCTGCAGAGGGCCTTGACTATTGTTATTTGCTCCAATCCATCTGCTTACTTGCTTTTAAGTAAAAGAATGGGAAACAATCCCTGCAGTCAGAAATGGAATGACTTCCATGTACCTGATTGTGTTGGTAGCTACTGAGCATGCCTCACTTCCACTAAAGTCTGCTCCTAATGTTCCTACCTAGAGAAAAGAGATGGGGCGTTTGTAAACTTTCAAAGGGAAGCCTTCCAAAGGCTTAGGAATAAAGAACCTCTTTCCAGCTGTGCTTCATAAGACCATAAACCTTAAAGGGGTTGTGGACCCTTCACAACGTAGCTGAATGAGAGTTGTGGAGCGGGAGGAAGGAGGAAGACCAGGATGTGAACTACATTTGAGAATAAAATGAAAAAAAAAAAAAAGTCTCCCATTCCAACTGGTGCAATGCAACAGCAAAGCTTTTCTGAATGCCTACTTGAGTATTTTTCTATGAAACAAGCTTTCCTTGAGTGGACCTTGTCTATACTAAACCAGAGGCCAGAAAGAAAAGCCATGTAGATTGAGTGACCCATTTTCCATCAAATGTCCTGCTCCATGCTGGCTGCTTGACCTTATGGCCTCCATCTGGGAGCTAGTGTGCTCCTAGAGGAACCCCCAAAAGTGATGATCCAAGTTATGAATGTAATAGGAAACTGCACTCTTGGATACTCCCAAAATATAGCTGGAGCAGACCAGGCAATTTCTAATGTTCTGTGTTTATTCTTCATTTATATTGTCACTCGCTGACAAGCCAGGCTCCAAAGATTCAAGAAGAATTCATGAGAAAGAAATATTCAATGAAGAAAATTCTATCTGCATAATTGTTCTCTGCAAGTTAGGCTTACTATTATTTTCTTTTAGCATTTAGTATTTTCACATTCAGCATTTAATGCTAGTATTTTGTGGGTGCCTACTTTGAGAACCACTGCTGTGAAGATGCAATTGTGGGACAGTGCTAGTTCCTGATGCTAAACATAGAGGTATTCTTTAGTGACAGTTACAAGAGATGCCATATAATCTCACTCCTTTCTTACACAAGTGAGTGCAATGACTTATTTGCCTAAGATAAAAAGCAGTTTTCTGCCTAGTCCATACAATCTTGATTCTATAGCCCTCAACTAATAAGCAAGCAGGATGGAAAAAAGGTGATCAGATTCCCTTCACGTTCCAAGTTCACTAACATCTTAAGAATTTAAAGACCAATAATAGACTTTCATATAATTGCAATTGTATCAAGAACTGGCTCAATTCTGCTGGGATTTGAATCCCAATTCCACTACTTGGTAGCTGTGTAACTAGGGGCAAATAGTTTAACCTCCCCGTGACTCAGTTTCCCCACCTGTAAAATAAAAACATCATAATAAAAGGACCTGCCTCCAGAGTTGTAATGATTCAATTTCTGGCAAAGCACTGGCAACTATTACTTTATGGTAGCTACTCATCTTTCAGTTGAGAGGTAGCACAGCATTGTGGTTTAAGACTTACTGGATTTAAAACACAGGTCCTCCTTTTACTTGTGAAATCTCAGGAAAGATCCTTTCTCTATGCCTCAATTTGCTCATATGTAAAATGTAGAAAATACCAGACCCTATTTCATAGGCACATTATGAAATTTAATTGAATTAAATTTAGAACACTGTCTGGCAGAGAGTAAGTGCTTAATAAAAGCTAGCTATTCTTGTCCACAGCAAGCTAAAAGCTACAGCTCTAGAAGTTGCTGTAAAGACAATATGAGAATTGTGAGTTAGTTTCCACTGAGAGGAAGGCTGTCCCAGAAAACTGGTAGATGGGGTGGAAATAAATCTCGCTACCTCTCTATCAATATTTCTTAAATCAGAACTCGAGTAGAACTCAATCCTCACTCAAGGAAGAATTGGTGGAGGACATCAAAGGGCAGACATTGCTGTATTTGTTCCTTTTGCCTCTGTTTCTTTCTCTTCTAATCTTACTCTCTGGTGTAATAGAAAGAAAGACGCTTTGTAACTAGAGAACTTACATTTGAATTCTCATCTGCCTTCATGACTGTTAGGCAAGCCACCTAATTTTTTCCATTCTTAGTTTAGCTATCCACGAAGTGGGGCTATAAACCCTACTTTTCAGGCCCCAACGACTGAATGAGATACTGCATGTGAGTTTTAAGAACCAGCAGCACTAACTCTTCATGTGATTTTGCATCCTTTATGGGTCATGCCTTATTTACTGTCCTCAGCACCAACCCTGGACACAATTTTCTTGTTAAGTAATTATTTCCCTTCACCTATTATACAGCTCTGGCCTCTAACCTACTTTCTACATCTTAACATTTCGATCCTAGCCTTCTTACCCTCTCATGCATGTCTAATTTCCAGTTATTATAAGCTGCTATTCCCAAGGATATAAGTATAGCAGTGCACTATGTCTGGTACTGGAACTCTGAGTGGCCTAGAAAAAGCAAGTGTCCAATAAAACATCTGCAGCATACCATCCTGAGATAACCCTTTGAGCCAAAGATATCCCTGGCAGAAAGCAACAGAAACAGGGGAGCAAGGAGTCACTGAACTGGGAGGCAGCAGGGTATGATAAAAATATTTTAGGGTAAACAGATTTCTCTCTTAACAGATGCTTGATCTAGGGCAAGTTACTTAACCTTTTTAAGAAGCAGTTGGCTTATATCTTAAAATAGATTTATTCTACAAAGTATGTGCAGCGGGGGAGAGATGCCATGATATGGATTGGATCTTCTAGGAAATCAAACTTGTGACAACTGCCCACACACTAGCTCATCCCACACATACTCCAAGTCACTATTATTCCATTCTATGCTTTCTTTTCCCTGGCTATTACCACTTTCTAACATACTATAGCATTTGGTCATTTATTATGTTTACTGTCTATTGTTCAGATCTTCTACTAGGATGTGAGCTCAAGAGAATGAATCTTTCCCATACCTTTTGCTGCCATATCCCAAGTGCGTAACACAATAGCTGACTCACGGTAGGTGCTAGTACGCATTTGCTGAACAAACAAATGGCAGTCATGATGAAATATATACCAAACTATGCCTAGAAGTGCTACTTTTTGGTAGTCATGTTTTGGGGATAATTTAAGTTTCTACAAAGGTTCTCATTTTTTTTTCCAATTTTAATTCAAAGCAATTTTAACTCTCCCTTTTCTCCTTTCCCTCTAGCATACTCGGGCTATTACATTTAGACTTAGTTAATGTAATTCACAAGTCAGACATGCAGACCTGACTTTTCCCAAATGTTTCTTCAGATGATGTGGTGATGCAATGGCATTGTGACATTAGGCATTGCATCTAAGGAGGAAAATAACATTACTTCCTTGCCCTTAATGTTGCATATATCCCCTACAAGTTCAAGAGTTCATTCATTGCATTTCACTACAAATTATGTCGCAGAAAGTGAAATAATGGGCTATGTAGTTCTAAATCTTCTTTTCCACAAACTACGCTGTCCTGTTTTATTGTTCAGTGATGTAAAACTTCTCCCTTACAGAAGATATATTGGTGTTGATCCCATTAATATGGGTCAGTAATACTCTAAGTAATAATTCATGCAAGACAAAGTCATCATGAATGTTAACTGAAACATACAACCAACAACAGTTTTTTCCTGTCAGAGCCTTTGAACTTAACAGCTAGTAGTACATAGCACAAAGTAATATTAATTAGGTCAGAGAGGACAGTTAAAAATTATTTTCTCGTAACTACTAGTTGAGATTATGATACAAAAAGAATTGGAAATACCACAATCTACGAATTGCTGGAAAACCTCAAATTATTGAATACACACAAAATCCTACAAATTTTGAGGATACTCTTTTTGTCAATCTATGTATTTCACTCTGCATAATATTAAGTTGAATGTACTAAAAAATTTATTTCTCCTGTAACAGAATCGAATCTTATAGACAAGTACCTTTCCAATTACTTTTGGAAGGAAAAGCGGATCTGAATCCTTGGTTGTACTTCTTTGGTTCATTTCATCAAAACAACAAGCATTATAATCTTCCTTTGGAAAAATATACTTTCTTCATGTTATGATTAGCATTATTATGTATCTTCATCTTCTCCCTTTCCAAAATGCCTCCCCGGTTGCTTTTTTTATAAAACATTCTGTTCTTTTTCTCCAACACACAGCTATCTTAACTTTTCCAAACTCTTGCAACACATTTATTCTGCATCCTGCTGAATTACATACCACCCTAAAGTCAGGAAAGAGAGAAAATTCTAAGCATAGCCAGGCACGGTGCTATGTGCCTATAGTTTCAGCTACTTGGGAAGTGGAGGTGGGTGGATCTCTTGAGCCCAGGATTTTGAGTTCAGCTTGGGCAACATAACAAGACCTCGATAAAGAAAAGAAAATTCTAAGTCTAACACTGTCTTGAAACATGGTTGTTCAATTTAGTAAATGTAAACCTAATTAATAGCTTTTATGCTCTGATTAAAAAAACAACAACTAAATCCACTCTATTTTTTAGTTTCAAGGGAAAGATCCAAAGCATTATTATTATTATTATTATTATTACTATCATTATTATTATTTGAGATGGAGTCTTGCTCTGTCACCCAGGCTGGAGTGCAGTGGCACAATCTCGGCAACCTCTGCCACCCAGGTTCAAGCAGTTCTCCTGCCTCAGCCTCCCGAGTAGCTAGGACTACAGGAGCGAGCCACTATGCCCGGCTAATTTTTGTATTTTTAGTAAAGACAGGGTTTCACCTTGTTGGCTGGGCTGGTCTCAAACTCCTGACCTTGTGATCTGCCCGCCTCAGCCTCCTAAGTGCTGGGATTACAGGCGTGAGCCACCGCACCCAGCTGCCTTATAATTTTTAAGCCAGATGTAGAGTTTAACGAAATGTATAGATCTGGTACATTTAGATTTCTCAACTGCTTTGCTAATTTTATATTTTTAATGCACACTGTTCCCAATTATAGCTATCTTAGCCCATATCAAAAAATAAATAATATCCTTCGACAACGCCATTAAACTCCAGCAAAAACAGGTCAATAAAGATAAAATGTACTTATGAAAAATGGTGTTATTAGGAACCAGATTTTGAAAAGTAACTCATTAATATATAGAGATGCTAATGATACATTTAAAAGCAGCCTAGAAAAAAAGGAGTGAGAGAAATATAATAATATGACAAATTTCCTACATACACCTGTAGCCTATAAAAGTCCATCTTTTGTTACTCACATCATATCACTGCCCACATAAGAACATCAGAAGATGGGCCCATAAAGTTAAGCTTTGCAAACTGCACATGGATTTGGTAGCTCGGCACTAGTATTTTACCCAATGACCAGGGAGCTCTACATGCCATATCAAATGGTTGGGGGGGGGGACAGACAAACAAACAAACAAAAAAACCACAGTCAGTCAGTTTGGACTGATCAAGCTAATCCCACCATGTGGTTTCAGCTTCTACTTGGAATAAAACCTAGTGGGTAAATGGTTGTTTCTCATAATGACTGACTGCAACAGAATGGCCATTGGATTGTCTTCTAAGGATAGTAAAATTCTATTGATTAGCTTGTATTAGCCCAAATTCCCATCATCGAATCCACCTACCATTGGCTGAGGAATATATATAATTCCTTTGTGAATTGCTGATTTTACTATGATTTGAAGTTAAAGACAAGATGTCAATCTACTTAGTGTTTATGTTTGAAGCTTGTGGTATTTCTCTCCTTAAGTCTATTTATTTCATTTCTGATGAAGCAACTTCAAAATCAAATAAACTCAAGACTAACATTAAACTTTGATTCTTCAGCATATAGTATCCTTCCAGAACCATTGTTTTGTTAAAATAACGATCTCAACATTAGAATGACGCTACCATTTGTTATGGTGGTTAATGTTAACTTTTCTTTTCAAATGCTTTGGAAGGCAATCACCATGACACCTGAAAAGCACACTGCACTGGCCTGAAATGCTACCTTGCCAGTTATGGTCATGCAGAATGCCTTGTGATCTTAGCTGCTAACGATAGGCCCTGTCCTCTGACCTCTATAATGCCACAAGTCAAATGAAAGTAGAGACTGAGCTCCTTAAAGCGGGAGTAAATCTGCTTTCTCTGAAAAGGCCAAAAGAGCAATGCACAGACATTTTCATGCAAATTTATTTTATGATGATAATAGAGAGAACTATGCTATGAAGCCCCCTAAGTGATCAAGAAGAACAAATTGAGTTATTCATGCCTCATACTCACTCTCTATCGAGGCTGTCAAGTTCAACAGCTCCTATCAATAGGAAGTTTGACACCCTTAAGTTAGCTGCATGCCATTAGGAAGGGCTTTCCTGGGGTCACTAAGGTGCGGACAACTTCAGAAAGGAACAGACAAAATGGGACTGAATGGCAAACTGCTAAAGATCTGGAGCAACTGTGAATTGGAAGCTAGAGAATTATGAATGTAAAAGTTCACTTTGAACAAAAAAGCAAACCAACAAACAAAAAACAAAGTCAGCTGAGGTCATCTGTGGATTGTACTTTAGGCTCTTTTGCCTTTTAGTCCTTCCATTGTTAGCCCATAACATGAATGCTATAAGCACAGTGAGGTAAGACGGGGAGGCAGGGAAATAGGAGATACATTCATGACCTGCCCCCAGATATAATTGCAAAGGAATACAAAGAAAAGTCCTCCAGCCTGTGATAAATGATTCTCTGTGATTCTCATATGCATTATCGACTATACATTTAGTTTATCCGTTTGCAAAGAAAAACTGCCCCAAGAAAGAATGACTAGAATACAACTATGTGCTTTATTGCTGGTTAAAATTTGCATTTGTCTAAGCCTTAGAAAAATTGATTCTAAAGCCTCAGTCAAAAAATATGTCTGTAGGTTTGAACTAATCTGCACAGCTGCCATGTTTTAATTATTTACTCACCTTGCATTGTTACAAAGGGGATTTAAGTACAGTCAACTTATAAGTACTCATGAAAACTGAAGAGAAGTTATTCAGATAATGAAAAATAAAACCTCCTGTTATTTTTCTTAACTTTTATTGAGATTATGATTTATAACCCGAGAATTTTTAGCACTGCAAGTATTTTTTTTTTTTAAGTTACCAAATAAAGACTCTGCCAGAAGCTGGAAATTTGTCTAACTTTCCTAATCCACTCCTCTGTTCATGCTTCTTCCCAACTCTGTGAGTTAGGAATAGCCTTTTTCATGTTAAACTGATGCAAAGTAACACAGGGAACCAAAATGTGTGGCTGACACTTTTAGAAGTGAAAGACATAAATAAGAGACATTGAAATGCATCAGTAATGAATGAACTTTTAACACCTACCTTCCTTAAGAACGTTTACAAGAACTTCGAAGCAAGACACATCCCTGAGCATCTGAACTGTAGAGTTCCTTTCAAATAGAAAAATGGCTGCTCTTCAATATCAGATTGCTCTGCCCTTCCCAATATACGTCCATTCATCAATGAAAAGTATATTTAAGAAGACATCCATTGCAAACTTAGTAAATGTTACCTGAAGATTGGCAGGAAGTCTGAGGTGTCTTTTAGAGCATTCACCAAAAAACGTTCAACAAAAGTGTTCCCGACTTTGTAAGTTCTGGAAGACCAAAATTCCATTCATGAGATCTGCTAGATTGCCTGGGGCCAGGAGCCCTGCACAGCCTGCACCTTCTTGTTCACAGCTACATCACAGAAAGTGAGTGCCTCCCTCAACTTGCCTTCCAAGGCTCAGCCCCTTGAAACTCTCACCACCAATGGAATAGATTTTCTCCCTGACAACTGAGCATCAGTGCAACGTGAGGTTCGTTGTATGGAATCTGGGTGTTAGAAGCAAATTGGACTGAAGTCGTCTATTATCATCTTCCAAGGTATAGCATTACTGCTATTATTGATGTGTAATGCAGCTTATAGAAATTGGATAAAATTCACTATGCTGTGGGAGAATAACGTGCCCTGCTTTTATAAGGCAGATAATTAGGGAAGTTGGCATAACCCCAGATGAGCTATTATCTATTTATAGAATATATGTGAACTGGGTGAAATAAATCTAACCCAGATCTACTCAGAAACCCAAAAGGTATCCATTCAGTGAATGTCTACTAAGAACCATGAAGTACTATGTCAGCTGCTACAGGATGATAAAGAGTGAGCCAAGATCCCTTCTTTAAGGGTCCTCATAACCAAGCAGCGGAGCAGCAGACAAAACAAGTAAACACATAAACTGAAGCCTGTGATAAGTGGTAGAAGACAGCTGCAGAGTGCCCTGGGGGTTGAGGAGGAGAAACTGTATCCGGCAAGGTGAAGGGAAGAGGTTTAGGAGAAGCTTAACCCAGATTCTCCAATCACCTAGTTAAACACAGCGATAACAAGGGAAGAAAGAAAAAATAAGGAGAAATTTTGAGAATAAGTGTGAAGAACAATCATGTTGTCTATATCCATCACTTTCAAGATGACTGTATTAGGCAATCACACAAGAGAGCTAATATGAATGATAATTGCAGAGCTGGAGGCAGGGTAAAGGAAGAAGGCACAGTGGCCAATCATGTCTCATCTGATCAAGGCTCACAACAACTACAATCTAGTCAGAACTCCCTGGTCATTGTGGGATTAGTACTAAAACAATAACGGGTCTCATTTAACAGAAAATTACAGAACTGTCATGGATTTCACCTGGTACAGCTCTGTTTGCAGACAGGCCAACATCTGTATCAGTCAAGACAAATCTTTGTCAATTTATACTTTTAACACCCTTTATGGGTGGAAATGCTATGGTTTCCCTTGGTAGTAAGCATAAGAAGTGAATTATGCTGATACTCAGAAATCCTGTCCAGGGTTTAACAGGACTCTCAATACAGTTACATTCATATAGCATGCATAGAGGAATACCTATTTGGTTCAAGTTACTGTACAGACACCAGCAGGGGTCCAAGGTGACTTGGTCAGTGAGACTGTCATCAACAGCAACAGTATGTTTATTGAGTGCTTACTATGTGTCAGCAACTCTTCCAACTGATTTGTACGGATTAATTCATTTCACTCTCACAAGGACACTATTGGGTAGTTAACACTTTTGCCACCTTTGGTTACAGAGGAGTAAGCTGCATGGGCAGACGTTAGATGGCTGGTATGTGGGAGGGCAGTCTAGTTCTACAGCACATGCTGTCAGCCACAATGCTAAGCTATCTCCAAAAGCATCAGAGTAACCATGCAGACATCAGGATAACTTTGTCACCAGGTGTGCAGCAGAGGAGCACCGAATCAGGAGGCAGAGGACCTGGCTCTCTAATACTGTGGCTCATGGTACATAAGAATCCATCCACGGTAAGATGCACCATCATTAATTTTATACCACTAAGAAAGGTGAAACACTGTCAATCAAACTATGACGCTAAAGTCAAAAGCCATCAATGATAAGACAATCCTGATCTCAGATCAACCATCAGGGAGAAATGTGCATCTTGGAATCCATTAAATATAATTTCACTCTTAATTACATTGAACAAGTCATTTAACCTGGAGCCCAGTTTCTGCATCTATAAAACAGAGGGCTGAATATGGTGATTACTAAGATCCCTTCCAGTCTGACAATGTTAGATAGATAGAACAAGGGTGAGGAGAATGAAGTCTCTAGGGCTCAAAATTTAATGAGGCACTCACTCTCAGGGTGGTGCAAATAGAGGACAGGCCCTGAGAGTGGGAACCTCCTTAAAGTCTGTATCCTGGCAACATTAATTGCCTCATTAGTAGGGGCATGGATGATGAAAGCAATGTGGGATTGAGACAGTTTGTCTTTGGGGGTTTCCTACCAAGATCTTTTCATGATAAACCTGTTCACACTTCAGAGCAACTTTTTCCAACTACTTTCGTGTTTCCTACGAAGATGTATTTCCTTGACTTGGAGCATTCCTTTCATTTCTATTCCCTTCCAGCTTCTTCCCATTTCTATTAAAATGCCTAATTCCTAGTTAGTTCAACTGGCTCTTCACTCTTTTACTGAGACCAAGGACAAACGTCTGTTCTGGGCTGGTGATTTGGCTGTATCTCAGTTAAAAACTACACACCATCTCACAGGAAATCCATCGCTGTGCTCAAGGACAAAGCCCTTGCTACTCAAAAAGTGGTCCTTGGGCCACCGGCACTACATTGGCTCAGAACAGTTTAGAACGGCAGACTCTCAGGCTCTTCTCTGGACTTGCAGAATCTGCATTTTAACAAGATTCTTGGGGGACTGAAAAGTACAGTAACTTTGAGAAGCACAGGACTAGGCAAAATCATGCCAAACATACTGAAAAGCAACTCCAATGAGAATAACGACTACTAATTAGCACCTAATACCTGTCAAGTGTTTTCCATAGGGCATCTCCATTACATGCAACCATATAGAGAAATAAATGCTAATTCATTTAAATTCAATGACCCAAGTAGAAGTGGTACACCAATCACTTCAGCCCAATGAAACAGCATTTTTACACCTTTTTCCTGCAAATAGTGTCATACTCACCTCCCACCTAATGATCAAGCCCTGGTAGGAGGCAGTACAGTTAAAATGACTAAAGACCAGGATGTATAGCCTGATATTAACTGTGTACATTTGGGCCAGTTATTAAATTTTCTGAAACTGAGTCTCTTCATCACAAAAATAGGAGATGATAGTGTATGTTATAAGGATGAAATTATAGAAGGGATGTAAAGTGTTTAGTAGTGTATGGTGTGCAGGAAAAGCTCAACAAATACAGCACAGCCCACCACATGGCCAGGAGCAGAGACTTGTTAAACTAAACAAGCACAAATAACTGGTCTAACAATTTGCCCTATGGAATTTGTTTTTCCTCAAGAAAAGAATAAAAAAAATTCACTGTGTTTTGGGAGATCCTAGGTGACAACACCCAAAGATATGGCTGCCTCTTTGAAAAAACTCTCCTCCCAGTAAAGGTATCTGATACTACTTTAATTGTGATTGAAAAATCAAGCAGCAAACAGTGCCCTCCTTGCAGAGCTACAGACATGCATAATTTGATGATGCAAGAGGCACTTTGCTCATTTATTCAACTCCAGGGACATAGAGGGTTGCTTTTGACAGAGTTGTTAAGCAAATAAGGATACTCACGGTTGCTGAATAAATTAAGCTCTTCTTATTTAACCTTGCCGAGCCAGGTCTGAGTGACCGACATGATCCGGCATTGTCCTGCATTCAGTCATAGATGTGTCAAGCACACTCACAGCGTCCAGCCCCTTCTTGCCTTTGTTGCTTTTATAAAAGGTTTCATTGAATTGCTTATTAAAACTGCTGTATATAAAACTACTCCTTTGAAAGATTTCCCTGGCTTGCCTCCAGCTCAATTAGCGACTACTTCCAGCTGATGAAAAGTAACAGTCAATATCAGATTATAGTTAGCAACTATTCACAAGAGTAATCAAATTAGATTTTGGTATCTATGGTGACACAACAAAAATTTCCACTAAGCCCTGTGGTTTTACAATAAGGCTACCACAGCGTTGTATTAAATTATTGCTCAAAACATTTTCTCAAAATTTAATCTGCATCTCAGGAGATACACATACAAGTCTATGGGCATATCAAAAAACGTATAATCACAGCTTTTCCAATATAAATACCAGGTAGCCTTAAGAGTATGTGGGAACAATCTGTATGGTCCTTGGTCTGTTTTTGCTTCCAACAACTTTTTCTCAGTTATCAATTATAACTGGCCATTGTCGAGCTGAAGTACCAACTGGTCTTAAAATAAAATGTACCAAGCCTATAATCAATATTGGACCAAGAAGAACGATAATAGAAAAAAAGAGGCAATCGCAGCTTTTGATATGCTTATAATCGAAACAGGACATTAAACATACACATTAAAAGACAGTATTAGTGCAGCAGATTTCCATTCATGTGCATATAGTGTAAAAAGAATGTGTATATATTTGTATATGGTATACAAATTGTGTGCAAATTGAGTATAATTGGAAATAGGCAGATAGTAAAGGCATTATTGGAGTTGGGTTTAGTTCTTGAACAGAAAGAATCTAGATGAGATTTTCTTTAAAAGAAAAAAAAGGGCGTGGTGGCTCACACCAGTAATCCTAGCACTTTGGGAGGTTGAGGTGGGTGGATCTCTTGAGGTCACGAGTTCCAGACCAGCCTGGCCAACATGGCGAAACCCCGTCTCGACTAAAAATACAAATACTAGCTGGGTGTGGTGGTGGACACCTGTAATCTCAGCTGCTTGAGAGGCTGAGGTAGGAGAATCGCTTGTACCCGGAGGCAGAGGTTGCAGTGAGCTGAATCGCACCACTGCACTCCAGCCTAGGTGACAAGAGCGAAACAAAAAAAAAAAAAAAAAAGAGAGAGAGAGAGAAAGAGAGAAAGAAAGAAAACAAAAAAGGCTCTCATCCCTTGTGGCATGCGGCAGATCTGCGGGCAGACCCCTGGCTGTGGCCTTGCACGTAGCATCCTTTGGTGAGTGCCTTTTTGCCCACCACGCTGTAGAGGATTCAGCAAGACTGTATCTCCTGACCACCTCTATCATTCATGCCCAACTCCAGAACCGGCAAGTGCTGAGGAGCCGTCCACCATACTTCTCGGAAACTGGGATCTGGCTGACTGGAGGATGGAAGGCTGTCTTAGACTCCTTTACCTCATGGGACCCCCGTCCTGCCATCTCACTGCAAGTCTCCTTCCCCCTGCTCTGGTAGCACCAGGGTAAGCGCAGCGGGTAGGCTGTCACCCAGTGGGAAACAGTGTGCCAGCCTCCCCTCTTACGGGCATCCCCAGTGTTTATCCGGGATCATCTCTCCCTGTATTAGCTTCTGGAAGAGAAATCACACTAACTTTTGATGTTGGGAGAACTAAATGAAACAGCATATGTGAAAGTAATTTACAAAATGGAAAGGCTAAATAAATGTCAGAAAGCATGATTGTCAGACAGCAACTTATTTGAAAAGAAAATAAGCAACACAAGTATGGTGCTTATCTTCCCTCAAATGTCAATCATAACGCTCTGGATCCTTGCAACATGCAAAACAAGTGAGAAATAGCACAGCGGAAGCCACTGCACTCTGTTCCCTTAATTACTTACATTTCCCTTGGTAACTACATATACAATGACTCGGCACTCAGGAGCCCTTCAAGCACCTAGGAAAACAAAACCACCACTAATATGACCCTATGTGTGGCTCCGTCTATAAGATCCAATGTTTTGGCAATATAGTCACAGCCATGTCCCTTTTCTTCCTATCACTATAAAAATACTGTTCTATAATCCAGAGCTTTATAAATTATATCAGTTATAGGCTCCATTCAAATAATTAACTTAATACTCCATGATTACCAATTAGATGCTCAATTGGGCAGATGCTTGCTCTTATACACAAAAGCAAGGCTGCATGTGAATACCACCCGCATCAAACCTGACTGACAGGCAGGCCTTTAAAAAAGAAAAAAGAAAAAAAAAACCCCTCTTTTCAGAGCATTTAATTTTCAGGTTTTTATGTGTTTGATTTGACAATCGGTATGTGATTTAGATGGAATACTTTTAGATTTTTACTTTGCGAACCTAAATTTTCATCAGGAAACAGTGTTTCTTTAGGGACATTTCAGACTTTGGGGAAAGATATATGCTTACCTGAGGACCTGTTTCAAATTATCAAGTAAATCACATTTCTGTAGTGGGCACTTGAAAATCACACCCTATATTACTAACTCAATAGGGTGTATTATCTTCTGCCAGCCTCTCTTTTCATTATTATATAAGTGGATGATAGAAAAAAAAATGATAACCTGTAATTTCACACGCCTTATTCAAACCCAAATCTATTCCCTTTTCTAGAAACACAATCAGATATCTCAGACTGTTCTCTGTAGAATTTCAGAATCTGAATCTCCGGTATTATTCTGGAAGACTTTGTAGCTAAATTATAATACACTGCAATATTTTCAGGACTTCAAACCCTTAAAGATATCTTTGTGCACAAAGCCTTCCAAAGAATGAAGACCATTCCTTTTGAAGAAAAAGTAAGCTGAGGCAAGAGCACATTTCTCTAATATGCCAATCTTGAAATAGTTTTATTATATTACAGTGCCCATGTCTGCCCAGTACAGGAAAATGGCCAGGAAAACAGTCAGGGCAGTGTTTTCAGCCACTGTGAAACAGACTGATTAGACTGGCTGATTGAGTTGAAGGTGCTAGGGTATCATGGCATGACATTCATCAAACACAAGGTTGCTTTAATTTTTTAAAAACTATAATGGATTTATTATGAAGAATATAAATACATTTCAAAAAATGTATATCACAAAAACTCTACATCTCCGTGGCTTATCATAGATTACCTTCATGTTCACATTAATCCAATGAAGACTACACCAAAAAACTTGGCGAAGTTTTTAGTTTGTTACTAATTTGGCTAATCAATTCAGCATCTGTCTCTGGGATATAATCGGGACATACTCAGTTCCTTTGGTAGAAAACCAGGGAGGCTTATAAAAGCTGGGACAGAAACACGGGTACCAGAGGAGGTGCTGGGGTTGCTGTGGGCACAGCTCTGGAGCTGGATCCCCAGTTTGAGGCTTACTTTACAACTTACCAGTGGACTGACTCTAGACAAGTCCCTTACTCTCTATTGCCTCCATCTCAGCATCTATTCAATAAGTAATAAATCGGCTAATGCATGTAAAAAGCTTAATATAGAGCGCATGCTTAACACATCAACACTATGTTGGTTTATCTTTATATGTCATGGAAGTTCAAGAATAGGAAACACAAAATCACAGCCTCATGTAAACTCGAAGGTGGCTGAGGTCCAAGGCTGGTCTTTCGCAGAGGCCATGGGTGCCCCTCCATCATGGTGCCTCTGCAGCTCTCTCCACATGGCTGAGTCAGCTCTCCCTACTGACCAGCTTCCTCGAAAATCCTGCTGACCCTTGGCCCAGTAGCCAGTCCGGCTGGGAGGAACGCCATGGGACCTTCCAGCTGCAGAGTGCACTATCAACTAACTCAGTCTCTTGAGTTTCAAAACTCAAGTTGCCATGCGAAAATTTAAGTTGATCACCTCAATTTGCTAGTAAGACCATCTGCCACGAGCCACTGGACAGCCTAGAAGATTGGATGATCTTGGGACAGGTCTCCAACCTGGCTCAAGTCAGCCGTGATTAGAAGTGAGCTACTGTGCACTACAGCATAGCCTTTGGGGTCAAAGGAGCTATAGACCAGCCACATGGGATGGCCTAGAGGACTCACTGAAATGCTCTTCCAGAAGACCCTTCCTCAAAATGAGGCAGATAAGAAAGAGGGAAATATAATGAGACATCTTTAAAAGTCTTTCATCACTACCCCCCACTCCCATGCAAACATGGCAATCGAAATAGCTATTTGATCAAAGCTTTCTATAGTTGCTGTACCCTACTCAGCCTTAGGCCTTGGCAAGCATCCTGTAGCTGGTGGAATGGTGATATGCTTCCCAAAAGACATGTGCATATTCTAACACCCAGTGCTGGTGAATAAGATCTTATTTGGAAAAAAAAAAAGGGTCTTTGCAGATGTAACGAAGGATCTAGAGATGAGATCATCCGGAATTTAGGAAAGGCCCCAAATCCAATGACTTGTGTCCTTAAAGAAAAGGGGAAGGGAGATTTGAGACACAGAGGCCATGTGAAGACAGAGGCAGAGACTGGAGTTGGGCAGCCCTAAACCAAGGAACTCTCGGAGCCATCAGATGCTGGAAGAAAGATGAAGGGATTCTCCCCTAGAGCCTTCAGAGGGACCACAGCCCTGCCGACACTTGATTTTAGACTTCTGGGTTCTAAAACTGGGAGATAATAAATTTCTGTTGTTTTAAGCCACCAAGATTATACTAATTGTTATGACAGTTCTAGGAAACAAATGTAGACTCTAAAATAAGCAGCTATGTTTACCCATTCAAGAAGTACTTCTGGGCTGGGTGTGGTGGCTCACACCTGTAATCCCAGCACTTTGGGAGGCTGAGGCGGGTGGATCATCTGAGGTCGGGAGTTCAAGACCAGCCTGACCAACATGATGAAACCCTGTCTCTACTAAAAATACAAAAATTAGTTATGCATGGTGGCCTGCACCTGTAATCCAGCTATTCAGGAGGCTGAGACAGGAGAATCACTTGAACCCAGGAGGAGGAGGTTATAGTGAGCCGAGATCGTGCCACTGCACTCCAGCCTAGGAGACAGAGCCAAGACTCTGTCTCAAAAAAAAAAAAAAAAGAAGTACTTCCTTAACACCCACCACATGCCAAGCTCTGAGCTATGCAGGACACGAGGAACATGTTGGATGAGATAAGGAAAAGGTGAATTCAACAAACACATTTTAGCATATGGACTGGGCTGGCATCCAACCTCATGTTAGAATACGGTCAGTACACAAGAATAAACTGGCCTAAATAAAAGATGTACATGACAAAGCAGGCTGATACTCTGTAGCTGGATCCCTGGGGACAGACATATCACATTCAGAGAAGAAGTGTACACAGTTAAGTTAAATACTTGCAGTTGCCTAGGATAAGCCAAGCACTCACCCAAGCCCTATAGAAAGAACTTCTTGGCTTGCTCTTCTTCCCTTCTTTGACCAGTAAAATGTCTTTATGTCAAGATCAAAATACAATCTCCTCCATGAAACCTCTGCTGACCAACTCCCTTGGGAAACTAGTAATTTCTTCCTCTATATATCTCCATCAGTCTCTTCATACATTTATAATAGCACTAATCGTGTAGTTTTGTCATTGTCTGCTGACAATTCTGCCTCCTCCACTTAATTACAGGCTCCCAGAAAGAAGGGGCTGTGTCTGATACATCCTAGCATCCCTAGTACCTGGCACAAGAGATGCTCAATGTATTTTTTGAATGAGTGACTTGGGATTACTTATTCGTGAGTCAAGATCCCATGTTGACACATGGATAATAATCAGGCATTAAAATATTTTTAGGTCAGATACTTAAGAGTAGTCACAGTCACAATCAAACTGAATCATATTCTTGTATCAAAATAGAAATTTTTTCTCCTCTTTTCTGCTCAGTTGTAATTCAATGCCAACGTTACATTCTCCCTAGGTACATAATCAAGAGTATTAGATACAAATACATAATAAAGTGGGCTGAACATGATGCAGCAAAAGGTAATAATTTATCAATTTCAATTCAGCTGAGCACAATCCTTTGAAACCCTAGAAACAAATCTGTTATATTTTTTCCCAGAAGGGAGAGGTACATATAAATATCTTACTTTATTTTGCATTTAGAGAGAGGGAATATTTTGGATCCGACCACTGTCTAAGTAGTCTAGCATTAGAAGAAATGGTTTGATGCTGAGAAATAGAATACAAGAAAAAAGTCACTCAACTATTTAGTTGGGGCAGATTCTAACCATGTTTTTTTAGTGTCTAGGTCTAGGAAATTCTCATTATCTGTGCAGAAATGAGGATATCATTTCCTCTACTTCTTCATATATTATTTTCCCCTCTGAAGGCAGCTAATGTTGTGTTGCCATTGGCCTAGAGGGGCCATGGCTGTGCATCTGGGTGGGAAAATGAGCAAGCAGTTTTCACAACCTGTAGGGTGAAAACTGGAACCCAGAAAGGGATGGGCAAATGCGACCGTGTTTGGCAAGGAGCAGAACTCATCTGCAAGCTGCTGCTGCTTCCTGGGTCACAGAAAATAGAAAAGGGTCCCTCTTTCTCCTGAAGCAAGAACTTTCCCCTCAAGGCCAAGTGTGTGGCCTTCTGACCAGGGACACTGAGTTTGGTGATGCTGACCCAGTCCTAGCCATGCCAGAACCCCACCCTCTCTAGACACTTGTCAGTTCAAAAGAGGACAGGGAACCCTTGCCCAACAGACATCAGGCCTTTTTCTTTGAACCAATGGTGAAGACATTGATGGTTTTACACATTTCTTTTAGCATATGAAATTCTTTTTTTTCCCATTTTAGCTTTATTTCTACTTAACAAGGAAAGGAGTCAGAGGGAATGGATACAAAAAACAGCTGTAAGCACAGGCCATTGGCCAAGAATGATGACAAGCATTTAAACAGCACTTTGCAATTGACATTGTTTCATTTGGTGATTCCTAAGAACCGCACAAGTAGGCAGAACAGCTATTATTCCTCCCCTTTTACGTGGGAGAAACTGAGTTTCTAGGAGGGTATGTGATTGACTCAAGGTCATCTGGCTAGTAAGGGTACTTGATGCTGGTAAGGTTTCTTATGAATATTCCATCATGTTTCTTCAACCCTGGCTTCTTTGGCCTACCTAGGACCTCAAAAATTCTCCCAATGGAGGCTTATTCAAACTCTTATTTGTAGAGGCAACCCAGGAAAGCTGAGAGCCTTCCTCTAAAGACCCCAGCTAGTGATTCAAGAACTACACATCTCAAACTTCTCTTACCCCTTGACCAAGGAAATCAATAGCTGAGTTCCAAAGATAGCTAAGGAATGTGACAATGAGAGGGTGGCCAGTGACCAGGCATCCCATACAGAAACACCATTTCCAGCATCCCATATGCAGCTTTTCTTATGCTAAAGGCTATCCCCTCTAAAATGTGTGGGAAGCAGAGGGTTTATAATCAGGGCCAGGTGCAGTGGCTCACACCTGTAATCTCAGCACTTTAGGAGGCCAAGTCAGGAGTATATCTTGAGCCCAGCAGCTCGAGACCAACCTGAGTAACATAGTGACATCCCCATCTCTACAAAAATTTGTAAAAAAATTTGGCGAGTGTGGTTGTGTGCACCTGTACTCCCAGCTACTGGGGAGGCTGAGGCAGGAGGATCGCTTGAGCCGGGGAGGTCCAGCATGCAGTGAGCCATGATTGTGCCGCTGCACTCCAGCCTGGGTGACAGAGTGAGATCCTGCCTCAAAAACAAACAACAACAACACAGTGCGGGGCAGAAACTCAGGAAGTGGCTCTCTTTTTACACAGGTGCTATCCAATACCGTAGCCATTAGCCACATGAAGCTGTTTTCATTCCAATTTGAACTAATTAAAATTGAATAAAATCAGCTGGGCACAGTTGCTGATGCCTATAATCCCAGCACTTTGGGAGGCCGAGGTGGGCAGATCACCTGAGGTCAGGAGTTCAAGACCAGCCTGGCCAACATGGTGAACCCTCCTCTCTACTAAAAATGCAAAAATTAGCCGGGCATGGTGGCATGGGCCTGTAATCCCAGCTATTTTGGGGGGCTGAGGCAGCAGAATCGCTTGAACCTGGGAGGCAGAGGTTGCAGTGAGCAGAGATCATGCCTCTGCACTCCAGCTTGGGTGACAGAGTGAGACTCCATCTCAAAAAAATAAAACTGAATAAAATTAAAAATTCAGCTCCTCAGTAATACTAGCACATCTCAAGTGTTCAAAAGCCACATGTGACAAGGGTTACCGTAATGGACAGCATAAATACAGAATACTTACCTCATCAAAGAAAGTACTATTTAGACACGGCTGTCTTAGACTGTTCCCTTTTTTCACCATGAGACCCAAGATTTTAATTTTAGGCATAACTCAGAAAGAACTCAAGTTACTTCCAGTAAGCCCAAAACACACCACTGAATAAACGATTATTTCCCCAGGTGCACCCTTCTGCCACAGCCAGGGCCACCAGGCTATACAAATCCAGGGGTACCATTTCCATCACAATGCATGTTAAAATGTCTTGTCCTGGATCATAGCTCCCTACAGCAACCCTGACCACTCCAAATTTATTATTTCTTCTTCAATTGCTCCACATCATGCCCTCATAGTTAGGAGCTATGGAAACTTTATACTGCCAAGATCAAAGGGAATTTGGAGAGAAGGACACAGCAGCAGCACCAAAAAGTAATTTTAAAATAACTTACCTTATTTTCAAGGTGCTCCCCTGTAAATACTATTATTACTTCCACACCGACGTGTTTCTCCTTCTAAATTTCATTACAAACGCTTCTCTGACACCTACTATTTACTCAACAGCAGAAATCAACTCCCACTCAGAAAACAGCTAGGCACTGCCACTTACAGAGCCATAAATATCAGACGTAGATGCTTTACAGGAACATTTTCAAGACTGGAATTACAGGTGAGTGCTTCAGATTTCCTTCTGCAACTTTCTTTGCATGGAGGTTGCAAATGAATTGATCAGAAGAAATAAGAGCAGCAGGTGTGTTCCTCATTTCTGACACCTCCACATCCCCACCACCACCTCCACACCACCATCCGACTTGGGTGTTCTAAAATGTGTGATGTGGATTTAAAGGTTTTGTAAGAGGTTCTTTTCTCATTAGCTTAAATGGGAGCAAGATGCTTCCATATGGCCTCAGGACATTAAAAAAGTTAGCAATACTCTTTAAAATAACAAAATTAACATAAAACAACCTTATAATTAAAAAATTGAGAAACATCATCCAGTAAGTCGAATGCCATGCTAAAAATACTCATAAGAACACCAGAAGGTGGGGCAGCTGCCAGAGAGGTATGAAGGCAGACACATTCCCATAGAGGCACTCTTATGGTTTGTGAGATATGGAAATGTTTCCTGAGCTACATTTCAAAGATAACTTTTCTACACATAGCTCTCTCTTTCTTACCCTCTTTAGTTTGGTTAACACATGTTGGACTCAGTGGAAGAAAGATGTGTTTTTGAGAAAGAGGGCCTTTTTTTCCACCCCATAAAGATGCAGTTATATTCAGCTGCAGAAAGAAAGAAAAGTATAAAAAAAAAGGCAAGAAAAAAAATGTGGCCTATATATTTAATGGAATATTATTCAGTCTTAAAAAAAAGTAAAGAAGTTCATATAGATGACCCCTGAGGACATGATGCTAAGTGAAATAAATCAATCACAAAAGGACAAATACTGTGTGATTCCACTTATATGAGATATTTAGAGTAATTGAATTCCTAGAGACAGAAAGCAGAACGGTAGTTGCCAGGGTCTGGGAGGAGGGGGACATTGTTTAATGGGTATAGAGTTTTGGTTTTACAAAATGAAAAGAATTCTGGAGATGGATGGTGGTGATGGGGGTTGTACAACACTATGGATGTATTCAAAACTACTTAACTGGACACTTAAAAATGGTTAAGATGATAAATTTTGTTATGTATAGTTTACCACAATCAAAAAAATGAAAAAAAAAAATAAAGGAAAGAAACAATGTAAAATACTTAGAAATCATGATTATTGGTCTAAAATCCATGTAA
The DNA here is from genome assembly GCF_000951035.1 of Colobus angolensis palliatus. Taxonomy (NCBI): domain Eukaryota; kingdom Metazoa; phylum Chordata; class Mammalia; order Primates; family Cercopithecidae; genus Colobus; species Colobus angolensis. The sequence goes on along the minus strand of NW_012120709.1, from coordinate 19,535,758 downwards.
GAAAGTTTACTATAGCAAAGTAAGAAAAAAAAAGATGACTCTAGCAACATAGCAAACAACTTGGCTTTGAAGTATCTCAAGTATGCATACTGAGTCAACAAACATGTAAATCAAGTCACAGATTGAGGTTGGCCCCAAAACATTAACCCTCTATTGTTAGGTAATGTATGAGAAATCTACATGACTAATGAAACAACATAATTCAACAAAACGGGTCCAGTCTAGATATATTTGGCTTTTTTTTCCTCTCTATCTAGTTATCCTGAGCACCACTACAAAGTCTCCTTTAAAACGCTCTGTCTTCAGTGTCTAGGATGCTGTCCTGAATTCCTAGGCAACTGAAAACACACATTTGTTGCATTCATTATACCACATTTATCTGAGACTACCATTTCATGGATGACATTGTTTATTTGAAATACGACAATGCCCTTTGGCTTCCTCCAAATGATTATTCCAAGTTCATTCTTCAATTTTTGTCTTTATTAGTAAGCTTATTCAAAATTAGTGTAACCTTTGGCCAAATCAAAATCCAACAAAGTTAACACAACTATAGGAACAATATATTAATGGCCAGTTATCAATAATTTTTTTTGAGACGTATTCTTGCTTTGTCACCCAGGCTGGAGTGCAGTGGTACAATCTCAGCTCACTGCAACCTCCACTTTTCAGGTTCAAGCGATTCTCCTGCCTCAGCCTCCCGAGTAGCTGGGATTACTGGCATGCACCACCATACCTGGCTAATTTTTATATTTTTAGTAGAGACGGGGTTTTTCCATATTGCCCAGACTGGTCTCGAACTGCTTATCTCAAGTGGTCCACCTTCGGCCTCTGAAAGTGCTGGGATTACAGGTGTGAGGCACTGTGTCTAACTGGCAACCTTCAGATTCTTTTTAAGTTCTCAAGAGTTACCAATGAAAACAGTCCTGCAGTTTGCCTACTGCCAACAAAACATTCTATCTAGACCAATCATAGAAAGATCCAGGTTCTCAGTACAATTCCAACCAACAATGGTAAATTCCAAAGTAATAAATTGGAAAGGTTGCTCAAGTGAAAAGCTTCAAAGAATATCATGTTATTCACTTGACAAACTGTCTCTTTATTTCACTTAAGCAATAATTTCCTATGGCTACATCCTGGACTTTGTTGCCACTGGGAATTGTTCCATCTCTGCAATCTTAAATTTGGATACTCCTATGTCCAACGGCAATCCATTAACATTTCTGCTCTTTTTCATTCATCTATTCCAGCCATACTAACACCTTGCCATCTATTGGGATTCCTCTTCCTGTCCTTTTTCTTCCAATCGGCCTCATTGACTTCACTTTCCACCACAGGGCTCACTCACCTTCAGCCTTAGGTCTTCAGCCCTCATCACTCTACCACACACAGCCTATTCCCAGAAAAGGATCAATCTAATGATCTATGGATGTCTCACTAGCACAGGGCTTGCCACATGCTGCAGAAGAAAAATAAATGATGCAGACTGGGCTAGTGATAAATTTGTGATTTCCAGTTTCAGCACACCCCAAAAATATTTCTGTGAGGGAGGCATCCAGTCAGCTCCTTTCCCATTTATCCCATTTTTTACCACCTTCTCAAGCACCTAGCTCCTGCCTTTTCTCCCCTATCAGCAAATGACCTTACCTCTTTTTTTACAGTGAGAAGAGAGGCCACTGAAGAATTGATTTTCTCAGCTTCCAGGCCTGCTCCCCAGCTACTTCCAAATTTATTTGTATTCCTATCAATCTTTTTATGATTCCTCCAATTAGAAAAAGCCATACTTTCTCTTTAAAGTATACCTCTCCCACTTATATCCTTCATCTCCTCCTGTCTTCCTCTGCGATTCCGTCCATCATTTCTCTCTCCTCTATTTCTCTCATTTTTCCCTTTCCACTATCTGATACCCTTCAGTCCACTAAAATGTTCTGTAGAGTCTTCTGTAAAACAAATAGCAGCTCCCCTTGAACCCCATCCTCTCTCCAGCTACCTGTGCATTTTTTTCCTTTCAGGCAAACTTCATGGAGGAATGATGTTTCTGCATCTTTCCTTTAATCCCAAAGGCACTGCCATCCGGCTTTTGTCTACACTCCCCCACTTGCTATCACATCACTCTTCTTGCTATTTCCTTTCACCTCCCTGACTATTAGTCTCCATTTCCCTTTCTCCCTGTAAATGTTGATATGTCCTAGGGTTCCATCAAACATAATCATGTTATTCAGCACCCAAGCCAGGATGCTCTTAAGATTGAGAAGGAATCAACATGCAATGGCACTTGGCTTATCCTAGCTATGACCTTCTCATTGGCTTACTCCAATTCAGCCTGAACCACTCCCCTGCCCCCATGACTTCCCCTCTCTTCAAATAGGCTAATGAATCCTGTGTCCACATCTCTAACTCAGAGCTTGTGGGAGTGCCAGGGCCATATTTGCATTTTTTACTGGACCAGTCCTCCTTAATACCTCACAGACACTTCCAACTCACTGGATCCCGTCCTTTGGGAACACACTGCTTCTTTCTCTCTGGCCACCGCATTCCAGGTCTCAGTGAATGGTCTCACCATATCTCCAATCATCAAAGCCAGAAACCTGAGTCATCCTCGATGTCCTTTCTCCCTCCCATCTACCAAAATAATGCCAGCAATAAACTGTCTCCATATTCTGTCAATCCTGCATATTAAGAATCTCTTAAACCTCTCCTCACCTCTCCATCTCCACAGCCATTGCCTCATAAGTCCCTCTTTAAGTGCTTAGAACAATGTTGCTTGAGTTTTTTAAAACTTGCACTTGCCTCTTTTTCCTAAACACAAATGACGCTCGTCCTGCACCAGCCCAGACCTGAATGGTTCATCTTTTTGAACTGCTCTCCCTGCATCAACTTTGGTTCCTTCCGGGTCCTTCGCCATGCTGCTTCCAGGTATTTGCCTTAAAAGCAACCTAATCAGTATGTCACAGTCCAAACTCCTACAAAACCCCTTGCCCTGTCATTGAGGCTTCGTCATGGCCTGCTCTTGCCTCCACTTCGTCTCATATCCTGACACTCCTAGCGCCTTCCCTGCTGCCTGCCCACTGCTGCTGGCATCATACCAGACCACTTGAAAGACCCCAAAGCTCTTTTCTTTCATAAGCTGTCTGGCATATTTCTACTCTACCTCAGAGACTTTTCTGCTTGGGTTTGAGTGCCTCCTTTTCTCTATACATCTCTCTGTCCTTCCTTGGGACACTTCCCTCCACTGTACTCTAATCATTCACACTCAGGATCAGCTCCACAAGGCAACTCTACAGCCTTGGAGACAGGGCACACTTCTTACTCATCTTTGCAGTCCCCATACCCAGCACATAGGAGGCAATCATTGAATATCTGTGAATCAATAAATGAATTAATGAATACAAACAAAGTACCATGTGCTGGGACATCTGTTAGGATAACACAAACATTACTCACATCTAAATTAAACACAAGCATCAAATTTAGCCAGATACCCCTTCTCTCCATTGGTGAGCCACATATTACACCTTGATGTAATATGACTACATATTATTATGTTCATTCAAGGGGTACTAGATAATATTTGATGGCCATAACAATACAACTGAATAGATTAAACCCCACCTCTAGGACCAAATCATCAAAACCCCTCATATTCCAGTGGTAAGATTCCTAAAGCAGTCACAAACATGGCCTGGTTTCGAAATGAGATCCTTTTGGTAGAATGTTTACATCACAATATGTCCTGTAAGACTGAAGATCTCGCATTTGCACTAGAGATAGAGCAAGGATTGGACCATGGAATTAATCACAGGAATTTATATTGGTCTTATATGTCAAACTGGATGAAATGAACAACCTATAAGATTACAGATCAGCTTTTCCAAAACTGTATTTTGCAGAACTCTCATATACTCCAAAACAGTAATATCACCATTAGCTACCATCTACTAAGGACATCCCAGGTGCCATGCACTGTGCCAAGTGTTTTATACATAATTATTTCATTTAATTTTCATAATAACCTTATGGTCATCTGTTATTAGAATACCCACCTAAAAGCTGAGGAAACTGATGCTTAATCATAGGGCTTTCCTAAGGCTCTATAATCCAGATGAATATGACTCTAATGCTAGAGTTCTTAACCACTCTTGCCGTACTTATCAACAAGCCCATGTTCAGGCAAGTCTTAAAAACTTGGTATATGAGGCCGGGCGCTGTGGCTCACGCCTGTAATCCCAGTACTTTGGGAGGCCGAGATTGGCAGATCACGAGGTCAGGAGATTGAGATCATCCTGGCTAAAATGGTGAAATCCTGTCTCTCCTAAAAATACAAAAAGATTAGCCGGGCATGGTGGTGGGCGCCTATAGTCCCAGGTACTCGGGAGGCTGAGGCAGGAGAATGGCTTGAACCCGGGAGGTGGAGCTTGCGGTAAGCCAAGATCGCACCACTGCTCTCCAACCTGGGTGACAGAGTGAGACTCTGTCACAAAAAAAACAAAAAACAAAAAACAAAAACACTTGGTGTATGAATGCCATACTTGGAGGGTTCTGCGTACATTAATAGGGTCAGGATTCTCAGAAGTCTCCCAATAAAGATAGCCCTTTAACTTTGTTAACACGACATTTCTCAAACTTATTTGACTACAGGAGCCTTTGTAATGGAACCATTTGTAATTTATCAGGGAGCATATGTTTTGCAAAATGCAATTTGGCTTTAGATGATAACTAAAGGGATTATGAACCCACTGAGGCCAGGAAAGAGAAAGCAGCTAATTGCAGTATTAATTACAGGTGGTAGAACTAGTGAGATAGTGTGTCACAATCTCAAATGCCAGGTGACACAACAATGGTGACAATATTCGTGAGTCAAATGAAGAGTATTTTCCATTCATTGAATTAAACACCAGTGTTTCAAATTTGAGCCCATGAATCACAAAGCCAATTCAAAAAGACAATTTGTCAAAGAGGCAAAGGGATACAGACTGCTTAATTGGTGCCACGGTTTTCTAATTTTGAGGTTATATCCGTGTCTGCTTATGTGGTTTTCCAGTCTTGCTACACTTTCTTTCTTTCTAGGACACTCACATTCCCCTAGTGAAATCTTGGGTCGCCAGTAAAGCACATGAGTCTGTGAAACCTGATAGTAAAAGGCTGAAGGAGAACAAGTGTCTTTGTTACAAATAACTTGCAGTACTTGGCAATTCCGCTGAACCACTCTTTGCTATTTATTGAAATTCTATTTATTGACCACCTACTATATGACAAACTCTTATGCTAAGGAAGAAACACAGCCACTCCCGCAGTGTGGTGGAAAGAAACAAGCAATCAGATGAACGAACTATGTTAAGCGTTATCACAGAAAACTTGAAAATGCCACTGTGTTCTTGCAATCTAATTCTTTTTTTTTTTTTTTGAGACAGGGTCTCACTCTGTCACCCAGGTTGGAGTGCAGTGGCGTGATCTTGGCTCACTGCAAGCTCTGCCTCCCAGGTTCATGCCATTCTCCTGCCTCTGCCTCCTGAGTAGCTGGGACTACAGGCACCCGCTACCACACCCGGCTAATATTTTGTTTTCATATTTTTAGTAGAGACGGGGTTTCACCAGGTTAGCCAGGATGGTCTCGATCTCCTGACCTCATGATCTGCCCGCCTCGGCCTCCCAAAGTACTGGGATTACAGGCGTGAGCCACCGGGCCCGGCCAATCTAATTCTTTTTAGAGGGAAAGAGACAGCAAAAGGGCTTCATATTTCTCACTGCAAAGTACATTCATAATAAAATCTGCCTTGTAAAATCCCAAGAGAAAATGAAAACTAGAGTTGTAAGAGAAAAGCTGATTAAAGGAGTATGCAATCTGAAAGTCAACCAATATATTCATGGTAGGCAAAGCACAGAAACCAGGAATTGAGGTGCCTGCAGCCTGGTTTTGATCCTGAGTGATCCAACACTTCGCCGTTTTACCTTTTTTACCCAATCCTGGATGGATGCAATAGAGATAAATTAACCTAATGTAATAGTCAAAGTCTTACATAATTAGTGGAGCAAAATAGAAAAGAACAAAAGCTAACTTAAAATCTATTAAAACAACTATTACAAAAATAAATATATTTCTGTACATAAATAATCTTAATACCTTTATGTGGACATTTACAAGATTAAAATTACATTAGAGAATCATTTCTTGCCTACAGATTTTTTTTTCTCACTGAACTGTTCATATTCTAAAGCTGGATGGGTTCAAGGGATCTTTATACGACTTCCTTTTACAAAAATTACTTATCTGACAATCTCCACTTCAATAAATTTGTATGTTCATCCTCATTCACAGGATAAATTAGACAGATGAATTATGAAAATGAACGGGCAAGAACCAAGCCAGTGACCCTGTCTCATGAATCATAGTACAATGTTCACACGCACATCTCTTTCATTAATACGTTTTAGTTTTTAAAACTGTTTTAGATTATTTTTAAAAATTGTAGGGAAAATTGTGTTCACATACACTTCATCAACTTGCAAATTTTCTCCATTATTAACATATTAGCATGGTATATTTGTTATAGTTAATGAACCAATATTGATGCAGATTATTCAAATTTCCTTTTATTCCCTAATGCCCTTCTCCTGTTTCAGGATCCTATCCAGGGTATCACATTATAATTAGTTGTTACATCTCCTTGGGTTCCTCATATGTCAATTTCTGTGTCAATTTCTCAGACTTCACTTGTTTCTGATAACCTTGACAGATTTGAGGAGTACTGGTAAGGCATATTACAGAACTTCCTGGTATTGGCTATGTCTGGTGTTTTTCTCACAATTAGACTGGGATGATGGCATGGGTAGGAAGATCACACATGTAAAGTGCCGTTTTCATTGCATCATCTCAAGTCTACATACTATCAATGGTTTGCAACTACTGAAATTGCCCTTGGTCACTTGGTTTGGGTGGTATTTACCAGGTTTCTCTCCTGTGAAGTTACCTTTTTCTCCCCTTTCTATGCTGCAGGAAGGAAATCACTATGCAAAGCCTCACTTAAGGAGGGGGCTATGTTCTCCCCGCTGTAGGATGGAGTAGCTACAGAATTTATTTAAAATTCCTTTACATGTGAAATTTGTCTCTTCTCCTGCATACATTAATTTATTCAGTCATTTATTTGTGTTGGTATAGATTCATGGATATTTATTTTTCACTTTAGGTTATAATTCAATATTTTGTTGTTTTGGTGCTCCAATTGTTTCAGCGTTGGACATTGGGAGTTGTTTCATTTGGCTTCTGTGTCCCTTTGACAGACTCTAACCATTGTGGTTTTCTTTTGTAGCACTTCCTTATTTCAGAAACTACAAGATGTTCCAGGCTCATCTTATATACTTCCTGCCCCTGCTAGTCCTAGCATCAGACGTTTCTCCAAAAATCTCTATTTCTTTTTTTTCAGAGATGGTACTAGAAACCAAGATATGGCTGCTAGGTGTGCTTGTTGCTACTGGGGTATAATTTCTTTTACACTCTCTCAGCTGAAAAGAAATATATGTATGTATACTAACCTGTGTATATACACATACCTATAAATATTCTATATGCAACCATCTTAATCTATATTAAATTAAACATTATATTTTGTTGATTCTTCAGAAAAAAATTAACACCTTTAAAGTTTTTAAAAGTGCCTTAGAAGAAAATTATGTCATTTACATTTTAAATTTGCCAAGGCACCTGGTACTGGGTGATCCAAGAGAATGTGCCGACTTGAAATTCAGAGTTTGAGAGTGGGTTAAAATATATCTGACATTAGTGTGTAAGCCACAGTCTGCTGACCTAAAACATGGGGATAAGTAATGACACAAACTGCGAAGGACTACTGGAGAATTAAATGAGATGATGTATTTAAATTTTTAAAACCGAATCTAACACGCAACAAACATTTAATCAATAATAAATAAAATAAATATATAGTTTAAGGAAAAATAATTTCAAGAAGAAAAGGTATACTGGTATAATTTTAAGTCTAGAACTCCTTTATGTTTGACTATAGTATTCATTTTTGCCATCTAACTAAAACTAAACATTGGTTTAGATGTATTATTTCACTCCAAATATATCCTCTTGAAAGATTAGGCAGTCATAATTTTACTAGTCATGTTACTCCTGCCTGGAGGCACTGAGAAATTGGTTTCCTAATACACACTCTTATGACTCACTTCAAGGGATATTAACGGGTTAAAAACACTCGTCACAGTGAGGAAGAAAACAGAGCAATAAGACGTGGGACTGCAATTTCCACATCTCCCCGCTCCATCAGAATGTCAATCATTCAATATCAGGCAGGCCACTGAATAGAAGGAAGTCAGACTTCCCATAGAAAATAATTTCAATTCCTACAGTTGATTAGAACTGTCTCAATACTTGTAAAAATCTGTCCATATAGATCTGGAATGACATAATCAGAGATGTCTTCCATCTTTTAAAGGAAGCAATATGACTACATTTGGCAAATAAACTGCATTATCTCTTTACAAAGGGCCAAATGAGATACCAGTCGCTCAGAATACAGATTCTGCTTTCTGTGGACTGATTTCAAGCTCATGCTGATGAGTCCTTCATGCATATTCTGGTGCTCTAAAAGATTACTTAAACATTCACTTAAACTAAGTCAAATTTTGTATTGTTTCTACAAGGGCTATGGCCTAACAGGGTTCCAATGGACCAAGGTATCACGTTTTCTTAGCATAGACAAGGTATGAGTGTGTTGGAAGGGCTTATGGGTCCATCAGAAGTGAGCGATTCCTGGAATTGAGCAGAATGTCTGAACCCCATCCAAGTCATGTCAATTATGTGGGCCCACTGTGTGCCTCCTCAGCACCACGTGAACTGGAAATCTTGAAATGATGTAGTTCATCTGAAGAACTCAGCAGAAACCCTCTAGATGAGTAACACTGGATGCTGAGTGGTCTGCGGAGGACGCAGAGCGAGGCTCACAGATAGCCTGTGCTAGTGGGTGGAATGTCAGTGGAGACTTCTGGTCATGAAGACATCTGAGCATAAGGCTTGTCGGCACAGGCAGAGAGCAGAGTCTAAATCAGAAAGGGAGGAAGGCTAACTCAGCATTAACAGCAGGCCACACTCAGCTGTGTACCCTATATGGCTATGAATCTCAGGAAAGGGCTCTCTGTCCTCTGCAAATCACTGGAATAGCCACTGAGTGTTCCACACAGCACCAGGTAAGTTAACTCATAATCCTCCTCTACTTAAAACCTTTCACTGACATTCCATTATCTTCGAAGTAAAACCCAGAGTCTTCCCTGCCGCTCTGGTCCCTCCAGCTGCTTTAGCTATCCTGGCCTTCTTTCGGAGGCTGCAGGATTCTTTCTGACATTGGGGCCTTTGCAAATGTTATTCTTTCTCTCTGAACATTCCTTCCTTCCATTCTTCACAGAACTGATATCCTTCCTTTTTTTTGAGATGGAATCTCATTCTGTTGCCCAGGCTGGAGTGCTGGGGTATGATCATGGCTCACTGCAGCCTCAAACTCCTGGGCTCAAGTGGACCTTCCACTTCAGCCTCCCAAGTATTTAGGACTAAAGGCACACATCACTACATCCAGCTAATTTTTAAATTTTTTTGGTAAAGTCTCAATAGGTTGCCCAGGCTGGTCTCGAACTCTTAGGCTCAAGCAATTCTCCTGCCTCAGCTTCCCAAAGTGCTGAGATTACAAGCACGAGCCACCGCACCTGGCCTAAACTTTAAATTTTTTACTTAGATGTCATCTCCTTGGAGAGGTCATCCCTGACCCCTCTCTGAAGCAGCAAACCCCTTCCTCGTTCTCATATTATACCACTTGGCACACTCTTTGATATCTCTTGGCACTTAGCATGATTTAAAGTCATCTTATTAGTTCCTTTACTTGGTTTTTGGCCTGATTCTACCACTATGACATGAGATTCATAAGGGCAGATAATATGTTGGTTTTGTTTCTCTCTGTAGATCCAGTGCCCAGCACATTGCAGGCATTCAGTAAAAATTAGTCGTGCTGAAAACATTATGCTCACTGAAAGAAGCCAGACACAAAAGGTCACAGATTGCCTGATTCCATTTGTATGAAATGTCCAGAATAGGCAAATCCATGGAGACAGAACACAACTCAGTGGCGCCAGATACCGGGGGAAAGGAACAATGGAGAGTGACCACTTAATGGGTACAGGGTTTCCCTCTGTAGTGATGAAAATGTTCTGGAACTACATAGAGGTGATGGTTGCATGAGGCTGTCAATTTACTAAACGTCACTAGTGGTAAATTTTATGTTGCATGTATTTTACCACAATAGAAAACCAATCGGTTTCTATGTGCATGCATTGTGCTCACATGGTCCCCCACCTTCCAGGCAGATGGCACCTAAGACTCATGCCAGGCTGCACATTTTCTGGATGTGACAGCAACAGACCAGGTCCTCAAACACTGAACCATTGAGATGGACTATCTACTTTTGTCAAGTTAATTAATCCAAGGAAAATCAGGGGGTTGTAAATACACACAGTCACATATGGAACCCCAGGTTCCAGTCTCCTAATATTATGGTCAAATCAGACCACAGCACACCAATCATTTCTTTTCTGTTACTGTCATGCTCAATATTAATTGTCATGGTCAATTCAAGCTCAGGACAAGCTGCACAATTAGAAGCAGAAAGTGAATAAATGATATTTGTTGCATTTCATTTGCTTTACACATACAGGGGACAGGATGTGAGTTCCACGTATTTGTCCCATGTGCGAGCCAACCAAGCTGGCCCAATGGGAAACGGGACATGGGAGATTTCAAAACAGAAGAAGATGGCTTCTGTTCAAGTATTCCTTTCCCTCTTCCGTGAATGTCATTCCCATCGCAAGTGGCAATAAACCACAAAGAAGCTCCTCTTAACTATCTAAGAGCTTCGTTTTTATTTGGTATACCACTTCCATAATTCACCTACTTTTGAGATTACTCATAAAACACGGGTCTGGGAGGCAGGTATTGCAAGAAATTGTTCAATTAAAATACTACTTAGACTCTAAAGTTGTAAGGAACCTCCAGTTAAGTACATATGTTCCTACCAAGGAGGCTGGTCAGTAACTTAACCATTTCTTTTTTTTTTTTTTTTGAGAC
>NW_012120709.1:19426227-19524267 GCF_000951035.1 Colobus angolensis palliatus | reverse complement strand
GAGAGGCTCATCAAGCAGGCTGGTGAAACTGGGTGTTATCTCCTGTTCCACGGGTACCCCATAGTGTTTAGGAAACATGGGGCTGTGTTTCAGGAGAATTTCACGTATGCCAAGGTGGAGAAAGCACCTGCCCTGTACATTTATTTAGGCTTGGGATGTTAAACTTTGAATGGTCAAAAAAAAAAAAAAAAAAAAAAAGAACCGAACATTATTCAGCCTTAAAAATGAGGAAACCTTCCCATTGCAACAAGATGGAGGATATTATGCTAAGTGAAATAAGCCAGACACAGAAAGACCATTCTGTATATGATCTCATTTAAATGTGGAATCTGTTAATGAAATAGGCAAACTCACAGAAGCTGAGAGTAGAATGGTAGTGGCTAGGGGTTGTAGGGAGGAGGAAGTGGAGAAGTGTTGATTAAAGGGTCCAAGTTATGCCAGATATATAAGTTCTGGAGATTCGTTACAGAGCATAGGGCCTCTAGCTAACAAAATGGCATTATATACTTAAACTCTACTACAAGGGCAGATCTTACATTAGGTATTCTTAACCACCATTCTTTACATATTCTTCCATTTACTTTCAACATCTTGATCGCTATCTTGTAAACCTTTCCACGGTTCTACAAAAAATTCAGAGTGACTAGTGACAAGCACCCAAACTGCATATCCAGGGAAAACATTGGGGCACACCAAGGAAATGAAATGCAAAAGATATAAATGCATTCCCTTTCCAAATATAAAAGTTTAAATATAAAAATTTTAAAAATAAAATCTGCAACCAAAAAATTGAGATTCAGTTTTGGACAGGAAGCAATGGGAAACCTTCTGAATCTCCCATAATTTCTGTCCCACATAAAATAACACAGCCTTTCTAGAACTATAAATAATTTAAACTATTTTTATGCATTCATAGAAGGGGCAATCTTTCTAAACCAACTTCAAAGCTAGAATTCTTCATAAGCTGAACCTCACACATCACCAAAGACATAAAATATTTAAAAGAAATGTACACATACCTTCTAAAGAACCTGACCCAAGTCTTTCAAAGTCTTTCAAGTGAAGATGGCTACACTGTATACAAATGAATGTAAATACCCAAATTTAGTTCATAAAATGGGCAAAAAATTACTGCCAAAAAATAGGCAGCAATCTCAATTATGCCCTGGAATCAGCCACTATGGTATCATAAATCATGATGTCGCAAAAGCAGAAAGGACATGCATCACATATTAAAAATCTTGTCTGAAAATGTTTCTGAATTGTCTTTTTAAGTGAAGCAGTCAAGATCTACAAAGCCTAGAGACAAATATTATAAAGCCAGGAATAATTTAATCTTAAAAACATTTAACTCTTTTATTTCAATCAGTCTATTTTGAGAATCTCACATCCAGTATTCAATCTTCTGTATTATGTTCTTATTCATCCATTCTGTCTCCTAAGCAAAACACCCTCCTCCCTGTATGAGGGAGAGAGGTCCTGGCTCTCATTCCTGTTTGTCTTTTGTTTTCACTGGACTAGTAAGAGGTATTATGTATTAAACACTTGCTGTTGTGCCGAGTGCTTTACATACATGACCCCTAAAACCAAGTTTTTTCTCCATTCATTGGAGGGAAGGAGTCACTGGCTATGGCAAGTCATACTTTCCAAAGGTGGCCACAACGTCCCCATCTCATACATTCTTGTGTCATGTTACCATCAAGAGGTGGCCCTGTGACTGCCTGGACCAATAGAATATGGCTGATGTGATGCGGTGCTGGTTACACGTGAAGCCCTTGAGAGACCTGTGGCTTCTTCTTCCTGCCTCTTGGAAACCAGCTGCCTCGTAAGAAGTGTTTACCTGAGACCTCCAGGCTGTGAGAATCTTGAGCTACATAGAAAGGCCTGGGAGGACAAGCCAGTACATGGAGGGATAGGCCAAACAGCATGGAGGTATCAGATGTGCAAGTGAAGAAACCATCTTGGAAGTGGATCCTCCAGCCCCAATCATCAACATGACTGGCGAGAGGATCGGGAACAAAATTTCCAATTAAATCCTTCCTGAACTCCTGATTCACAACAACAGGAGGAAAAGAAGAAGGTTGTTTTAAGCCACTAAATCTCAGGGTTGTTTGTTACACAGCAGTAGATAACAGTAACACTGTCCCATGGGCTTGGCTTTGGAAGGGAGTTAGATCCAAAAAAGATTTAAAGAGATTTTGGTTGAGCTCACTATCTTAAGCTCGGTAAAGTATAATTTATACTGTTTTACTAAGAAAGCAACTGAGGCCCATAAAGATTAAATGGCTTGCCCAGGAGAGCAGAATGCATCAATCACCTTGTCATAGGCAAGTCGGGGAGAAGTCTAGAACTCTGCTCTGTCACTTCTTTAGTGCCGTCCAGCAATTCTCCTAGTTACTTTTTCAAGCTGTTTGTCCAGAGCACAAATGTATTAATGAAATACATGGAGAACCAAGGCTTCCAGGCTAGAAAAAGTAGCCAATAACAGATATAAAAGATTTCACTTCATCATAGTCATGTTTCTAATTTAGGTGACCCTGTAGGAATGAATAATGGCTTCCCCCAGATGAAAGTGTGTCTGTCAGGAGGGTACAATGTGCTCCCAGTGGCTTCAGGAAAAAGGCCATTGTGCATCCCCAGGCTGAGCCGGCTATGAAAGCAGTTGCAGTTAAGCTGGCAGGATCATTATGAGAGGCGTGAAGAAGCAGAAATGGACAAGCAACTGGACTCTACTCTTAATAGTTTTTTTAAAGGTCAAGAAGAAGCAGTTCTGCACCATCTGTTCAAAACAACGACAGAATGAAAGAAAACTCAAACTCTAAATTGAAGAAAGTGGCAAATTTCAAATTATCCTACTCAATAAGCTGGGCCTGTATGCCTTAATATAAAGAGTCTATAAATACAGGCATGCAGGGAGAAGTCAGTGCTTCACGGCATAGCTTCTGTGCAAAGGAAGAACATTCATCTCAATCAAACCCCCTGCATTTCCTAATGCTTACGTGTGCCTTCCACTATCAATCTTCCTCTCATAACCTTTTCTATCGGGCTCCCTGACATTCCTTCTCATTGAAAACATACCACCCCTCTCTTTTATATTTTATAGAACAGTCTCTCCACATCCATGTCTTCTTTTTTTTTTGAGATGGAGTCTCGCACTGTTTCTAGGGCTGGAGTGCAATGCTGAGATCTCAGCTCACTGCAACCTCCACCTCCCAGGTTCAAGCGATTCTCCTGCCTCAACCTCCCAAATAGCTGGGATTACAGGTGCCCACCACCACACCCTGCTAATTTTTTGTATTTTTAGTAGAGACGGGGTTTTGCCATGTTGGCCAGGCTGGTCTCGAACTCCTGGTCTCATGATACGCCTGCCTCGGCCTCCCGAAGTGCTGGGATTACAGGTGTGAGCCACCAAACCCGCCCGACCTCCATGTCTTAATGACAACCAGGCTCTTCTCTGAGGATAACTCTTTCCCCATAGCTCCAGTCAAGGAAATCTACATATCATTCCATAGCTTCTGTACTGCCAGGCCATAAAGTGGGGCAAGAGATAAGAAGTCATGCAGTCTACTGAACAGCAATCTTCACCTTGGATGTGCCACACGCACTCAAATCCAGCATGTTCATAACTGAGTTGATTCATCTTCCTCCATGGTAAACCTGCTATTTTGTGTATTCTATTTAATTGGTAAGATCTGCCCAGTTACTCATGCTAGGAAACTAGAGGTTATCTTTGACTTCTTTCTGCCTCTCACTCCAAAAAGCATAATCACTAACAAATTACTAGATTTCCTCTCATACGTATTTTTTAAACTTGTCCTTCTCCTCCAATTCTAGTGTAGTCCTAATTTAGACATCTGTTACCTCATTAGTGGGCTATGGAAAAAGAGCAGAACGAGCTGGATTCCAAATTGAGACTCCCAAAAAGCCACAGTTGTCCCTCTAAAGTACAAATGTGTCCTCATCCTTTTCTTTCAACTCTTCAACGGTCCCCTTTGCCTATAGGATAAGCCCAAGTTCCTTAACAGTGTATACTAGATCCTTCATTATCTCACCCCTCCCGTCTCTTATGCACAGTACATCACCCCTCACTGTCTCACTTCATTGCTGGCAGTTCCCAGAACCTCAATGCCTTTGCCAATGTTGTCCCCTCTCTGTCTGAGCGATCCTCACTTCTGCATTCTCTCGCACCACACCTGGTTATCTCCTTGTCACTGTTGGCATAGCTCAAGTGTCTCTGCTGCTAGGAAGTCATTCCTGACATTACTCTTCATCTTTCACCACCTGAAGGGTTAGGTCCCCTGCTGCTTTGCTCCTGTAAGAGACTTGGACTACTCCTGCCACTACATCTCCAGCACCTTATACAACACTCATTACTAATGTAGTTTCAAGAGGCAATGACATACTTATTTTTTGTTTCTCTAGCACCTCACACCAAGCCTGGCATTGTAGTGGATGCTCAAGGGATTTTTAATAATTAGATGATTAAATGATTCTATGAATGTAGTCTCAGGGGATACATCTGTACCAAAATATATTAGTTATCTGTTGCTGTGCAACAATATTACAATCAACTTAGTGGCTTAAAACAAAACAAATGTATTATAGTTACTGTAAGTCAGTAATCCAAACACAGCTTAGCTTGGTCTTCAGCTTTAGGGTCTCACAAACTGCAATTAAAGTGTTGGCCAAGGCTGTAATCTCATCTGAGGTTCATCTAGGGAAGGGTTAGCTTTCAAGCTCATGTGCTTGTTGGCAGCGTTCGTTTCCTTGTGGGCTGCTGGACTGAGGGCTGTCAGCTGGATGCCACCCCCTGGTTCCTTGCCATATGGGCTTTCCCAGCATGACCAGAAAGGAAGAGAGTTTCCCAGCAAGATAAACATGACATTCTTTTAAAATTGATATATAATAGTTGCACCTATGTTAGGGGTACATGTGATGGCTGAATACAATGTGTAATGATCAAATCAAAGTAATTGGTAGATGCATCACCTCAAATATTTATCTTTTCTTTGTGTTGGGAATATTACAATTCATCTCTTATAGCTATTTTGAAATATATATTGTTAACCATAATTTCTTTACTGTTTTATTGAATACTAGAATTCATCCTTACTATTTAACTATAGTTTTGTAACCATTAATCAACTTCTCTTCATTTCCCCTTCTCTCTTCTCAGCCTCTACCATTCTACTGGTAACCACCCTTCTACTCTCTACCTCCATGAGATCCACTTTTTAGTGAAAACATGTGATATTTGTCTTTCTGTGCCTGGCTCATTTCACATTTCTCATTTATGTTAAATAAAGACCTCCAGTTCCATCCACGTTGCTGCAAATGACAGGATTTCCTTCTTTTTTCTGGATGAACAGTATTTCATTGGGTGTGTATACATATTATATATATCACATTTTCTGTATCCATTCATTCACTGATGGACATTTAGGTTCATTCTGTATCTTGACTATTGTGAACAGTGCTATATTAAACATAGAAGTGCAAGTATCTCTTTCATATACTGATCTCCTTTCTTTTGTGTAAATACCCAGCAGTGGGATTACTGGGTCACATGATAGTTCTAGTTTTAGTTTTTTTGAGGAACCTCCATATCAAACATTACAATCTTACATAATATAATCACAGAAGTGATATCTCATCACCTTTGCTACATTACATTGATTAGAAACAAATTATGGGTCCCACTTCAAGGGAAGAAGATTAGACAAAGGCATGAAGACCAGGAGGTGGAGATCACAGGGGCCATCTTGGAGTAGGTCCACACCAGAAAGGCTGCGTAGCTAAAACAGCAAGGAGTGGGTTGAGAACAGCAGGAATATGTTAAGGGAAAAAGGAATATGTTTCTATGCAAATATTACCATACAATCTGAATCTTTTTATCTTCCTGAATATGACTTTCAGGTTACCAGAGAATTCTACAATCAAAAATTTCTGCAAAGCATAACTCAGGGTTTGGGTGGAAACACCAAGTTTTAAACGTTGACCATTTTCTACTTTTGCATTCCTTTGAGCTTCATTATTTTTGTAACGGGTTCTGTAGATCAGCTAGAATCTTCTTAAATCATTTATTTTCCATCCATTTTATAGGGTGTTTGGGGCCTAGGAGGCAGAGCCTTACTTAATATATCTCAATAATTTATAGCCAACAATACAGTAAGGAAAATGTCAACCTCATAAAAACTGAAATTTGAAAAGTGAGAGGTGTTCAAATTTTCCTCAGAGAAACCAAAATTTATGGAAATAAGGCAAGTCAAGGAAGTATAGTAAAACATTTCAAAACGTAAAGAATGTACTTCATGCACCAGCAATCTTTAAACATGTTCCTGTGGGCTGTACCACATCTTCAGCAAACGGCAGCCTGTGACAAAGTTGTCAGGGACCCGCCATTCTCCAGCCAGGTCGCCCTAAGATGGCCAATGACACAGTGGTCACTTCAAGGTATAACTTTGTCTCAAAACCTTCCTATATCCTGCCTTTAAAGGGCTTCAATCCTCTCTATAAATGCTATGCTTCCCCTTTGAGTGGCTCTCTTGCTCTCTCAGACTCTGAATTAATCACGACAGTCATGCAGAAGGCCCCAAATGCCTTTCAAGCAACATTATGGATGAGGAAAAAAGGGGAAGAAAAAATGACTTCTGGCTTTCCATCAAAAACATACAGCTATTAGCAATCGTCTAAAAAGGCTTCGAGACTGGATCAATTTGGTCCCCAACAAGCCGAGGAGGTTGAAGTCTTCACAGTGAAAACAGCCTCTCTCAGGCCTCTCTTTAGTTCTGTATCGGGGAATAAGGAGAGAATTCTCCAGTAAACTTTAAAGGCTGTAAGTAATTTCTGAGGTGTAGCCACTATCTGCAATTAGAATTTCAGGGACTACCCAGTGAAATTCAATCGCACCCAGAGGATTCCATTGGAAAAATATCCTTCCTCGAGGAGAGGACCAGATTCTAAAGGGGCTGCCTAATGCCTCAGGTAAGGGTTTAAAATGCTGACGGTGGGACTTTTATTTTAAGTTGGTAAACCCACCAGCCCTGGCACTATACTGGCTGACACTGGACTCCAATTGAGTATCAGGAATTTTAAAAAGAGCATAGAACATTAGGATCAGAGCAATCCTCACTTACTAGTTGGGTAGCTCATTTCACTTCTCTGGGCCTCAGTCTCTCACCAGAAACGTGCCTGTTTCCTCGGTTAATTCACTCAGCTGGTAGCCTGAATCTGGATTCCAACATCTCTAAGCACATTTGGTAGACTTGGGGCCAGGGGATCTGTCAAACATCTTTGTACATGAGAGACTTGGGGTCCTTCCAGCAAATGAATTTATCCTAAGGTGACATAGAGCTGGGCCACCAACCTGACCCAGTGTTGGAGACAATGATTCTGAACACAGCATGGCAGAGACTGCCCAAGTTCACCCCTATCTAGACCTATGGCTTAGGCCTGGGCCCTGAGAAGAGAAGGCTGACATGGGAAAACCAAAGAAGAATTTTTTGCTCTGGGTAACATAAGGGCATTCACAAGCCCCCAGGGACTTCCAGGAACTGAGAGGAATTTTTCTGTGGCTAAGATTGTGGTGTGTGGGTGGGCAAGAGTAAGTAATATCATTACTCTCAGTGTGACCCTCACTGAAGTTATAAGCAGGGACAGGCCAGAGGCACCTGGATCATTAGCATTATTATTCATACTGGGAAAAGTTTGGAAAAATTTTTTCTATAACCCCAAACTTCACAAAATTTTTTTTACCATCTCATACCAGTCAGAATGGAGATTACTAAAAAGTCAAGAAACAGCAGATGCTGGCAAGGTTGCAGAGATATAGGAATGCTTTTAAACTGTTGGTGGAAATATAAATTACTTCATCCATTGTGGAAGACACTGCAGTGATTCTTCAAAGATCTAGAAGCCGAAATACCACTTGACCTCGCAATCCCATTACTGGCTATATACCCAAAGGAATAGGAATCATTCTGTTACAAATATGCATGCACGGGTATGTTCATTGCAGCACTATTCACAATAGCAAAAACATGGAATCAACCCAAATGCCCATCAGCGATAGACTGGATAAAGAAAATGAGGCACATATACACCATGGAATACTATGCAGCCATAAAACAGGAATGAGATCATGTCCTTTACAGGGACACGGATGGAGCTGGAAGCCATTATCCTCAGCAAACTAATGCAGGAACAGAAAACCAAACACCACATGTTCTCACTTATAAGTGGGAGCTGAACAAGTGGGAGCAGTGTAGAGAAAGGAGGATATACGCACAAGGTAGGGGGGCCTTCTGTTAGAGCCCCTGCTATTTTTCTGTTCTGCCTTTAGCAGAGTTTTAACGCAAAGACCTACATTCTTTGCGGCAGGGCAGCCCTAAGAAACTCAAGCTGAAGCTAAGTTCACCTTCAGCACTTTCAGCTCTTCTGTTCCTTCCCTGGGAGCCCTCTAAAGAGTATGGACATAGGGAGGGGAGCAACACACCGGGACCTGTTGGGGTATGGGTGGTGGGGGGAGGGAGAGCATCAGGAAAATAGCTAGTGCATGCTGGGTTTAATACCTAGGTAATGGGTTGACAGGTGCAGCAAACCACCATGGCACACGTTTATCTATGTAATAAACCTGCACATCCTGCGCATGTACCCCGGAACTTAAAAATAAAAATAATAATAAACAACAAAAAAATCTAAACTTCACAAAATTTTGTTTACACTTGGAGAAAGGTAAAATATTGCTTCAGTTATTGTGAGGTAAGAAACTACTGCCATCATCAAGCCAAGCTAAATCATGCTAACTAAATTTCCTTTAAGTGACATACTATGGCATTTCCCAGCTTATGTGAGTCCCAGCTTACCCTGAGTCCCATGCGAAACCCACTTCTCTAGAGGGGTGGAGGTGCAGGGGTGGGGAGGGACTGCTGCTAGGCTTCTGTTCAGATTAGGCAGAAAATAGAAATTCAACTCACATTTCATAAAAGATGATTTCTGAGAAATACCAAATCTGCTTCTCACGGCTCAAGAGTTGTTCAACTCCATTTTAATTAACAATGTTTCAAAAGAAAAGTCCTTTGTCTATTTATTCTTTAAAAAGGAAGTCCGGATTTTCTCCCATTTGAAACTGCTTTATTGACTTGACTTGCAGCAATTCCCTTAGGTAGGTATCACCAGCACATCCAATTCAGCTAAGGATTAGATTCGATTACTGTCTGGTAAACAACTTACTACCCACACAGATTCAGTCCCAAATGAAATCCTCATGTTACTGAACACTTCTCTATGAAGGGAAACTTAAAAGTCTCTCTTGCCTAAAGGTGCACCTGGATGCTACACAGTACTCAAGAGTGCACGGGGACACAGGAGCCTTGCATCTGGAAGACCACTGCAGTATCTAGAATCTACGTAAGTACACCTTTTAGGTGGGCAAATTGTAACAGGTATCAAAGTCTCAAAAATGTTTACACCTTTAGACCCAGCTATTCCATTTATATGAGTTAATTTAGACTATGAAAATCAAATTAATGTAAAAAACTGAAAGGATGGTCATTGTAATGTTGCTTACGAGAGAAAAACTGAAGTAAACTAATGCTCAGTGTTAGCTATTGGTTAAATTACACAATTAAATATTGTATAGGTATTTTCAGGCATTAAAAAAATACAGTAGAAAATATATGATGACACGGAGAAATGATGCTATAGTGAGCAAAATGTTACAAAATAGTTTATACTACAATATAAAAAATGTAGTTTATAAAGTATATATGTTTGTACATAAACAAATGACCTGAAGGATAGACACCAAAATGTTGAACTTATTTTTTTTTAAGTGGTAGTTTAATGGGCAATTTTTATTTTCCTACTTTGTTTATCTGTGTTTGTAAATTTTCTACAATAAATATGTATTACTTTTTGATACTAATAAAGTATTTGGGTAAAGTTAGAATTATGAGAGACTTAAGAATAATCTAACCCAACACCTCACTTCATATACAGTGATGCTGTTGCTTAAAAAGTTATATTGGGGGAAAAAGAAACTCTCCCACCAAAAGGGGAAAGAATTTAAGTCACTATCTGCATTAATATTGTCTTCGATTAAATTGGAAGTTAAATGAATTACAAACTTATCAAAATAACCTGTAACTTATCAAAAGACCCTCTATAGTAGCAGTTCTTCAGCTTTTCTGGGTCATTGACTCTACCTTTGAAATATTTGACAAGTACCACAAGTGCTCTTCCTGGAAAAATGCATATGACCTAGTAGAAATTTAGCACATTGGTTCATGGATTAAAAGGGACCCCAAAGCTGGTCCATGGGTTCCCTGCAGCAGTGTGTTGTATGCTGTACCTTGTGACAAAAAATTGCAGGACAGGATAGAAAATGATAGAATAAAGAAGAACCAAATAGAACAATACAAAATATAGCATGCATATGAGATGGGTTGGTAATATTTGGTGAAAATTTTGTCTCAGGAATTATTTTTAATATCTAAATATATCACAGGAATATTTAACTGTATGATTTGCTTGTGTATTCTAGATTGTGATATAAAATATATTTATCACCATGGATTGGGGTTAAAGAATATGAAAGTGACTGTCCTAGAAGCTCATTAACCCAAGTTTTAAAAATCCTGCACTAGGAGGGAAAACAGCATCTGGGTGATTTAAGTGAATACTGAACTACACTTTTTTTTACATTAAATTTTGTACTGGGTTTTGAATTTTGTGTATTTTTTTTCTACAGGCATCATACTGCCTAACTCCAAACTACACTACAAGGCTATAGTAACCTAAACAGTATGGTACTGGTATAAAAACAGACACACAGATAAATGTAACAGAATAGAGAACCCAGAAATAAAGTCACATATTTACAACCAACTGATACTCGACAAAGTTAATTATACGTTTTGAAGAAAATAAGGGGAAAGAGTGGAATTTCTCAAACCTCCTATAATAAATTATCTGGTGCTATTGAGACAAAAAACTAGAAGTTAAATATTTGAGTCAGAGTCTGAGCTAGTAGTTTTTCAGTCTTTCTGGTCTACATTGCATAAGCACTTACATGCCGTATTTCTAACTAATTTATTTACTACCATTAAGTATGGACAACATTCTCCTATGTACTGTTTTGATTCTATGAGTGTAAATCATATCCAGCCACATATAAACTCTTTTTTTCTCAATCATTCATTCTCTTTCTCTCTGTCACTCATTCCCTCTACCCTCTGTTTCTGCCCCCCACCTTGCACCATGCGTTCTCACGACAGAGCAAAAAATGGAATAGAAAAACCCCACAGAATTGACTGAATCTGAGACATCCATACCAGCCACGAGGAGACAAATGTCTGTTTCAGACTTTCTCCAAGGCATTCTTTTTCAGGCATTCAGACTCATGCCAAATGCCTGAATCAAATGGATTTCCCATTAGAATGGTGGACTTGTGTCCCTTGAAGACAACTAACTCAATTAAGCTTTCTCTCACACCTGCTTCAGCCATGCCACCTGAATGGCCCTCAAACACGCTTTGTCAATAGGACAGACACATAGCTGTTTAGTTTTATGGGAAATGATCGCAACTGTTCTAGCTCAGGGGAGTGTAGAGAAAAGAGGACTTTGGCACAAGGTTAGGGGGCCTTCTGTTAGACCCTCTGCTATTTTTCTGTTCTGCCTTTAGCAGAGTTTTAATGCAAAGACCTACATTCTTTGTGTCAGGGCAGCCCTAGGAAACTCAAGCTGAAGCTAAGTTCACCTTCAGCACTTTCAGATCTTCTGTTCCCTTCCCTGGGAGCCCTCCAAAGAGTATCTGGGAAAAGAATCATCACCCTAGCTCAAAGAATGGAAGCAGAAGTAGAAAGCAGACATTCCTGGGAGACAGAGTTGATTATTATTAACTCATTACATGTGCAAAACACTCTGCAAGATAACTGATGACACATTACATAGGCTACTTTCTGGCCCTGACCCATGAGTTTCAAAGGCATTTCTAAATAAAGGGAAATAAAATTTCAGAGAAGAAATTACCTAAGATCAGGATGAATCAGGTCCGGGATGAATCACAGCTTGGCATGAAGGCCAGGGAGTTGATCATAGAATCATCTTTTTTTCATTGAAGTGAAATTCACATAACATGAAACTAACCATTTTCAAGTGTACAGTTCAGTGCCATTTAGTACATTCAGTGCCATTTAGTAGTGCCATCACCACCTCTATCAAGTTCCAAGACATTTGCATCACTCCAAAAGAAAACCCTGTACCTACCCATGAAGCTGTCACTCCCAGGTCACAGAATCTTGAGTTCAAAAGCAGGTCTGACAGTGAGATCTGTTCACAAAAGGTTCCTGCCCTGAGTCTAATCCCAGGGCAGGAACTGTAGGGGTCTGGTTCATCACTGTACCCTTAGCCTGTAGAACAATACTTGGCTCACAAGAGCACCCCAAGAAACACTCCTTCAAGGAATACTGAAGGATTGTGAACCAAGCAGAGTACTAAGCAGCTGGAATTGGTACTAAGCTAGTGAACTACTAACCCTTTCCCTCTGACACACCTAAGTGATAGAAGCTTTACATTATCTCATTTGATTCTGCATGGGGACACCTGAAGCTTAGAGAAGCACCTTGTCTGAGTTCACTGAGCTGGTATGTGTCAAAGCCAGGGCTGGGGCCAGGCAGGATAACCCAAAGTCTATACTTCTTAACACTAGACCATGGATGCCTTACAGAACGAGAAAAATTAAAGTCCAGAGCACAGTCCTTTACTCATTTTGCAAAAGCAGGGAGAACCAAAGGAATCAGAGAAACTGCAGGCCTCACAAGATGGATGGATCATCAGGATGGGTAGTAAAGCTACCAACAAAATGTGAGCTGACATCTGTGTCCACAAGGGAAGTCCTTGCTCTTCAGTAATTCAGCCACAGGCAGGAGCTTATCTTCTGGTGATCTCTGCAAGTGTGCACGGATTCTACGGTGAACCAGAGGTATTACTAGAAGGCAAACCTAATATAGCAAGTGATGCACAAAGCCATTTCTGGAATATTGTAAAGAGTTAAAAATAACTTGCTAACCACCTAAATACCCATTGTTTTGACATTGTTTTAAAAGCTTTCAAAGTTTCTGTCAAAAACAACATTCTTGGAACAAATGGCAATGCCACTCCAAACAAATGGTCTATTTTCCTCCTCAATATTTTAAAGCTCTAAGTTTTGTCTCTTTTTCTCAGGAAAAAACAGGACAGCAGTGTCAGAGTGTCTGATTATTTAAGTCTCAGCAACAGTCATCATCACTGTTCTGATGCCCATTTCCAGACGTGGAACCTGAAGCCCGGAGAGATTCATTGCAAGTAGAGGTGTTACTGAAGTCAGCTGGAGCCTTGGAAGACAGCAGCCACCAGAACCAGAATATATGAAGATGATACGGTTTCGCTATGTTCCCACCCACATCTCATCTTGAATTGTAGCTCCCATAATTCCCAAGTGTTGTGGGAGGGACTCAATGGTGGGTAATTTAATCATGGGTGGGTCTTTCCTGTGCTGTTCTCGTGATAGTGAATATGTCTCATAAGATCTGATGGTTTTGTAAAGGGGAGTTCCCCTGCACTTCTCCTTGCTGCCACTATGTGAAGAAGGACCTGTTTGCTTCCCCTTCCACCATGATTGTAAGCTTCCTGAGGCCTCCCCAGCCCTGGGGAACTGTGAGTCAATTAAACCTCTTTCCTTTATAAATTACCCAGTCTTGGATATGTCCTTATAGTAGCATAAGAATAGACTAAAACAGGGGATGAAGATCAAGAAGACATGATGCTGACTTCCAGAGACGACAGGAACAGTGCAGAACTCTAATCACCCCAGAGCAGGTGGGACAGAGAAATTGTTCTGAGACTATACATACAATTTAATTTTTGCCTCCAACCTGGTATGGCCTGGGAAGTAGAGGCTTTATTTTCTGTTATTTGCTGGGTTGAACCTAAGACATTATTAATATTTCAAATATTTTTACAGTATTGCTTATAATCAAGTTATTTTAAAAACATTTTAAGTGTGATTTTATGTTATTTTTATTTTAAGTGTCATATTATATTTCATCATGATTTTATTACATGGAGGATGAGAATTTCTTTAAGTCAATAAATATGTGGTTAAATAAATATTGGAATTTAATGGGAAAATAGGATTTACTTTGATCATCTGTTATTATTCAGAAAAAAAATGTGGCAAAATTAAAAAGTTAGCTCCTGTATTACCAGCCTTATGGGAACACATGCATTCCAGTAAAAGTACCAGTAGTATCAAGCCACAAATCTCCTGAGTGCCTACGTTGCTGTTCCTTCCCATCAGCAAATGCTGTTTACATGAAAACCTAACACATACAAAGCTTAAAGCATGAACTTTAACACGCAGTGTATTTCCACATCTATGAACTGCCATTTATTTAGCTGTTCATCCATTGATCTAACCATCTACCTGTCATCTTTCTTCCTTTATTCCTTTCCCTTCCTTTCTTTCTTCTGTCTGTCCATCTATGTCCTTCCTTCCTTCCTTTCTTTTTTCTTTCCTTCCTTCTTTCTCCTTTCTTTTCTTTCTTTTTCTTTCCTTCCTCCCTCCCTCCCTCCTTCCTTTCTTTCTCTTTCCTTCTTTCTCTTTCATCTATTATTCTATCATCTTTCTTTCATCCATTTATCTTTCTGTCCATCTTTCTATTTTCCTTTCTTCTTCCTGTTCATCTTTTTGTCTGTTCATCCATCTTGCTATCCATCTAGCTATCGTTGTGTTTATCCATCCATTCATGCATCTATCTTTCATCTATTTACCATCTGCAATGTTGCTAACATCAAAACATTTATGGTTGTGGACAGGATATCTTCCATGCCAGGTACCTTTGACCCTCCTGTTGAAAAGAGTCAACTCCTATTCATCTATGGCTGTAAAAGCAACGTTTCAATTTAAGGTAACTGAGAGTTGTCTGTAAACATTAAGGGGAAGTTATGCCTTAGGTCAGTGTATGCCTTAGGTCAGTGCTGTTTTGGGATGGGGAGGTGGTCAGTATAGAATAATAGTTAAGAGTTCAAGCTCCAACACTGGACTGTGTTCAAAGCCTACTCTCCTCTCTTATGAGCTCTGTGCTTTTAAGCCAGGTGCCTAACCTCTCTGCTTTCCTGTTTGTTCCACTGTGAAGCAAGGTGATATTAATGCCATCTTCTGAGACTGGATCCAGGGAATTAAATAAGCAAGACACCTACTGGACACTCAATAATTATGACTCTGCCTTCTACAGAGTATTTTAATCTGTATTTTTCATAGCAATCAAATTAGTATAGGCTAATGGGCACTCCTGTGACGAATAATTAACAAACTGTGCTGTCTCTCCCATGTTATTTTCCCCAAATGCTGTTAAAGGGAACAGAGTAAGTCTTTAGAAACATACCACAATTCATCTTTTTCTCATCATTCAACTATAGCTTTGTGGCTCTATTCATCTCACCTCAGAGCTTTAAATGACAAAACTTCTAACATTCCCAAAGCTGATCAGCAGATAATATAACACAGTTAGAAAACCAATTTAAAAAAAAAAACTCCTTTATCCAAAGAAAAATTTCCTTGAGTTGAGCCACTTAACTCACCTCAAAGAGAAAAGCCTACTTCTATAACATGCTGGCCTATTTTAGAAGACAGGTTGAAATAAAATAAAGCAATTTACCCATTCTGAATCTATCATCAGGGGAAAAGCAGAAATATTATGTCTCTCATTTAAATTCATTTGCGATATATTTTCATATCAGGAAGTATAAATAATGCATGATGGCATTTCAGAACCTCAGATTAATGCTCCAGTGTGTTCTCTGTGTTCTACTGCTTTACATTTTGTAGTCACAGCGTGCGTGATCCCACAGCAAGCTCGCGAATGTGGTTCCCAGGGGGCTGTTTTAGGGAGTAAAGTGGGAAGGGAATTGCCTTTCCCAGGGCACCGAGGTGTCTGAGTGCACTTCCTTCCTTTACCACAATTACTGTCTTAGTGGGTGCTCCCTCATCTGCCGAGCTGCCGAAGCCTGACTGTGACCCCCTGAGAAGTTCTCACTGCCTAGTAGTGACTCATCCACCCCCTGAAAACAGCCATTCTGTCTTTCTACCCAAGAAGGCCATGACGGTGGAGGGAGTCCACCTAGTGCTAGTTTTCTTACTGACAGGGGAAACAAACCCAGCGAGTCTGTCCTGGGAGAATGCTTATAGCGTAAACCAATTGTCATCTTCCTCGCTTGTAAACACTTGTATCTTTATTTTATATGTGTTTAAAGTATACACTAAAACTGGGGATGTTTTCGCTCAAGTATCTGCCATCCTTCTATGCCTTAGAAATAAAAGTGAAAGAAAGCTCACAAGCTAGCATTTCATTGCTAGGTTTTACAAATCATAGCTTTGTTTGTTTGTGTTTTTTGAGACAGAGGTCTTACTCTGTCGCCCAGGCTGGAGTGCAGTGGTACGATCTCGGCTCACTGCAACCTCTACTTCCCAGATTCAAGTGATTCTCCTACCTCAGCCTCCCAAGTACCTGGGATTATAGGCCTGCACTACATTGCCCAGCTAATTTTTGTATTCTTAGTAGAGATGGGTGTTTGCCATGTTGGCCAGGCTGGTCTTGAACTCTTGACCTCAAGTGATCCAACTGCCTCAGCCTCCCAAAGTGGTGGGATTGCAGGCATGAGCCATGGCACACAGCCTACAAATCATGATTTACAGCATGTGTGTGTGTGTATGTGTGTGTGTGTGTGTGTGTGTGTCACACAGAGAAGGAATTAACAAAGTGTAGCACGATGAAACAAATAACTAAAAATAATTACTTTCTTATCCTCCCTCAAAAGTCAAACGAACGTTACTAGATCCATCCTGGTATTCTGCCATGTCCTGAAGAAGTTATGGGTCCAAAGTTGTTCAGACAATAGCCTGATATGGAAGGGCATGAGAAAGAACAGGTGGACAGGAAGGAACCAGGCAAAGTGTCCTCCTGGCCTGGGGAAAAACGATTCAAACTTGGTAGACCACTCATTGACCCAGCAAACTTTTATTTCCTTTAGTTAAACAGATGTTATTCACATTGACTAAATATTACCGAGGCTAAATATTATCATGAACATATCACTAAAAATAGTGAGCCTGAATAAATCTGCTGTGAAATCGAAAAAAAAAAAAAAGGAAACTACTCAAAAACATCTAGGCACATTTAGATTCCAACAAACACTTGCAGAGCACAGGCAGGGCACATGGCACAGTGCTAGGTGGAGCAGGGCCCTGGAGGCTGTGTCAGGCAGGGGCCCTGCAGGTTGGGGAGGGAGATATGACTGGGGCATAAGGAGATGTACTACAGGCTGGAAAGCTGGATGTGCTCGCAGCAACGAGGGGACTCTGAGGAGGAATGCTTGTTACCAGCTGGAGAGAGAACAAAAGACTTCTTAAAAGTGATGGCATTCCAAATCCACCTTTGATTAAAAGTAGGATTTCAAGACCGGGCTCGGTGGCTCAAGCCTGTAATCCCAGCACTTTGGGAGGCCGAGACGGGCGGATCACGAGGTCAGGAGATCGAGACCATCCTGGCTAACACGGTGAAACCCCGTCTCTACTAAAAAAAAGTACAAAAAACTAGCCGGGTGAGGTGGCGGGCGCCTGTAATCCCAGCTACTCGGGAGGCTGAGGCAGGAGAATGGTGTGAACCCGGGAGGCGGAGCTTACAGTGAGCCGAGATCGCGCCACTGCACTCCAGCCTCCTGGGCGACAGAGCGAGACTCCGTCTCAAAAAAAAAAAAAAAGTAGGATTTCAGGCCAGGCACTGTGGCTCACATCTGTAATCCAAGCAGTTTGATAGACCAAGATGGGTGGATCACCCAGGTCAGGAGTTCGAGACCAGCCTGTTCAACACAGTGAAACCTCCATCTCTACTAAAAATACAAAAATTAGCTGGGCCTGGTGGTGTACGCCTGTAATCCCAGCTACTCAGGCGGCTGGGGCAGGAGAATTGCTTGAACGGGGAGGCGGAGGTTACAGTGAGCCATTGCACTCCAGCCTGGGTGACAAGAGTAAAACTCCGTCTCAAAAAAAAAAAAAAGGTAGGATTTCAATAGGGACACAGGAGAGGGGATGGATAGTGTGAGTCAGCAGGTTGAGTGGTCTGTATTGATGACCACACAGGTATTTGAAATCCTTCATGGCACCCACAGGATGAAGTTCTAAAACAAGATAGAGCCCCCCCCTCCCTGATCTGTCCCCAGTGCCCCCTCACCAGCCTCATCTCCTACTGGCCCCCATTTCCCACCCTGGGGAGGAACCACCTACAGTTCCCCCTTTCCCACTCTATTTCCACTGGCGAGAAATAAAGTCAAAAAGAAGGTTGTTCCAGATCACGGAAAGCTTTAAATGGCAAAATAAGAATTTGAGAATACAAATGATGAGAAGGAGGAAAACCAGTATTGACTGAGTACTTACTATGTGTCAGGCACTAATCTAAGTAATGATGAAAAGTCAAGGACACTTTCTGGAGCAGAAGAAGGATAGGATGAGAGTTACGCTTTATGAAGATGAATCTAACAGCAATGGGTGAAGGGGCGAGCCCAGGAATCTGGCAGTGACCCTGCAAAGGCCACAGTGGTTATGGAGAAGGGAATGGAAAAGTCAGGGCAGAGGCAGACCTGAGGCCTCCACAAACGACAGCTGGGACAGGTGAGGAAGAGACCAAGGGAATGACCATGGCCCTAACAGGAGGAAGGACGGTGACGGATGTATCTGGGGCGTTATTCCATCCAAAGCACTCCCAGGCAGGCACTGGAAGTATGGGCTGCAGTGCAGATGAGAGAGAAGAGTTAGGGATGACTCAGGAGTCAATGAGGACAGGAGGAAAGATACAAGCAGGGCTTTCAAGAACACCTGCATTCGGGGACTGGGAACAAGTGAAGGAGCCCAAGAAGAACAAAAGTAAGGTGAAGTCACAAAGGGAGAAGGCAAACCAGAGGAGAACAGGGAGGGAGGCCAAAGGACAGAGGGAGGAAGATGCTGCGGGGGGCTGAGGCCAAGGCTGAGAAGGCGCCACTGAATTCGGTGTCCGGGAGGATATGGCTAGTGGAAAGGCTGTGGCAGGGGCGGGGAGTTAGGAGTGCAAGGAAAAGGAGGTGATAACATCTCTTCAGACAAGTGGTGAGGAAAGGAAGGACAAAGGAGCAAGGAGAGGGGATATTCTCCGTCCCTCTCAGGCACAAGGAAGCCCTGTGATGTCTGCAGGCTGTACTCTGGGCTCAGAGATCTGCTGGAGAAGAAAAAACATCAAATGCCACAGGGCGAGGCTTAACTGATGAAATAGGTACCAGAGGAAGTCAGAGGAGGGAGGGGCAAGTGACAAGGGCAAAGTTCAGCTTCTGAAAGACGGATTGGTTTTTCCCATGAAATTAGAAAGAAGGAGAAAGTGAATTAAGGGAAAGAAGGTCTTTTAGAGAGAGAAGAGAAAAGCTGAGGGGACTCTTTTCAGAGCACTGCTTCTTCCTTGTAATGTGTAAGGGCCACAGAGGGACAGAGGCACAGGTAAAGGGGTAAAGTGCTTCTGGGGGATGGTGGGGAGGATTCTACCAGTGATGACCGGGTCACCCATGGGAGGAGCAGTGGAACTAGTCAGACCTCACCCCGGAGGGGTTCAGAATGATGTTGCTGTTGTTGTTTTAAATGGCGGAGAACAAATCTTAAAATAATTTTTTTTCAGACACAATAAAATGACATGACAAGAAGAGACCTAAAGATGTTCATTATATCTTCTTTCTTTAAATCTTCCTATTACACCCTGATGAGCAGGTCTACTATTGGTTCACATCAAGTTGTCAAAATAAATCTGAAGATAGCCATCCCCATTACATAACCAAATAGTCAATTCATTATATAGTTACTCTCCTGGCTTCACAGACTATTTACCAGCATGCTACCCAAGGCTATAACACAAAGAAACATCTCTTGCCAGCGCTCCTAATGTGAGAAAAAGCTTAAAATTTTTTTTAAACATAACCACATTAACAAACATAAAGGCATGTATGGGTTTATGACTGTCTTATATCCAATTGGAGAACGAAAAAAACATAAGACAGTAAAATCCTGCACTCTTTTTTGACTGTGTATTGAGTGTAAACCATGTTTTATAAAATATTTTAAGAGGCTATTCCACAGTTGACTAGAATCTATCTCATCTTATACTCTGTACCAATGACATTTCCTTGTAGCTGAAAATAATTTAATTTAGAATAAATTTATGGAAACTATGCCATGCTATTTCCTTGAACACTTAAAAGCAAAATCATACATATTAATATTATAACATTGGGCAGAATAATAATTCAAAAGGAAAGAAAAGGGTCTTACCTATTGTAACAGAATAATATGAGTTGGAATACAGTAGCCAAACCATCCAGAAATGTTATTCCAGCCAGAAGGGATGAAGAGCAGAAGGGGAAAAAAAGAGAAAAGGGGTAATCAATAGTGATGTAAAAACACTTTCAGTTTCTAAACCAACCAATGAACAACACTTATAACATAGTGAGAATCACCCAGCACTTTATAAGAGAGGAAATAAACAACAGAGGCTATCATTTGCTGTACTTATGATTTCTAAATACGCCATCATTCAACATACAAGCAACAATTCCAAACAGAAATTATTTTGATTTATACGAGAGAGCAATGTATTTTAAAGTTAAGAATAGGGCAGACAAACTACAGCATGCAAGTCAAATTCACCCGCCATCTCTTTTTGCACATAAAGTTTTATTGGAACACAGCCATATCCATTTGTTTATGTATTGTCTGTGGCTACTTTTGTGCTATGACAGCAGAGCAACAGAGACCACACAGC
Source organism: Colobus angolensis palliatus (assembly GCF_000951035.1). Taxonomy (NCBI): domain Eukaryota; kingdom Metazoa; phylum Chordata; class Mammalia; order Primates; family Cercopithecidae; genus Colobus; species Colobus angolensis. The sequence goes on along the minus strand of NW_012120709.1, from coordinate 19,503,397 downwards.
CCATAAAACCTAAATATTTACAATTTGCCCATTATTGAAAATGTTTGCTGTCCTCTTTTTAAGGGTAATGATACAATTGTTCCTTCACCTGTTTCCTTCTCAGACAATCACATCCCAACCAGCCTAGACCTGTGCTGTCCAATACGGCAGCCACCATGCATTTGCGACCAGGGTATACTTGGAATATACTGCAGCTAACCCAAATTGAGGGGTGCAAAATACACTCTGAATTCCAAAGAGTCAGTAAAACAATAGCAAAAAGGTAAGATATCACATCAATTATTTGTATTTATTTATTTTAAAATTATTATTATTATTTCAGAGATAGAGTCTCACTCTGTAGCCCAGGCTGGAATGCAGTGATGCGATCTCGGCTCACTGCAATCTCCGCCTCTTGGGTTCAAGCAATTATCCCTGCCTCAGTCTCCTGCGTAGCTGGGACTACAGGCGCACTCCACCACACCCGGATAAGTTTTATATTTTTAGTAGAGATGGGGTTTCGCCATGTTGGCCAGGCTGGTCTCGAACTCCTGACCTCAGGTGATCTGCCCACCTTGGCCTCCCAAAGTGCTGGGATTACAGGTGTGAGTCACCATGCCTGGCCAATTGTTTTTAAAATACTGCATACCTGTTGAAATAATAATACTTTTGATATATTGAGTCGAACAGAATATATTATTAAAATTAGTTTCTATTTTTAACACAGCTACTAGAAAATTTTTAAATACATATGAAGCTCTCATTTTATTTCTCCTGAAGAGAAGTAGCCTAGAGTCTAGGCCCCAGACAAATAATACTCTGAAAATTATATTTCTCCAGGATGTGATGCTGAAATAACATGATTCAACTTATATCCTGTGTCTAGGCTATATTCCCAGAACTTAGACAGCAAATGATTGGTAATTGGTCTGCTTTTTCATTCGCTTCGTAACTAAACTGTACAACTTGTCTGGTTAATTTAGACCTTGAGATGACTGAAGAAAATGAGTGAAAATGTTCAATTATTGGCTACATACAGACACAGTGCAAGTTGCCGGTATCAAACTGCCTGGGAGCAATAAATTTTGGTGAAGACCAATTACATCCTTTCATCTTCCCTCATTACAGAGATAAGAACAGTGCAAACTCTCACCTCCAGCAAGTTCCCTGTAGCACACTAACAGGTAAAGGAGTAGAAGAGAAGAGCAGAAAAGCCTCGCCAGGAAAAGCCAAGTTCAAGTGAGCCTCTGTTTGCCAATTGCAAAAAACAAATCTGGACAATACAACCCATCATACAAAATGCATTAATTATTATTGCAGATTCACACATATTCTGCTTAACATTTACCTCACTTAACACCCAAAGCTAACAGATTTACAGTACGTATATATATTTTTTAAATCAGTGAGTTTTCCCTTTGGTCAGGCATATTGCTTTCCATGTAAATCTATGTCGTATAAGAAGACAAATGGATGACATTTACATACATGATGAGAAGTCTGCAGCCCTGGTGATGTCTATTCACCTCATCATATCCACAGTATTTGTGAACTATAATACCCTTTCCTGGAACACCAACATTCATTTCTCCCAAGAAAGCACAGAACCAGCCATAAAGGTGTGACTGTGATAAAAGCTGATGGATTCTCACCACTGAGCAACGACTGTTGGGGGAGGGGGGCAAGAAATGGCAGAAGCAAAGCATTTCTTCCCCTCAACATCTCTATGATGTTTTCAAAACTTTAATTTTAACTCAATGGAGGCCAAACCCTAGAGTTCTTTTGGGATGAACTAAATCCAAGGCTCCTAATACGTGGGCCCTCCACAGCACCATCTCTCTGTCATGTCTTCAACTACCTATCACCAAATCGGTACCAGTCCCAAGCCAAGCAGATCTACTATGCTGGATGGTAAGGGATACCAGTGGTGAACAAATGAAATTCTTGCTTGCTTTAAAGATGCTTTGAATTAGTAGGGAGATAAGATGGGCATAAAAATAAGTATGATGCAAGTCAGACCAAGGTAAGTCCAGACTAAAGTGCTATGGGGCTCTCAGAGATGGGAGAATCCCTTTCTTTTTTTTTTTTTTTTGAGACGGAGTCTCGCTTTGTCGTCCAGGCTGGAGTGCAGGGGCGTGATCTTGGCTCACTGCAAGCTCCACTTCCCAGGTTCACGCCATTCTCCTGCCTCAGCCTCCCGAGTAGCTGGGACTACAGGTGCCCGCCACCGCGCCCGGCTAATATTTTTGTATTTTTAGTGGAGATGGGGTTTCACCGTGTTAGCCAGGATGGTCTCCATCTCCTGACCACGTGATCCACCCACCTCAGCCTCCCAAAGTGCTGGGATTACAGGCGTGAGCCACCGCGCCCGGCTGGGAGAGTCCTTTTCTTTTCAACTACAAATAATCGGGAAACTTTCCTTGGAAAAGGATGGCACGAGAGGGAGATGATGAAGAGATTCTGTGCAGAGAGAATTATCTACAAAAGGCAAGGAGGCCAGAGAGCAGTGGGCTTGTTGGAGAACAGTGAGCGGGGCACTTTGGCTGGGACATTGATTTAGGGATTAGTGAGCAATAATTTGAACAGCATGTTAGAACTGGGTCATGGAGAGGGCCTCAATGCCGGACAAAGAAACCTGGACTTCATTTTTGGCAGGTTGGGGAGAACTGGTGCAGGCTTCCGATGGAGGGACTGACGAGATGCACAATGACACAGACGCAAGAGCCCGGGATTGGGTGTCGGGAAGGCTCTGGCTGGGGGTGGTGCTCCCCACCTGCAGGGGTGGGCCTGGCCCTCTGGGACTGTGTTTTGACATTTTTCTTTCTCCGAGGCTGGGCCAGGCAATCTCTAAAATTCCCACACACTCGAAGAAAATGTCTGAGTCCAGGAAGAGAGCTGTATTTTCGGGAGATGTATCTGGCACTCGTGGAGCCAGAGGCTGGAAGCCTAAGGACTATGGAGTAGGCTACAGGCACAGTACAAGAGACGTGTCAACATGAAGACCAGAGTTTGTGTCTGAAGCAGAATGTGGGAGCAACATAGAAATGCCCACAGCATTGGAAAAGGAAAAATATATCAAACTTATGCATTTAATGAAGAACAGTAAGGAGGGACTCCAATGTGATCATGAGGCTGTGAGTCTGGGTGCATTAGACAAGAACTGAACACTGAACAATTCGATATCAATCAGCAGATGTTTTTAAAATAAAGTCCGATATAAAAGACCCTGTGCCCAGGCGTCCAGACATGATGGAGATGGGGTCTCTGCAGCTAACATGTTCCCACACCAGCAACAGTCTGAGGCTGCTAATGGCTTGCACCTTGTTTCTGTTATTTTATTACTGTTATCAAGGAGATGAGGGGGGACAATGGCAATTTCAGCCTTGAACTAGCCTGGGAACAGGCTGAAGTCTTAGCCTATCTGTAGGGCATCAATTTCCTTGAAATATTTGGGGTGGGGCGGGGCAGGAGCTTACCTTGCAAGGTGGAATGGTTTACAAGGATAGTAAGAATTATGATAATAGCAAAGAGTTCCAAGGAAAGAGGGTTCCAGAAGGAAAAGGTGGTCAGAAGCACCAAATAAAGACAGCAGGCAAGAAGGATGAACCCCAAAACAGCAGAAGGATGGGGGACCTGGGAGTAGACAATGACCTGGAGGGAAGGCATCTATAAAGTAGAGGGGGTAGAGGCAACGGCAACACAGAAAGGGGAGAGTGGGAGGTGAGCGCAGGGGCAAGGCAGGGGGAAGCAGTGGCTTGGCAGGTGGTTCAAGCAATGGAATTGGGAAGAGGCGCCCTAGACCAGAGCAGAGGAGCAAGCCAGGCAGGCCAGAGAGAAGGGAAAGCTGATGGCTCAGGGTGGCGGAGTGCCAGAGAGGGCTGTTGCGTCCAGCCTGGAAAACAAAGAGGGTGGCTCTTCTCTTGAGCTGGGAGGAGAGGGTAATAAGGACTCCAAAAAGTTGGAGCAGAAGAATAAAAACAGGAAGCAGCTCATGTCAGGTAGATTAGAACTTCCAAACCAGAGGTGAGGTTATTTACTAAGAGTGGCAGGATCAGGCTCGGGGCTGGGGGCTTGGGGAGTGTGGAAATGGCTTGGAAGAGCCCGGGTGGGGACTGAGATAGGGAGTAAAGCAGACAAGGCTACAAGGACTCCCTGAGATTGGAGACTTCCCCTAGGCACCTGGGACAGGAGCAGAGAAGTGACAGGGCCATGCTGACATGCAGCTGACAAGGCAGGCTCTGAAACAGACCTGGACTTCTCAGGGACTGGAGTCACATCCTTAAACTGGCTGGTAAATGCTAAATGTTTTATTCAGGCCCTCCCAGGCAAAGGCATATTCCAGGAGGCGTGGAGATGGTCTACATTCCTTCCTGACATGCCCCTGTCTTGGAAAGACAGATGTTAAGAGGAAAATAAAACTAAAGAGGAAATCACAGTAATCATAAAATAACAGTGACATAATAATTATTTAGACCAAACATACTTAATAAATGCAAATATGGAAAGCAGGGATAGTGTTACATTTCATCTAGAAAATATTCCAGTGCTTCTCACATCCAGCTCTGTTAGATGATACGGGCTTCGCACACGTGAATCACCCAATAATGAAGCTTTCTTCCTAGAACACCAAGGCCTTTAAAAAATATTTCAGTGGCGCGCTCTTAAAAAAGAACAACACACTTCCCCAGTAGGCTGAGCATAATTTAATATCTCCTTGGTGTCTTGGGGTCATCATTATAAAAATCTGTCACTATCCTGGACAATATAATACTAGAATGCCTTCAGGGGTGGTGAGATGTGCAGAGTTACTCACCTATTCAATAAGGGATCCTAGATCTCAATGTCATTGTTAGTGATTCTGCTGTCTCCTGCTCAATTGTCTCATCTCAAGGTGAGATGTGTCTTATAATGTGTTGTCCATATAAACTTGAATTAAGAGTTTCAAGGGAAAAAATTGAGAATCAAACTTATCAAACCAGAATTGCTGTTTTCGTAGACTTATAACAAAATGGGCCCTAGTTATAAAGTCTGACGGTGTTTCTATAAGACCCCTACTAAGTAGGAGTTTTATAACAACAGTTTTACTTGGTGCTTAGTTATTTTTACTGTGTTTCATTTTCTTGTCTCTACAAATTCAAAGAATAAGGTGTCAAAAGTCTAACTGCCCCAGGTAAATGTAGTATTATTATATTGCCTTCTCCACCATAAAATGCTAGAGAGTGTTGATTCAAGGTTATTAACAGGGTCTTCTTCCTAACGTAGACTCCAGACTACTTTAATATAATAACAGAATATTTCCCATGTGTTTTTAAATGTCTAAGGAGAATACAAACTATTTTTCAGCTCTGAAGTTCTCATCACAAATGGCATCGTGATAGCTAGATCCCTTGGGTTTGGGGTTTGGCTAGTCACGGTGACGCCTCCCCATAATGAATCCTTGATTTAATATTTATAAACCACAAGCTATCTGTGAATCCCTAAAGCTGCTGACAGCTAAGGAAAGGGGATATTAAAACAATATTTCATCTTCATCTTCTGTCCCATCCTACAGCATGAGATGTTAACAGATTGGAGCTGTCACACAATCACACATCGTCCAGGTCTACAGAAACCAGGGCCATTCAAGAGAAGCAGTGCCAGAAGAAGAAAAAGAAGAAAAGAAATAACCACAAAACTTCATAAGAAATTCACATGTACAGATGAGTTCCCTTACTTCTGGATATTTAGTTTTTCTACAATTTAAAAATGGCTTTCTTTCTTAATAAAGGGAAAGAGTCATGGTAACACCAAGACTCCAGTCAAATATTAGTGTGTTTATATCTTGAATACTCTACAGCAAAGCCTTTAGGGTTTTCTTTTAAATCTCTGTACCAAATTCACAGCCCCTAAAGGGTAGGTGAAAGTGAAAAGAAAAAAAAAAAAAAGTCTATTGTCCTCAAGGACAAATCCTCAGGGGAAGAGTTTCTTTGCCCAGGTACTGATATGCCACCTGCTTGCGCATGACGGGACAACAGACAGAGAAAGAAACTGACCCCCAGGACATGTGAGTGAGTTAAGCTGGAGCCTAATTATCATAACCAGATTTGAGGTTAATTTTCCTTTTCTGTCAACAGCACAAAATGAAAGACAGCTCATCAATCATATAAATTAGCATGGACCTCAGGCCCAAGCCTCAAAGAAACTAGGCCAAATCTAAAAAAATCAGAATAAATTGCAAGTCACAACTTGAACAAAAGCAGATTATACCTCTCAGCAGTTTTCTCTCTCTTATGGCTATCAAACAGAATATGTCTAAAACAATGGTAACAGGATTGCAGCATGAAGATGTTACTGACCAACCAACTTTATAAATCCCTACAAGATATGCAGGATTGATCTAAACGTCTTAGTCATGTCTTCAGTATCCACCAGGAGTGCTTGTTATAATGCTGTGAACACAGCGGAAGTCAACAAATGCATATTAACTAATTAAAAACAAGCAGGAGAATGAAAGTGCTTTTTATAAGAGTAAGGAAGCTGGAAAACAGATCCCTTTAAAAGACAGCTCCAGAAGGAAGCATAGATCCGCAGCCATATGGCTTGTTTACCTTTAATTCACATGATTTTTTTTTAAATCCTCTGAAGACTAGCCACTATTCTCTTTGCATAGTAGAGGAAAAATATGTTTCCACTTCTGCTGAAGAAAAAATTAACCCAGTATCTAATTTGGGATTAAAAGTAAAAGTAAGAAACTTGTATATTTTCATCCTAATCTTTCATCAGTCTTCATTCTGTCTCCACGCTTGTTTTAATACATCCTGAAGCTGGGCACCCCCAACTCCACCCCCTATCTGCACATTTCCTGCTATATTTCCATAACAACAACAACAACTGCTGCTGCTGCTCTTGCTACTACTACTGTTATTACCATTACTACTTTAGGATATGGAGGAGACTGGGAATCTGTTCACCTCTGCCTCCCTAAGCAAGTCTGATAACATTACTATTACACATGAAACACAGCCTATTTCAGATGCGCAGCTCACCCCAGAGCTGCAATTACTGGTCCTAATTCTAAAACCAGAAGCAGTGATGTGTCTGAATTCCAGGGAGATGACTGAATGGAAATGTTCACATCTGATCACCTCTCACATACAAATTACTGTGTATGCCAATCTGGCAATTACCTCAAAAGTAATAGTAAAAGCCATGCAATCAAATTCGTTATTATGGTTGCCTTCAATTATGGGAGGCAAGAACCTGACTCAGAAAATGTATTGAGGGGGAAAAATACATCTCTGCATCTATTTTAATTTTAAATCAAGTCATTTCATTTAGAAAACTCTTTTGATTTTGGAAAAGACTCTCTGTTGAAAGACCTAGCTAAGGATAAGAAAATAATCAGCTCATTTCCCCTGGCATTCAGGAAACTTACTGCACAGAAAACAAAACCTTCACTTCCACTCTTTTCTTCAACTGAATCCCGACAGGTAGAAGCTGTAAGTCTCTAACACTTCTCGAAGGGACACAGAAAAATGGTGTAAAGAATATAAGAATGGGATTAAAACATCATTATGTGCTCCTGGAAGGAAGAAAATGCCATGATGCTCACCAAATCCCTCTACTTTTTCTGCCTGGGCACATAGGAAAAGAATATTCCCCAGGCTCCCTTGTAGGTAAGCAGGGGCAATGCAGTGTGGATAGACAAACAGCAATGTCCCCAAACTACATCCAGGCCTTGCCCCTCCCTCCTTCCTGTGAGTCAGTTGATGGGATGGAGGGGATTCTGGGAAGGGCTGGGGGATAGAGGTGCCTGAATCCCTGAATGACTGTATGGAGTAGGGTCTGCTGCAGTCCCACATCCCTGCTGACCTGTGGTAAGCCCCTGAGATCTGGGTGGAAGGGAGTGTTTCAGTAGATGGCATACCCTGAACAAAGCAAGTCCAAAAGTATAGGCATCAGTTTCCCCATCTATTACCTATGTGGAAGTTAGGCAAGTCACTCAAATTAAGTTTTTTATTTGAAATTGAAAATTCTGGGAAGATCACTTCAGCCCAGGAGTTCAAGACCAGCCTGGGCAACATAGAGAGACCTCATCTCTAAATAAAATAAAAAAGTAGCTGGGTGTGGTGGCACATCTGTGGTCCCAGCTACTCCTGAGGCTGAGGCAGGAGGATCACTTGAGCCCAGGTGGTCAGGCTGCAGGGAGCTGATGCACTCCAGCCTGGGCAAGAGAGTGAGACCCCATCTCAAAAACAAACAAACAAAATGATGATAATACAGTAATATAGACATTCCTCATTATTTGCAGATTCTGTATTTACAAATTCACCTACTCTCTGAAATTTATTTGTAACCCCAAAATCAATACTTGCAGTACTTCCTTGGTCATGTGCAGAGCACTGTCCTTCCCAGCTGATGTTGAACAAAGCAATGCTCTGCCTTCCTGCCTCAGGTCTCATAGTACAAACAAGTATCCTTTGCATGCGCTTCTTTTTTTTTTTTTTTTTGAGACAGAGTCTCACTCTGTTGCCCAGGCTGGAGTGCAGCGGCACGATCTCGGCTCACTGCAACCTCCGCCTCCTGGGTTCAAGCAATTCTCCTGCCTCAGCCTCCCTGGTAGCTGGGACTACAGGCGCCCACCACCACACCTGGCTAATTTTTTTATTTTTAGTAGAGCCAGGGTTTCGCCATGTTGGTCAGGCTAGTCTCGAACTCCTGACTTCAGGCAATCTGCCCACCTCGGCCTCCCAAACTGCTGAGATTACAGGCATGAGCCACCATGCCCAGCCTTCTATGGTCTATTTAGTGCCAGGTCTTTCACATTTTTGTGCTTTTGGCGGTGATGTCACTGTTTAAAATGCCTCCAAAGGTAGTGGTAAAGTGCTGTCTAGTGTTCCTAAGTACAAGAAATCTGTGATGTGCCTCACAATAAAAATACACGTTAGCTAAGCTTCATTCAGTCACAGATTATTAATAGTCATGCTGATGGCTATGAGTTCAATTTTAAGTAATCAAAAATAAATATTAAGTAAGGTGTCTTTAAACACAAACGCACATAAAACAAGCTAAGATGTTGATCCGTCGACAAAAATATTGTGGCCAGAGGCTCCCAGGAACCTAATCCTGCATTTCACTAGAAGCAACAATTCAGTGTTCCCTTATTCAGTGTTTGTGGTGACTGAGTAGAATGTAATTACCAAAAATAACAAGCAATGACTATGATAGTATCCTTAAGAGTTGTTGTGAGGATTGTAGGAGATGATGTATGTTAAAGTGTTTCATGTATAGGGGATAAAAAAATTAGGTATTACTTCCTTGAAATATCTAGGTGGGTTTTTTCACAAGCTTCAGCTGCACAAGTGAGCAAATGAAACTGCTTTATTTATTCTCATATCCTACTACAAATCCCTAGCAGAAAAAATTAGTTAAATCTTCCCTTTTGCAACAGGAAGTACAAAATATATTGCAAGAATTCAAGTACTACTTTGTATAACAAAGGATAAAGGGATTTCCTGATACCTTAACGAGATCTGGAAAGCAAGTGATATGTCTAATATACAACTGATGTTAATGCTTTCCTTACCAGACATCTGCAGGCCCTTCTTGCTGTCCAACGAGATTGATACTCTCACCAAAAAATTAACGGGAGAATAAAATGCATCATATTTACATGTCAATTGTTCCATCTTAACCGTCAATGAGATATAACATCTTAATTCTGGAAGGAACCATGTTTGAGATGGTATCTGTATATGATGTTGCCTCATCTTTTTTCTTAGACTGCTAGATCCTCTTATCACAGAGTTGAGAGAACTTCCAATATATAATCCTAAAGTACACCCCAATACAAGTCTGGGATTACCGTTTTCATCTTATAGAGAAGAGAGGAACTAAGTCAAATACCTGGCCAGGAGCATGGCTGAACCCATACACTTTAGTACAATAACGAGGAGCTAGCTGCTGCCCATACAGTACATCTCTGACCATCACAGCAATGCTATTAGACAGGCACTACTCATATCTGTGTCAGAAACGAAGATGCAGAAAGTTTCAAATAACTGGCCTGGGGTCACAGACCTTCTGGTGCTCCCTTTATTATCAAATAAAGATAACACCAAGCCCTAAGGTACATAGCAGGCGTGTAGGAAATGCAACATTGCCATCATCCACAGCCACACAACTAGTAGGGCAGGCAGAGGACTGACAATCAGTCTCTTTAGGTCCCCAGCCTATACTTTTTCCACCATACCTGAGGCATCCCTAGAAAATGCAAAGGCCCAGGCCAAAGTCAAGCATCCTTAATGAGAATGGCAAAGTTTTTCCTCCACCAGCTTACTAGCTCAGTTTAACTTTTTTAAATCGCAGCATTATTTTTAATGAAACATTCCATTAAATTAATATATGTAATGTGGTTAAAAAGTCAAATAGTTCAGCAGAAGGCCTTGTTTCAAAGAAGCACGTTTTAAATCTTTAAAATACTTTTTTTCTAAAGTGACAGCCACATCTCTAAATACTTTATTTAAATGGATATTTCTGGAGTTTTCCAGAGTCTGCTCTCCAGGAGCCCTGACTCCTCTTGCTGTCATCTGAACTGGCTCTTCCTTTAACCCTGGTGCTGTTGGTTCCTCTTTAGCCCTGCTGTGTTCTAAACTCACCTTCATATTGCACAAAAGTATCAATACTGAATTGCTTAAAATGTGCATATACACTTGTTTGATTCACAGATAACTTTATAATACTACATGCAAAGCAACTGAGAAGGGGTGGGACAGGGCACCACTGCTTTTTAACATAGGGCCTTCTGTTAAACTATTGGACATTTTAACCCCATTGCATGTATTGAGTCAATGGAATATTTCACCACTCTCTGGAGATAGATTTTTCCTGAATTCCTCACCTTCTTTCTTAATTTTCTCCCTTATTTTGCTGAAGCACATCCCCAAATAACTTCCAAGAAACACATACAGTTATTGATTGCCAACCAATCCTGTGATTATGGTCACCTAGGATGTTACCACTGGCTGACAATATCATCAATTCAATCATTACTGCCAAAATTTTATTCTGTATATCTGAAAAACACTAACTTTTGGGATTTACATTAGTCACAGAAAAGATGCTTTTGTTCTATGCTAAAGGAGCAATGCCAGCTGGGTAATTCTCAGTTCTGCTCATGTCATAACCTGGTAGCATTAAGAGATGACCTCGTAACACTGAAGAAATATTTTTGCTAGTTCTATTTAAGAGGTATTATTTTCTGAACTATAGTGATATTTTTAGACTTTGGCTAAAAAAACTAGACATGTTGCTGAGAATAAAAGGAAAAATAAAAGTGGATGTAAAGTAAATACTCTCTGAGCAACTGTTATGCTATTTTACTTAAGCCGATATTTATAAAGTAAAAACCAAATGGCCAGTTGATGTAATTAACCAGATAACTTAGGAAGAAAGAAATCACCTTCATATTGCACAAAAGTATAGATACTGAATGCTTAAAATGTGCATATACACTCGTTTGATTCACTAGATAACCCTATAGTGCTATAGAGCAAAGCAACTCAAAACAGTAGGCACGATTTGACAAAGAAAACAAGGTATTATATAGACACTTTTTTTCCATCTAGAGACAACTTTCTAGGAAACATTAATTCATGGATTTGATTTAGTATGAGTCAAATTTAGGAAATAACCTCCTGGAAATTTAGGAATAAACATGCATCTCTCCATCATAAGAGAATGTCTTTTACACGGGTGTGATTCATGTTCTCTGATACCAATAATACCCAAAGGGGCTTCCCATTCTATTCTTTTTTTTTTGACAAGTGTAAAACATTTGTTTATAATTGACACATAATAATTGTTCATGGTTATGGGGTACAGTGTGATGTATACAAATATACATTGTCTAATGACCAAGTCAGGGTGATTAGCATGTTCATCATCTCAAACCTTTATTTTTTTGTGGTCATAACTTTCAAGATCTTCTTTGTTAGCTATCTTGAAATACACAGTACATTGATATCAGCTACAGTCACCCTACTATGAAATAGAAAACCCAAAACTATTCTTCCTATATAAGCTGACCAACCTTTTCCCAGCTTGTTCACCTCTTTCCCCTCTCCAGTCTCTGGTAACCACTATTCTATTCTCTACTTCTATGAGATCAGCTTTTTAAGATTCTACATATGAGTGAAATCATGAAGTAGTTGTCTTTCTGTGCCTGGCTAGTTTCATTTAACATTATGTCCTTCCTTTTTATTCTATATGAATCAAAACCCTGAAACGTAGTCAATTTCTGGTAAGTTACATTAGCATTAAGACCAGGAATGTAAAAAGTTTGATTTAAATTACCTTAAACTGAAATAAAATCGTATTAAAGAAACTCATTCTTAGAAAAGTTAGCTCATGGGAGTCATATGAATCAGGTCTTTCATTATTTGGAGGTGTCTCATCTAATAATTTCCTAGATTTGACAGTTCAGGGTGAGACAGTTCTTATACATTCAGGTGAAAACTCACTACAGTAATTATTAAATGCCGAAAGAAGCTGTTTGAGATCAACTTTCACGCCAGCGACTTATCTACACCAACAATTTATCATTACCAAGTTCTTGTTGAAGGCAGAACAATGACCATAAGAACTAAAATCCAGGAAATCATCTTTGAAGGTCTTGATGAAGACCAAAATTAACCTAATATTGAGTAGCAGCTTCCATATCTGTACTGAGACTCATCATACTATAACGGGACTTCACATGCAAAGCCCCATTGTTGCGTGTTATCTATGTCATTAAACAAGACACTAACATTTTAAATTCCTACAACATTTGTTCTGTTCTGTTACGTTTTAGCCATTCCCACTTACATGCTGCATCAACATGTTTTATATACTCTTTAGGATCCCAAATATCTTTTCTTCATTTAGAAAACACATAAACATCATTCCTAGGTTTTTGTTTAATTAATTAATTAATTTATTTATTTATTGTTGAGGCAACAATGAAAGAGGCTGTCAATTTTGAAATGTAATTGTACAAAGAATTATATTTAGTCATATCGATTTCTTTGTTCACAGAGAATCTCAAGGTGATCCCAGGTCCTGGGATGCAGGAGGAAAAAGCAGCTAGGGAACATGCCTCATCTTTGTGCTTCTCTGTGAGCCTGCTTAGCAGCACTTTGCATTCATCGTTGCTAATCTTCCAAACAAGACTGCAAGGGACACTGCAGTGTGGGTGGGAAGACCTCGGAAGAGAGGGAACTGGGTCTGAGTCCACCTCTGCCACATACTGAGTATCTGGCATGAGGTAGGTTGCCTACTCACTCTGAGCCTGTTTTTCCAGCTATAAAATAGAGATTAAAACGTCCAGCTCAGCATGGCTATAACTTACGTTAAATGCCTAGCAGGTGCTTAATAAATGACAGCTATCATCGTTACTACTACGATCTTAAAGATGAGTAGACGCAGACTCCAAGATCATAAGTCATCCATCTAACCATGTGTCTGGCTGCTTTCAGAGTCTGTGCTCTCTCCCATACAAAATATTTATCCACACAAGGACATTTTAAAGTGTCCAGCACCTTCTGTTGCCACCATTTAAACTTTATACAATGTTTGATTTTTCTAAAATAATACATTGATATTCCCCGCCTGCATCCTTAAGGGTGCCACTAGCTCAAGAAGAAGGCTGATGGCACATGTTCCCTCTGTGACCACTCCTCCTATGTCTACACGGCATGCAAGGAAGTCAGCACCTCTCTATGTATGACAGACACATTCTGTTTCCTCAAAAAATATAAAATCCCGGGGAAGCAAAGTAGTCGGTGAAAATCTTAACTATGATGTTAACTTCTTTCTAGGTCCACTGTGACTTCATGTGGGCCCTAGACATGAGTCCCTGCCCATCTTCACAGTCCCTATTAGTTGGGTAATGAGAAAGAAAATGATTGCCCATCTGGTTTAATATTTTGGCTTTAGATGCTATATCTGGAATGTACAGTGCTTCTCTAAGAAGGCCCTGGAGTTTTTTCAAATTAATTTGTAATTCCTTTGAAATATTTCCCTTAAACCCTAGAATTTTGTCTTTTGAAAATCCTTGTAACTCACAATTCAGGGCTCTGCATTTAATAAGTGTTCTTGAGCACAGCAGGTTCTCCATAAATATTTGCTGGCAGTTCAATAAGCATTAGCTGATGATGCTAACCCACTTTAAAAATATATGCAAACTACATCAAGATGTATAGTGTTGTGGGCACAACCACAAAACAACTAAAAAAAAGTTTCCATAAAGCAGCCAACCCATGCTGATTTTTCTCTTACTTTATGCTTACATGTTTACAGTTCTCTCTGTCTCTCTCTCTCTCACCTCCTTGTGTTGTTCCAATCTCATTTCCAGTATCAGAAAGAGCTTTTTTTCTTTTTTTTTTTTTTGAGATGTGGTCTCATTCTATCACCCAGGCTGGAGTGCAGTGGTACAATCTTGGCTCACTGCAACCTCCACCTCCTGAGCTCAATCAGAGGGCACTTTCTTTATTTAACCTACCCCCTCTCTGCTCACTTACTCTGTGGAGCATATAGCATTTTATTTTCTTCATAGGACTTCTTACTATTTGAAACATCTTATTCATTCATTCATTCATTCATTCACTCTTTTACCTTTACACCATGTGTCTCCTCCAATCAGAGTAACAGATCTATGAGAACAGCATCTTAATTTATAGTTACCACTGTAACCCGGCATATTCATAATGTATAAGTAGGTGCTCGGCAAATAATATGTGAATAAAGGAAGAAAGGAATGAACAACTATGGCTGTTTTCGTGGTTGTTCTACAGTTATATCTCATAACTAACTTAAATATGCTATAACCCAACACATGAGCAAGACCTCGTTTCCATTTACTATTCCATAAAATGTCCGGTACAATTCTATGTATACTTTAAGTGCTTAGTAAATCCTGACTTAAAAAATGACTCGAGAAATATCTAAATTATTGTTAGTTAAGCAAATTATTTAATTCCGCTGATTTGCATACTAAATGGTCAAATATTTTAACAACAAAGCCATTTTCAAATGACTACAGCACTTCCTGAAATCAATGATGAGACCGTTTGGAAGCTGTTAGCCATTTATTTCCAATGAGATTTTAAATTATTTCAACATTGGTTCAAACAGCTTTCCCTAATTGTCCATACCTGGCAAATGAACAGATGGTTCAGAAGACTACAGAATTTGAAGCAATTGCTTAAGGTTTTTGAAACCACTTGCCACTTTGCAGCAGTTCACTTAAATTGTTTTTAAGCAGTGAGTGAAGATATCCTAAACAATCTTCCTAATGCAGTGCATTTTTAGACAAAAAAATAGAGGGGGTTAATTTCAGATGCTTTTGATTAGGCATGAAACACAACACCAGTGGCAAATTACCCCTGGTTTCAATTTTTCTTTTTTTCACCATACGGTAAGTCTGAAGTTTCATAATCCCCACTTTACTGCTAAAAATATAAACTTCATAATGATGGAAAAAATACATATATTCTTATGTTACTTTTGCAAACAACTTGTCAGCATAAGTTAAAGCCTAGAAAACCTTCTACAGGACTATACTCTAAAAGCTTGCAACACATTAACTGGTACTCACCTCCTTTTCTAAATGACACTAAACTTCTAAAATACTAGAGATAAGCAAATTAACTACTCCAACAAACACAGAATGAAGCGAACAATGAATTGAGAGGACACTACAAAAAGGGATGGATAGTAAATGACAGAGTAAAAAATACCTAAAATATAAAACTCATTGCATGTATGACTGGATATGGAATGGAAGTTTGCGTGTTGGCTCCAGATTTTAGCTAAAGTTTAAAACCAAGGGCAGCAGATGACAAATTACCGTAACTTTAAAGACGCATCACCGCAGGCCTTCCTGAGATATTGAAACTGCTCCTTGGACCAGCCATACCACTGTAAGAGACTAGAGGCTGTTGCTGGGAGATTCCCTGAGGCACAAGCAATGCACAAGCGTAAGCAGTACTCTGACCTTGCCCACTCACCTACCTCAAGCTGAGTAAGGGATACCCCAAGGGAACCCTCCAGAGTGATCAAGGTACCTGCCATGAAGAAAGCTAGACCCAATTTTTTAAATCACTGAAAGTAACTGGAGAGCTATGGGATCTATCCAAGAAGTTGTTGCAAACCTGTGTCTGTGATTTATCATTTTTTTTTTCCTTTTTGCAGATCAGACTAAAATCTTGCCCCATGCATTAAACGTTCATTTACCCCAATGGGGGAGAAATGTACAGTTTATTGAATGCTAGAGTCCTTTTCAGGTTTTTGGCAAGACTATTTTAAAAGAATGTCCTCCTATTTTCTGTTTTCACTCAACATCATTAAAACAAGAAAATATACAAATTTCCTAATTCTATGAAATTCATAACTTGATCTTGAATACATATGTATATATTTGTAGTGACTTAGATACACAAACACAAACACACAGAGGAAAACAGGACCCTAAACTTCCTAATCAAACATAGGTGGTTTAAAGTGATTTCTTTTAAAATTTTTCTTTTAAAGGAAAACTCTGTTCATACTCCTCAAGTCCTTCAATAGGTTTTCTTCTTTCAGAATGTTTTTTATTCCTGGAGATGGTCATTGAAATGAATGAAAAATGGACAAGCACAGCCAAGTGAATTCTTGGCTGTAACTTCCTTGGGAAGTGCTTTGTGGGTAGGCAGCTGAATGAACTGCTATAAAAGTCACGGAGCTGGCATTTAATCATTTCCGTTTCTCTGTTCCTGGGCCACATCTTTCCTTTTGGCTTGCGTAAGAATTGTCAGACTACTAAAAGGGAATCAATGTTTTAATGCACAATTTCAATCAACTACCCAATATTTATATTCTAATAAGAGCCTTAACGCATATATTGTTTTTCTCCATGGTGAGAAAGATAACCCACACTTATGGTGCCATCTTTTCAAGTTCATGCTGCTCTGATACTTGCATAAACAGTATAGTATCTAGCAGTTGTGCCAGGGCCTGCAACTCTTCTCTCAATATTCACTTGTTTCATATTACATAGTAGTACGAACTGGACTTTAAGAGAGGTATACTCAGCTAAAAGCCTACATTCTCTGTCCTCTCCTGCTGTGGGTGTGGTAAGGTGACCAAGTTTCTGCCAAAGAGATATGTAACTTCCTAGAAGCTTCCTTATAGGGAAGAAAAGATTATTCTTTTTGTCACTTCCTCCTTATAGTTTGTCAATGTAATGTGATGGCTGGAGCTGTAGCAGCCATGTTGAGCCTCAAGGTAAGATCCTAGTAATGAAGACTGAGAGTGGAAAACTAGGATCCTTGTTCCCCGATCACATGGTGAAACCACCATAACAATCCTGGACTACCTACCTACCTACCTGCCTTTGGACCTCTTTTATGAAAAATAAATAAACTAACCTGTTGAAGCCATCATTATTTTAAGTTTTTGCTCACATGTGACCAAACCCAATTCTAACTAATACGAGCATTCTACTTGTGCTTCCTTGGCCATCTCTCTATCAGATTCTATTCTCAAACCCATCTGTACTCAGTTCTGAAAAGTAGGATCTGTAATACTATTGGGGAAGTTTATATGAAGCCACTGGCTATATTCCTTCATCCCACAAGTCTAAGGGGCAAGCACAGCATTATCTTAGGATGGTATCTTGGGATGATCTATCATCTACGCAATTTCAGAAGAATTTATCCTGTCCAGAATACAAACAACAAAAGTGTAGAGACCTTGGGCTGCGTGCGGTGGCTCACGCCTGTAATCCCAGCACTTTGGGAGGCCGGGGCGGGTGGATCATGAGGTCAGGAGATCGAGATCATCCTGCCTAACATGGTGAAACCCAGTTTCTACTAAAAAAAACACAAAAAATTAGCCGGGTGTGGTGGCAGGTACCTGTAGGCCCAGCTACTCAGGAGGCTGAGGCAGGAGAATTGTGTCAACCTGGGAGGCGGAGCTTGCAGTGAGCCAAGATATCACACCACTGCACTCCAGCCTGGGTGACAGAGTGAGACTCCGTCTCTTAAATAAATAAATAAATAAATAAATAAATAAAAGTGTAGAGACCTCATCAGTTCTGATGGTGCTGTTCAGAAATGTATTATCCTCTTCCCTAGAGTCATAAACAAGCAAAATATTTATCTCTGAGAACTACAAAAGTATGGCTCTCTAAACCGTGAACCGGAGAACTGGATTGAATGCCCCAAGTGAGCTGTTTGTATTGAGTGCATTATCTTAAGCAAAGTAAGTCAGAGGCCTGTTGGCTTAAACCAACTCCTTCCAACATATGCTTAGTCCCAAAGCATCTTTTAAACTCAAATTTAGGGTGGGTGGACTAACACCAGACCAACTGTTATGAGTTTCTGTTAGTTTCATTGGCTTTGACTATATAATTCCTATTACAAAATATTTTTCCAGCTCGTTCTTAGCATTTCAATGATGAGCTGGTTCTGCTCAAAACATTACCAGGCTTCCCATTTTCTCCCTATTGCACAGAAACAACCATGCAGTGGCTGTGGCTTAGTTTAATTATCTACCTTTGCTATTTCAGGGGTTTAGTAAAGTCTAGTAAATGGCATTATTATCCTGAAGGCTAGTCAAGCAAAGCCAAATGGTCCACAGCAGGTTTTTAAAAGCCACAAAAATTTCTTGTAATACTATAATCATGCAAAATGACAATTTGTATAAGTCTGCATAAGCCAACTTATTTAGTGACATGACAATGGGAAAATCACTGTGGCATTATTAGTTGCATTTTGTGTAGCAGAGATATTTTGAGGGCTTTAATTAATATAATGCATAAATAGGAAATATTTTCCTCACATTCTTAAGCATGGAAAAAAATCATAGGAATTACCAAAGTTGATTGTCTCTGAGATTTAGGAAGGATGAAAACAAACATACTCCAGTTTGTCTCTTAAGACCATTTTCCTATATCAACTACTATATGACTTAAGCCCAAATAAATAGCCAAAGGATGTCATAATAGTTTTATTCTGTTTCCTATTAGAATAAGGCTTCCAAACATGTCTCTAGACACATTTATATAATGTCTTCTCCATTCATGTTAACTTCCTGGACTCTTGCGATCCTAACAACTGATTCCATTCACTGCATGCCCCATAAAAGTGTTCTGAGAACTTAGATGGACAGAGAATGGGCTACAGCATGCTAACTCATGGTCCTTTGCAGTGATGATCTGATTCATTCAGTCAATTTGTACACTCAAATATGAGGAAAGCACTTAGCATACTGCCCAGCATGTGGTAAGCACTCAATTGTCTTATCATTATTCCTATTATTGTTGTTAATTTCTTATCCTACAAGTTAGCAGTTGCTGACTAGTAGGAGCCACCAATTAAGAAAATAATAAGCTTGGGCACAGTGGCTCATGCCTGTAATCCCAGCACTTTGGGAGGCCAAGGGGGGCAGATCACCTGAGGTCAGGAGTTGGAGACCAGGCTAGCCAACATGACAAAATCCCATCCCTACTAAAAATACAAAAATTTACCAGACATGTTGGCACATGCCTGTAACATGCCTGTAATCCCAGCTACTCTGGAGGCTGAGGCAGGAGAATCACTTGGAACCTGGGAGACAGAGGTTGCAGTGAGCCGAGATCATGCCACTGTACATCAGCCTGGGTGACAGGGTGAGACTCCATTCAATAATAATAATAATAAATTGCAAAACATCGCCAGCTAACCAAAATGAAGTAACAAATCCAATAAAATGGTAGGCATAAAATTGCTTTTCAAATTCTAAGGAATGGTTTCATCAACAGCGATATGTCCATATATCTCCTTCTGGGAGCAAACTAGGTTGTGCTCTAAGATAGCAAACTAAGTTGGCCACTGTCTCCATAGGTTTTCATGTCCTTCGCTATTGAAAAATCTTTACAGCCTCTAAAGTAAAGATATAACAAAATATATGAGGGACAGTTCAAAGGTAATACGCAAGAGATCATTGTCTGTGAATATCCAAGACCTACGGTTAAGAGAGTAGGTGGGGAAGCGACTGGTGCCTTAAGAATGCAACACTTGGGGGTGAGCTGAGTACAGAGGAGGTGACTTCCAACTGAAACAGCCCTGCCTCAATGCAAGGGCCTCTTCCACTCATCAACCCAGCACCCTCACCCAGCCTCTTCCTGATGGTCAGATGAGGTAGGTATTCAAGGATAGAAAGCAAATTCAATGAAAATACTCACAAATCTTATAAAGATATAAGATTTCATAAAGGCAATGTAAGGAGTGCTGAAAAACTGCTCAAATCACGAAAACATTGTTAACAAAGGAGGGACCAGCAAACAAGGAAGGGGTGAAAGTGAACTGGGATGAGGACTGCATGGCTGTCTCCCGAAGGACTTGGAGGGCCCTTGAGAAGCTGATCATGGCCTTTAACATCCTTGCAAAAATGACCTCTTTATAATCACAGAATGGGAAGCGAAATGTGAAGCAACAGATGTCATACTGTGTTATACAATTTCAGAAATAACAGGAACATCATTACCAAAGACTACCACACAGATGCAGAACAACAGCAATGACAGAGCCAAAGGTGGCATCTAGACTTCTGCTTTCACAGAGGTCAGGAACACAGACAGGAGAACTCATGTGCTATATTTGGTTCATGGGAGGGCAGTCAAGGGAAAGTTAATGAGTTCTGTATTGGACATATGAAATTGTACGTGTCTGTGGTGACTAGAAATTGTAATATATCTAAGAAGCAATGGAATACGTGGGACCTAGAACTCAGGTGATGTTATCTGTTCCAAGTATACACGCATACATATGTTATTAGTGGTATCTGACACCACAGAAGTGGCAGAGATGGCCCAAGAACAGTGTAAAAGAAAAGAAGATGGCCAAGATGCACCAGCATTTAAGGATGGATAGAGGAAAGGAGCCAGGAAAGGAAAGTAAGAAAAATATGAATTATTCAGGAGACAGTATCTGTAGGAAACAAAGATAAATGTGGAAATCGGTAGGTCTTCGTAAAAGAGACCGCATCTGCACAGAGTTTATCATCAGCTATTGAAATCAGGCAAACATTAGCTCTAAGAGCTCCTTGGAAGGCTATTGAAGGTAAAGCGACGTCCCTAAATACCTGCACAGAGTTTATCATCAGCTATTGAAATCATGCAAATGTTAGAACTAAGAACTCCTTGGAAGACTCTTGAAGGTAAAACAAAGTCCCTAAATATCTGTGTGCTTAACAACACAACTGGATTAAGGTTTGCTCGTGGTGGGCTGGCCAGAGGGATCACAGCCTACCAAACGGCACAGAGGTGTGCTGACACACAGTTGTCAGCATAATGACACAGGAAGCATCACCTCTCCCTAACCACAACCGAGCATCACTATTACACTTCATTTGGGGCATTTCACATGGAAGGGATCCTCTCATCTATGACCAGAGCAAAGATAGGGGATAAACCACCTTTTACTGTTTCCAGAAAATTAGAAACTTAACTCTCTCACCTTTGTTCATTATATAAATCTATATAAGCACTTTCCTCTATTCCTTATAAAAAGCCCAACATTGGGGAAAAGAAAATAGGTAACTTTTGTAATGAAAATTCTCCACCAAATATAAAAGTCCAATAAAACTAAACTACCTAGTAATTTTATAATTACTATATGAAATCAGATTTTCAAGAGAAAGCATTTAAGTCTATGTCTGTTTTAAATGACTTTAAAAAATAAAAAACCAAGCACAACCACAGCAGTATTTCGGATGGGTGATTGAATCTGGGGTCATAATCTATAAGATCAATCAATAATAGAGCCAAATATTTCAAGTTTAGTATGTAGTGGCTGACTTGGGGATATTGAATGGACAAGGCCTAGGTCTTCATGACTAAGATGAGGTGAACTATGGGGTAATTTTGTTTGTGTAGCCTCACTCACAACCCCAAGGTAAGAATCATCAAAAGCAGAACAGATGTTGCTCTATGGGGAATGCACACATGAATAATATTATCTCAAGGGAAGGGTTGCCTGAACAGATTCATCTACATGGCCCAACAGGTTATACTGCTGAGAAATAAGTTCCCTTGGAGATGCAGGCATCTTTCAGAAAAATCCCTTTTCATTCCCCACTTCTTTCTGGGGGGGGTAAAAAAAAAGATTTTAAAAAAATGTAAAAGTGAGAGAAATGGCATGGCTGTTACACAATAAAGTAAACATACCTAACAGTACTGGACTGTACATTTGAAAATGATTAAGATGGTAAATTTTGTGTCATGTGTTTTTTTTTTAACCACAATTAAAACTTGTTTTAATTAAAGACAGAGAATATGCCATGGCATTCCACAAGCCTGGCTAAGTCATAGGCCAACAGGACAGCGTAAGAGAAGGAAGATCTAAACCTCAGAAGTATTTTTATTTCTATGCCTTGCCCAATGGAAACTTACTCCAACTACAGTTGGTACTAATAGTAGCACATGGTCAATAGAGTTTTCGGTTTGTTTTATTTCTCCTTTCTGAATTCTGTATTTTACAATTGTTTGTTGGAAGGCATCAAAAGAATCCTGTTTAACTTAAATTCTGCCCTATCACTGGCATTAGATAGGCCAAGATAACTTTCTATTCAAATATTATAATCTTGGGAAATTTTCAATATACTGATATGATATAATATATGTAGTACATCATTGCTACCAATCAAAAGAAAAAAAGCCTCATTCACTTTGTGTATACAGTATTCCTTCCTTTAAGTCCAAAGCTTCTGGTTAGGATTTAATAACTTATCAAGGAATCCTCAGGGTTTGGGGATACACACACACACACACACACACACACACACACACAACAGTACTGATGGCTGATTTTATTATCAACATAAAAGTATAATAATCATTTTATTTTTTGGACATAAATGAAGGGTGTTTTTGTTTGTGCATCAGATTCATTGATGAAGTCACCACAACCCTGGGAATTACTCACTTGCTAAATAAGTTGGCTGTGACATCAGGGGAATACTAACCATTGTTTTCTCCAAAAGTCGCACTGTTTCTACTGGTTCTTATTTAAAGGTTGAAGAGAAGGAGAATCTTCAAAAATACATTCTAAAGATTTGAAAAGCATAATAACTTTATGTCTGCTTTTAAAAAAACTTGTTCATGTCTAAAGACAATTAAATTTCCATCCAAATGTATTGTATAATAACTGTTTTATTTTTCCAGTCTGCCTCATTCACCTCTTCCAGCTCCAAAGCACCAAACAAAAACACCTCTCTAGCTGTAGTAAAAGAAGAGTGTCTCTCAGGTCCTCTGAGAGAAGGTGGAGAAGTTTCTTCTAACTGATGGAAACTGCTGAAGAGTCAAGGATTCAAACTGTCATCCTCCAATACATAGGTTCTTGCAACATGTTGACAAAACTCTGAATTAAAGAAGGCTTAATGCTACAAACCATGAGAACACTGTATTCGGTATGTTCTTAGACCTAACAAATTCCTTTAATGCAAACATTCGTTGGAAGCACCCTCTCCTCACAAACACTCATTAGTGAAGAAGCAGCAACAAAAAGCAGAGACGTTTATGGGTGCCAACGGTTTGCCGGTGCATGCAGAAATAATTTCTAATTTAGACATGACTGCTTTCACACATGCCCCCTGTCTCACCTAAGCTCTTCATAAAATTTGAGGGTTCACCTGCCCCGACTGTGAGGGCACACCTCTACACACCCTCCAGAAGGGTTAAAAGGAACAGAATGACCTCCTCACCATCTCCCTCCTTCTAGCTGAGCACTGTGTGTCACCTGGCAGTGTGTAGGGCCACCAACTAGCACCGGTAAAGTCTCTTAGGAGATTGTCATACAACAGGCAACTGGCGCACCCTACAAAGCTCTGGTGTCTGCCCCCAAGTGTCTATTTCCCTCTTGGATGCTCTTCCCAGCAAGTTCTGCACCACATGACAAGTATTCCTGTCTTAAGCCACCATACAGAACCCTAAAGGCTGGATGGTGGATTGTCACTGCTAAGCAACAGCTGCTTTGGTGGAAGGAGGTGGCATGGGAGCAGCACCAGAAAAAAATGGGACCCAGTGTCCTATTTTTAGGTCTGTCTGTTAGGCAGAGACCCAAATTCAAAATCTCAGCCAGGTCACCACCTTGCAACCCTGAGAAAGTTGCTTGGCCTCCCTAAAACTTAATTTCTGCAGTTGGCAAATAGAGACAACAAGCGTAAGTGTCCTAAAAGGTTGCCATGAGGATGAAATGGGATGGCCAGTGAAAGTTCTTGGCTCAGTGCTTGACTTACTACAGTAGAGACCCAAGAATTACTGTTATCGCTTGCATGAACTCAACCTCCTAAATAGAGCCATGAATGGGCTTCACAAATTGAACCATTTATGGGTATGTCCTTGGATTCTGTCAATTAAAGCTGTTATCGTATTCCAGTCAATTCAGTCAAATATTTGATACTCGGAACACCACCATCACCCTGATCAGGCTCTTCTCCTACAAAGCCCACTCGACACCTGATAACATCAGGCTGCTGAACCTACGTTCTCTCATCTCACCACCTCTGTCTCAAAGGAAAACATTCTTCTCTATGCCCTCCTTTTATGACAAACATCCTATGACAGCGGCACTAACAACGGCATGAAGAGTTTAAGTGTAATGCTTACTCCTGGTTATATATCTAGAACTTAGATCTTAAATTAGGAGTGATGTGACGCTATCTTGTTTGTCTTTGTGTTTTCTTTGTTTGTTTGTATATGTGTGTGTGTGTGTTTTAGATGGAGTCTCTGTCACCCAGGCTGGGTGCAGTGACACGATCTTGGCTCACTGCAACCTCTGCCTCCCCAGTTCAAGCAATTCACCTGCCTCAGCCTCCCGAGTAACTGAAATTACAGGTACCCACCACCACGCCTGGCTAATTTTTGTATTTTTAGTAGAGATGGGGTTTCACCATGCTGGCCAGGCTGGTCTCGATCCTGATTTCAGGTGACATACCCACCTAGGCCTCCCAAAGTGCTGGGATTAGAGGCATAAGCCACCGCACCTGACCTACACCATCTGGCTTAAAGTGTCTATCATAAAGTGGCATCAGAGGGTTACACCTAAACTATTTTGTAATATTTGGTTGAACCAGACATGTCAATCAGGTCTGCTATGTCCAAAGCTCTTGCCGAAGAAAGCTGCCTTGGCTGACTACTCTCTGTCCCACTGAACCCCTATGGTCTGCCAGCTGCTGCCACCTGGACCAGGGAGAGTCAGGGACAATGACATGGCCCAGAGCACACAGACAATCTGGGCCATAAGCCTATCTGTCTCCTTAGGGGGCTGAACTCGAAAATACTGAAGGAATGAGAGGGTGAGGTGCAAGTAGAGAAGCTGTAAGGATGAGAGGGAGTAAATGGCTTAGAGGGACCACAGTGAGCCAGAGATGCATGGAGAGCATTAAGAGAAACTAGAAATGGTGAGGGGGTGGAGACTGCAAGGTGATGAAACAGAGCAGAAGGCTGGAAGCCAGCTGGCGGCGGTACACCCAGGCAGACGGTGGCTGGGCCACATCCACTCGCAGCCTTTGAGTGCAAGATCCAGAAGCACCTGCTGCTCTGGGCCCCAGATCAGCAGCTCTGGATCCAGAATAACCCCTCAAGCTCCAACACTGCTAGGCCCTGTCCCCTGGTTCCCACTCTCAGATTTCCGTGAGCTTATGTTTCACTTAACGTCTCAGCTGTGTGCTAGTCTGAATGTATTTCTGTCCTTACAACCAAGACAGCCTCAGAGAAATCCAGCAGGTACTTCCAATACTATGGAGACAGCCTTTTACTACTCTAACTTATCCTTCAAAACGTCTTGTAGTAAGGTAGACATCAGAAAATGCACCCCAAACTACTTCTCTTATATTGACGTTTATAACATATAGTTTTGTGTTTCATTACAGCATTCTTTCTGCATCACGTCGCACTGTTCAATAAAAGTCTTTCTTTACGGCAGCATTCATTCATCTTAAAGAAATGAAGGAGGCCCATGGCTGTTTTGTTCATGTCAGGGGTGATGCTGGGCAGACGGGAATGAGCCCTATGGGAATAACTTTACAAGCTGGCCCTCCTGGCATTAGACCAAGGCTTTGCACACAAACAAGTCCCCCTGGCCCTCTGCAGGACTAGGTGGAGCCAGCCCCATCTGCTTGGAGAAAATGCTATTTCCATCAAATGGCTTACCCTGAGCTAGTATATCTCTTTCTTCAAAGGGCTGCACTGTATATTTTGCACAGCTCTGTTTTATTTATTTCAGGAAATGCAAACTGCATTGCATTTTATATTCTAAAAGTATTCTCAACTAAAAACCAAAACGCATTTTAAATGTGTTCCCCAAGTCTGTGTAGTATATCATTTATCTGCAGTTGTATTAATACATAAAGTTACAAAAATTAGAAATGTACCTTCCCGCCAAAGCCCCATATTCTTGCTGATAGCTATTTCTTATAAGGAATAAAAAGTCACCAGGAAACAAATCTAGACTTTTTAACTTGTCTCTAAGAAATGTAGTTTTATCTGGGACATTCAAAGGGACAATTAGGACAGGTATCATGGATCAAAATCTTGGGCAAAATGCCAAACATTTCATTTAAGAAAACTGCCTTGGAATTCTGATTTTTAAAAGTTAACCTATTTTTATAAATATAGATAAAGCATGAAAGTATCAAAGTGGATTTTTTATTTGTTTCAAATAAATGAAATATATTGACATTAACTTGGCTAATATTGACTTTAACCTGGCTAATATAACACACAGTCTTGCAATAGTCTATTGTTTGAGGTAAGATGTTTTCAGCTGCAAGAAACTAAAATCCTGAGTCAAACCTGTTTAAGCCATTAAAAAAAAAATCTCCCTTAGAGGAAGAACAGAGACAGTATAAATTTTAAGGCTAGTTGATAATGCTACCTCTTTAGACTTGAAGCAGTATAGAGTTAGCAGTTTTGGCACCATTCCAGATATAACAATGTTCAGAGGAAAAATGTTATATGATCAACATTTTTGTGGATTTTTCTTTTTTCTTTCTTTCTTTTTTTTTTTTTTGAGACAGAGTCTTGCTGTGTTGCCCAGGCTGGAGTGCAATGGCACAATCTCGGCTCACTGCAACTCTCCGCCTCCTGGGTTCAAGCAATTCTCCCAGATCAGCCTCCTGAGTCGCTGGGATTATAGGCACATGCTATCATGCCCGGATAATTTTTATATTTTCATAGATATGGGGTCTCACCATGTTGGCCAGGCTGGTCTTGAACTCCTGACCTCAGGTGATCCGCCTGCCTCACCCTCCCAAAATGCTGAGATTACAGGTGTGAGCCACTGCAGCCTCCCTCCTTTTGCTTCTTAAAAAATACTTTTATTATGAAAAACGTCAAACCTCTAGATAAGTTGCAAAAATTATACAACCCACATACACTTCACTGAAATTCGTCAATTGTTAACATTATTCCATATTGTATTTTGTCTCCCTCTCCATAAATATGACCACAATTTTATTATTATTGAGGAACCATTTGAAAGTATGTTGTAGACATCATTATCCTTTGCCCCTAAATACTTCAGCATCCATCTCCTAAAAACTAGGACAGTCTCATATGTAATCTGGACTGGGTTGAATAATATTCTCCCAAAAATTCATGTTCACCTGGAACCTCAGAATGTTACCTTATTTGGAAATAGGATTATTGCAGATATAATTAGTTAAGATGCTGTCACATGTGGGTGGGGACTAAACCCAATGATTGGCGTCCTTATAAGGCCATGTGAAGACACAGGCAGGCACACAAGAAGAACACCAGGAAACAACAGAGGCAAAGACTGGAGCAAGGCAGCTGCCAGCCAAGGAATGCCAAGGACTGCCAACAACTACTGGAAGCAGGGAAGAGGTGAAGAAAGACTTCCCTAGATCTATCAGAGGGAGTATGGCCCCACCAACACCTTCATTTCAGACTTCTGGCCCCCAGTACTATGAGATAATGTGTTTCTGTTTTTCAAAGGTCCCTGGTTTGTGGTGCGTTACTACAGAACACCTAGGGATACACAATCACAATACCCTTATGAAGTTCAGGAAATTTAACACTGATATATTGGCATCTAGTGTACAACCTATATTCAAATTTCAGAAATTTTTTCCAATAATGTCTTATATAGAAATGTTTTTCCCAGCTGGGCACAGTGGAAAAGCCTATAATCCCAACAATTTGGGAGGCCAAGGCAGGCAGATCACTTGAGGCCAGGAGTTTGAGACCAGCCTGGCCAACATGGCAAAAACCCATCTCTACTAAAAATACAAAAAATAGCCGGGCGTGATGGCGCGCACCTACAGTCCCAGTTCCTCAGGAGCCTGAGGCACCGGAACCCAGGAGGCGGAGGTTGCAGTGAACCAAGATGGCACCACTGCACTCCAGCCTGGGAGACGGAGAATCTGTCCAAAGAAAGAAAGGAAGGGAGGAAGGGAGGGAGGGAGGGAAGGAGGGAAGGAGGGAAGGAGGGAAGGAGGGAAGGAAGGAAGGAAGGAAGGAAGGAAGGAAGGAAGGAAGGAAGGAGGGAGGGAGGGAAGGAGGGAAGGAGGGAAGGAAGGAAGGAAGGAAGGAAGGAAGGAAGGAAGGAAGGAAGGAATTTTTTTTTTCCAAACCAGTCTCCAATCCAGAATCACACTTCGCATTTAGTTGTCATGCCTCTTTAGTCTCCTTCCATATGAATCAATTCTTCAGCCTTTCCTTGTCCTTCAAGACATTGACAGTGTTGACAAACACAAGCCCCTTGTTCAGCAGAGCAAAGCAGACTGCTTAACGGTCCCCTCCAAACACAGTCATTTCCTTTTATGGTTGCTTATGGTATGCAAGGTACCACTGCTACCATCTCTCTGTTTTTTCTGCCCTTCTCCTCACTCCCTTAAAAATCCTACCCAACTAAAGGTCCCCAAAAAGGCCTCCCACCATGATGAATTCTTCATTGACTCCTGATCTTATGACTCCTCCGCTTCCTCAATTCTGCAATAGCTACTGTCGTAAGTGCTCAATTGACACATAATGATAACCTGACTTCATGTCATTTAACGTTTCATGTGTATGGGTCATATCTTACCAGAGTCCCCCTGACAGGCAGTACTATGCACTCAATATGTATTACTTGAATTTAATTAAATTAATATTTTGAGTAATTAAATAGTTGGTACTCTCGCCAACTGACTTTTCCTGTTGAGTATAGCATAAAAGAAAAATAGAGAGCAAGTCTTTCCATCTCAAAAAAGTCAGTAATTATCAATCAGTAATTATTTCCATAAGAACAATTATTCTTTCAGGGAGACAGCTGATGTTTGCTCATTAGCTGAAGGCACTCTGGAGAACAGAATATGACTCATAAGTAACAGGTGAGGTGGTTTTATTATCAGCTATTGTATTGAAAAGCTATAGGACCCTGTTATTCATCAGAATAAGGAAAATGAAGCAATTAAAATCAAGCCTCACTAATTCACATTCACATTATTGAAAGCCCATCTGACTAAAATAGAGAAGTCTGATTTATAGAATATTTCTGAGGAAATACATTTTAATTCTTTCAAGGGTAGAATTATTTTTTAAAACCAAATCATAATGAATTGCTCAAGAGGAGATCCTACTTTAATAAATATATAAAAAGGGTTTGCAATTAGCATATCACAGCCAAAGACATGAATCAACTAGAAAGCTAATTTAGTTCAGAATCGAATGTAAGAATGCCTGACATCCTAGTTTTATTCTAGTTTCCCACTTTCAGAAAATACAAAATTGGTTCATTAGGTGATTTTGCTTTTCCTTTTTAAACTGAATTAACTGTTCTTGTTTTTTTTTTTTTTTTTTTTTTCAAAATGCTGCTCAATTTCCTAAGTCAAAGAAAGTTTCGGTACTTCTTAGCCTATACACTAGTCTCTGCTTACACTGGGAATTGTAGATGGTGCATAAATACGAGCTTCCCTGTGCCTGAAGATCTTGGTCTCTTATGCATCTGTTGACTTTATTCCCTTCTTAGTAGGCCCCCTTTTCACCGACATACAAAAATAAGCATTGCTCTAGTCCCTTCTGCATTGTCACGAATAACAGGATCTTCCAAACCCATATTACTCCTTTTATCTTCTACAATCCCAAAACATCTCTAGGACCCTGATCTCATTTTTTAAAACTCAAAATGTGGAGACATGGTCTTGGAAAAGTTTCCTGACCTGTGACTGGAGTTTAGAGATGAGTCCTAGAGAGGAACAACATTAAATCATACTTGGTTGCATGGAGACTCTTATCCTCACCGAATGGCTAGCTGTGCTCACTCTCACATAGGGAGACAGTTTAAAATCTTCCAATTACCAGCCTGGGCAACAGTGTGAGAACCCAGCTCTACAAAAAATACAAAAAATTCCCCAGGCGTGGTGGTAGGCACCTGTAGTCCCAGCTACTCTGGTAACTGAGGTAGGAAGATCACTTGAGGCCAGGAGGTTGAGGCTGCAGTGAGCCGTGATCACACCCTCACACTCCAGCCTACCTAGGTGACAGAGTGAGACCTTGTCTCAATCCAAAAAAAAAAAAAAAAACCCTTCCAATTAAATCAGCCCAGTGGAGACTTCCTGCCACCACAGATTTCAAGGTCTAGTCTGACTAAGAAGATAAATTGTTTGCCAGTTTTTTGATAATTTTACTGACGTGGTCCTACATGAGTCTGTCCTATTTGAAAAAGAAAAAAATGAATTGAGATGACTGTGTGCCAAACATAATGTCTACGAGTTTCTGTCAGAAACTGAGTTCAAGGCTCAGTTTCTCAGGCTAATATTCTCCATGAATAGCAAAAGACGTAGACCAGGTTATTGCACTCTCCCGCTGTGACACCCCTGAGGCCCCCGTGGGAGATCGGTCAGAAAAACACAGGACAGTTTGCAGCTTGTGTTGACCTTTCCTTGGCCTTCCATTCTGTGCACTTGACTCAGCTCTATTCAGGCTCAGTGGGCCATCCTGAGCCCAGATACTGCTGATGGTGTGTCTATCACCAAATGCCAGAATTTGAGGAAGAGCAGTAAGAATGATCTCCAGCGGATCAGAAAACATTTCAGTGTGTAAAACGAAGAGATGTTTGGTTCCTTTTCTTTCTGACTTTTAACTTACTGATTTAAAATCACTGTAGAAATTGAGAGATAAGTAACCTCCTGATGATATGATTTTAGTTTCACTAGTTTGACAGACAATTGGTGTCTCGATGGAACTATTTAGTATCGAGAATGGCGGCTTCAATTTGAAATCAAAATCATAATTTTAAGAAGCAGTCCTCCAATATTAACTGGCTTAAAACCAACAATTCATTTAGGGGGATAATTTGCAACTAATATATGGGGAGAGTTTTGCAGGAAATAAAGTAGACACGTGGACCAATAAAATGTTTCCATGGCTGAAATCAGTCATTGTTAATCATGCTCTGAAACTGTCTTGGCTACATTCATTATAGCCATGTATTCCTACTTTGCTTTTCTTGAGGTGTGCTCTGGAGAAATCTCAGCTTGCAAGGAGGAAAGCCGTAGAAATGGCCATGTGACCCTTGCCCCCATCTGTGATTATTCTGAAAGACAGTATCGGAGTATCACAATGTGAACAGTCCAATTTTGAGGCTAAATTCTCTGATCCTCTATCAAAAAGTGCCATAACTTACATTCATAATCCATGATGATGAGGCCATACTAGAATATGACTATGAAGAGGAGGGACTTTCAGCAACTCTGAATTATCATAATTCATGAACTCTAAGTCTCAATGTGTTGTAAGATACACCATTATTTTATGGACTAAGAAAGAAATAGAAGCTGTCAATTAAATTGACACGGTGCCTTATTACTTCAAACTTTTTATTTTCCACCTATTATGGAAGTTATTTTATACACAGACACATATTTTTACCATGTATCACTTTTAAGCTTAAGTACAAAAGAAAATATCAGAAGAATGAGTTCATTCAGTATCTCTAACCCTTCTTCACATTCAGAATCCAACTTTGAATTATATTTTGACTCCAAACCTTTCAAGCCCATGCTTTTCCATGTCATACCATCTCTGTGCCTTGAAGAACACTGGCAATGCAGCGTTTGGTAAGAGTGTTTCACTGTTGTCTCTGGGATTTCTTCCATTTTGCAAATTGCACTGCTGGTACTTGGGATATTCATGCACGCACAGGCAATCACAACTATATCACAACCACCGTGTGGCTCTGAGTAACTGTAAGATGCCGTCAGCTAAAAGAAGCCACCTCGTTTTCAAAATTGTTCCAACGGAAACGTAGGCATCTTAGAAGCAGTAAAATATGGCAGTTTTGTGACCTTGTGCAGGTCCCTTAGCTTGGATTTCATCTGCTAATTGATAAACAGAAAGGGCTCTCAGGCCTTTACCTTCTGTTTTTTTTTTTTTTTTTTTTTTTGCATTGTTTTGTTTGGGCAGATCTATTCTTAGTTATCACATGATGCTCTTAGACTATTTGATAACAATTTGAGAATATAGACAGACCAGACACGTGGCTTACACCTGCAATCCCAGCACTCTGGGAGGCTGAGGCAGGAAGATCTCTTGAGCCCAGAAGGTTGAGACTACAATGAGCCATGAGCACACACCCACTGCACTCCGGCCTGGGTGACAGAGTGAAACCCTGTCTCAAACAAAAAAGAAAGAGAGGATACAGACAGGTCTTACATTCCCCTGCTCCCTTCATGTGGAAGTACACAATAGGTCTTAACCTGAAGTGTAATTATTTATTTGGAAAGTTGCCCCGATTAATGCAACACTTCCTACTCTGCGACTGAAGGGAGAAGGGGAGCAGGTTTCGAATTTCCGTACTCTTAAAAATGTTTGTCATGCTCACCAAGATTAGCAGAATGCCTTCTTTCATAGTGGCTAATTTGTTTTGGGTCTTTTTGTTTCTTCATGAAAGCCAGAAGAGATTGAAAAATGTATCATCCTTTAAATATCACAGCTACGGTCTTAAAGTGGAAATGGTGCACTACTTCAGTAAGATTTTTTTTTTTTTTTTTTTTTTTTTTGAGACAGAGTCTCGCTCTGTCGCCCGCGCTGGAGTGCAGTGGCCGGATCTCAGCTCACTGCAAGCTCCGCCTCCCGGGTTTACGCCATTCTCCTGCCTCAGCCTCCCGAGTAGCTGGGACTACAGGCGCCCGCCGCCTCGCCCGGCTAGTTTTTTGTATTTTTTAGTAGAGATGTTAGCCAGGATGGTCTCGATCTCCTGACCTCGTGATCCGCCTGTCTCAGCCTCCCAAAGTGCTGGGATTACAGGCTTGAGCCACCGCGCCCGGCCAGTAAGATTATATTATGCAAGAAATTGCCACAGCCAGTGCTGTTCCACCACCTGTCCCACGGCTGAAATTTGTGACAGCTCGGAACTCCCAGGATCCCCTGAGGGCTATTATTTTGAAAATTATGTTTGTCTTATCACCTTAGGAAGCATTTTGTCTGATTTTGTTTGCTTCAGTTTTGATTATACAAAAACCTACTGGTTCAACTTTCTGCCATAATTGACACTGACCAAAAGTTCTCTTTACCACCATACAACTACTCTCAAATCCAATTCACCATGGGACAAAAGTAGCAAAAATCATGGTGCTTGCACTTGTGTGATATTATTTATTTACTAGTTTAAAGTGAAACAGTTTAAAAATTATATTTGCAACTGTGAATAAAAATTGTAGGTTTCAAGCAGGAAATGAGAAACAGAGGTTTCTGACTCATGCAAATTTGCAAGACAGTGATTAAAATTAAAAACAACCTGCAAGTATTGAGAACTGAGACATGGAATTCATTGTCCCTGAGAGTCCCCAGAATGAGCTGATACTGTAGGATACCCCTTACTGCAATGAATGAATCCCCAGTGAATAGCAGTAGTCAATCAAAAAGGCAAAGGCTGTCTTTAAAATATGAGTTTAATTATGTGCAGATGCCAATTAGGATCACATGGATGACTCTTGTGT
Organism: Colobus angolensis palliatus; assembly: GCF_000951035.1. Taxonomy (NCBI): domain Eukaryota; kingdom Metazoa; phylum Chordata; class Mammalia; order Primates; family Cercopithecidae; genus Colobus; species Colobus angolensis. Next base: position 19,469,437 of record NW_012120709.1, on the reverse strand, counting down.
GTGAAAATATGTCCAAGAAGTACACATAGCCATTTACTTTAGAATGACATTTCATAAAACCAATCATGCAAAATCAAAAGAGAAACTGCCAGAATTTTTTGAAACCAAAAAAGGATATGCATTAGCCAGGAGCAATATGATACAAAATTCCACCAAGCAAATAAGAAGAGTGCTCAAAGGCGCCTTTGAGACTGCTTACAGAATCTCTTTAGAAGAAAGGTTTACATGTTTAGAGAAAATTGGTTGAAGTTCTAAACTGGAGATGTGGTGAAAACTGTTTAAAGGGAAAAAAAATCAGAATAACCAAATTGAAAAAAAGGCATCATTGTTGAATGACACTCATAAAGGATATGTTTTAACGTGCTTGAAAGACATACTTAACTTCTATTTTCAAAATGCAGAGTAAAAACACTTAAAAGGCTCAAAAACTAGAAAATCAGGCTGGAAACAGAAGCTGAAAATAGATGCATTGTCTGAAAGTCTATAAAATGAGCAGATAGGTTGCCAGGTCCCCATCTCAATACTACAGTTAAACTACTCCTCCTGAACAGAAGATACACAGCTAGCGTCAACAGAAACTGAATAGGAGACACCAAGCGCAGAAAAAGGTATGAACAGAAATGGAGATGCATACAGGGAGATCAAGTGAATGTCTGCAAGCTGAATGATGAGACCACTCCCCACTAATCTCCTTCCTTGCATTCAGTTCCAGAACACCAGAGCAAAGCTTCCGTTCCCCAGGCAGAAGACTGGAAGATCTTTTCCAGGAGGAACCAGATCACATCCCAAAAAAGACCTATGGATGTGAGAAGTGCAGCTGATCACCCATAACCCTATAATGAACCTCATCATTCAGTAAGTCTCAGCCATCCACACAGGGTCTCTGTGGCTTTTTGGTACCTTCTATGATTATGAATGGATAGTCAATGATCACCAGAAATTTGGGGAAAGCCTCTCACATGAAAGAGAAGCCAAACTACTAATTAGGCTAACTGGCCGGTAGTTTTCTTCTACTAAGAGAAGAAAGGATATCGGATAATGAAGACTATGTAGGAAGAAGAAAAAAAATGAAAAAAAAACATCAACTAGAACCACTAGAAAATAAGGAATATACTACATCTATAAAACAAGAGCTTGGGGGAGAAGAGAATATCAAGAAAGAGCTCTGGAAAATTAAAAAAATATGACAGCAAAAATTAAAGTAAATCAATACTGGAGTTGAAAGAAATCTCCTCAAATTCAGAACAGAATGGCCAAAAGAAAAACAGTAAATAAGAAAATCAGAAGCTGAATCCAGAAGACCCTAAATCTGAAGGACAAGAATAAATTTTTAAAAATTAGAGAAGAGACAGAGACAGAAAAAAAAAAAAAATCCAAGAATGAGTACAAGAAAATTTCACAGAATTGAGGGTTTGGGGTTTCAGACTGCATTTCAGACACATTGAGTGTCTAACAAAATAAAGGCAAAGAGGCCACAGCAAGCCACAGAATTGTGAAATTTCAAAATAGTAAGGATAGAAAAAAGATATTGAAATATCACCCTGAGTGGAAAATAGGGTACACTCCAAACAGCAAGAATCACAATGCCACGGGACTTCCTGACATCAACATTGGAAGCCTGAGAACAAGGAAATGACACCTTCAAAATTGTGAGTGAAAATTCTTGTATGATCCTCACTTAGCAAAAAAAAAAAAAATTTTTTTCTTTTTTTTCTTTTTTTTTTTGGGACGGAGTCTCGCTCTGTCACCCAGGCTGGAGTGCAGTGGTGCGATCTGGGCTCACTGCAACCTCTGCCTCCCGGGTTCAAGCAATTCTCTGCCTCAGCCTCCTGAGTAGCTGGGATTTAAAGGCACATGCCACCATGCCCAGCTAATTTTTGTATTGTTAGTAGAGATGGGGTTTCACCATGTCAGTCAAGCTTGTCTTGAACTCCTGACCTCATGATCCACCCTCCTGGGCCTCCCAGAGTGCTGGGATTATAGGCGTGAGCCACTGCGCCCGGCTGCAAAAAAACATTTTTAAGTGTATATATGTGTGTGTAAGTACACACAGCAGAAGAAAAATAAGAACATAAACAAAAACATTTTAGAAAAATAGTTTTCAAATAGCTGGTTCTATATTAAAATGCATCTAATTGTTTTTCCACGGTTAGAAGAAAGCATGCACAAACAATGATTTGTCATATTCTCATCTCCCTGACATATTTACAATGAAGATGTGCTCTGAAGACAACCGTCCTTAAAATTCTTAAGTAAAACCACCTGGTGAAGAAATCTTAACTATGATTATGAGTTTTTAGCAAGGCTAATACTGACACATAAATACATGGGTAAACGTGGACAAATTTATGAAAAGAGAAACTGCAGAAGCAAGAGCCCATGCCAAAGCCACTGCCCCTTCCCCGATCACTGCAAAGATCTCAAAGAGTCTGATGCCCAATTGGTTCAGCATGATCAACAAACAAGACAGTTAAAATTACTTTTAATATGTGTGTGTTGCAGATGGAAGAGTTCCCTTCTATAGCAAATCTGTAATGCACAAGTAAGTGACTTTTATGTTGGCTTAGCAGAAGGCACTAATCCAAATATTTGAATTAAGGGTGTAATACGTATTTTTCCACATAGTGGGGGAAACCCATAATCATAAAATAAATCTGAACAAGCTGAAAAAATCCACTCTTCACCTTAATGACACAGTGGTTCACAAAGTCAGGGCTACCTTAACAACTTAAACTCAACAACATCTGAAAGGTGGAAAAGAACAACCAAGCTGAGTGTTTTTGCCACACAACACAAGACAACTGCAATAAAAATGAAGTTTGAGAGTTGGATGAAGAGTGCTGAACATGAGCACTATGAATTATTTGGGACATTTCATTCATCCACACACAAAACAAATAAAAGCATTAGTGGTAAAATGACACATATGACCATCAGTACTCTTCTGACATGGAGAGACCTTTGAACATGTTTCCCTAACACACAGAGGGAGAGAGAGACAGACAAAGAGAGATCGCTAGACAAGAGACTCTCTGAATAATGACTTATTCCTTTAATAGGAAGAGTGATGCCCTCATGGCAATATTTTAAGCTTTTCTTCTAAATGATTATGAGGCTTCTAATTATGTGGATCTGGGTATGTGAAATACCAAGAAACTAAGACCGAAGGAAATGCCTGAACTGTGACACTGATTGGCTCTCCTCAATTCAACTCAATTTTCTGAAATTGATAAGATTCTATTAAACAGTACCTTTCTGTCTCACTGAGACCATTGGGGACTATTTTTGCTTTTCTCTCAATGGTAATTAACTTTAAACATTAACTTATTAAAAGCAGTATGTAAATATCATAAAGCAGAATCCAAAATTTGCATAATCTTTTAAGATAAAACGTAAGAGTTTCAGGAAATTTCACTTGACTTTCCCTTTGCAGGAGCCCTCAAGGTGTCTACAATTCCTCTCTGCCACAGGAGACTTAGCTGGAGGGCCCACTTGGAAAATATAGTTCTCTCATTGCTGGCTTTCCTTTCCCTCCATTATCCCAATACTGATCCCGATATCTGAGAGGTGCAGAGGAACGTAAGACAGAAAGGACTTAATGGAAGCCCCTTCAAATGTGCATTACTCTGACAAGGAGCATATATTTGATTTTCTTCTTCTGTAGAACACAGATTCTAAACTTTCCTCTCAAAGTTGTTCATTTGTTCCTACATTCATTTTGTAAAAAGGTACTACAAGCTTAATATATAGCCTAATTTGTAATATTTTAGATATTTATGGTATTGGTTCTCCTCAATTCAACTCAACTTTCTAAAATTGATAAGATTCAATTAAACAGCATGTTTTTATTTCACTAAGGCCAGCAGGAAATAGTTTTAGATTTGTGTACTTTTGAAGTTTCCCTAGAACAGAGTAGAAATTCATTGCTTCCTTCACTCCTTTACTTGACAAATATTTATGAAACAGCTTTTGCAATGAACATAGGTTTCTGCTTTGCCCGTATCTCTGAGGAAGCAACTGCTCCCCCATTTTCAGTCCATGGGATTCAGGTGGGGTCGACTCTTCTACCCTCCAGCTCCAGGGTTAGGGACATCATCTCCCCAGCTTACTAATTGTTTCAGAAATGGGAATCTGGCCCAAACCAAGCTAACCAGAGTCACCCCTAGGGCTTTTGTTAGAACAGTTAGAAGGAGACAACCTCGTATTTCTGGGCTGAGTAGTCTAGAATTGTGGGTGACTCTAATTGCCTCCCCACAGAGAGAAGCTGCCTGGGAATGAAGCCAACGTGGAGGGAAGTACAGTCAAAAGATGGAAAGAAAGGCTGTCCTGATGACATCATCTATCCACCTGTATCCCGCCATGTCTAAAGTACTGCACCTCACCACTGGAGTTTTTTGGGTTTTTTAATCTATATGAGCCAATAAAGTCTGAGTTATATTTACGCCAGTCTGGGTTCTATTTCTGTCAACTGCAACCTCAGAGCACTAAGACACCTAACCCAAGGCTAGTCACCACACCAGCCTTCGGCCTACAATGGCAAATGAGACAAGTCAGTAGGTATCAGTGCAGCTTTCACAATAAGAGAACACACAGGGATAATTGAGTGTCCAGTTGAAAGAGCCAGCTTCCCAACCAGAAACACCCAAGTTCCAGACCTTGTTGTGCTATTTACTGGATGTATAATCTTCTATTGTCTCCCTCTAGAAAATGAGCATTGTTGTACCTACCTCACCGACTGGTCTCAAGAATTACATGAAATTCTAGATGAAAATCACTTAGCTAAATGCCCAATAAACCATGACCATTATTAGTAATGGAAACTTGATTGAGTTCTACACCCACAATTCCATGTCATTTGAGTAGAGAACTCAGTTCTGTTACATCCAGTAATTCCTTGAACTAGGGCAAACATTCCAATAATAACTTCTATGCTCCAGGAAACATGGCTACTCATCAGCACAGAGTCTATATGCTTGCTGTTCACAGTTTCTGTGTGGGGTACACACAGTCACAAAGAGGTGATTGCTCCAGACCTAGGAGAACACCTGGGACACTGGTTCCCCTCATCACCCTGCTATACCAAAAAGTGCAGGTCACACATATAGAATGGCTGTTCTGAAAACCGACTAGAGGGCTCACGGATTCTCTCACCTCTAGGTGAACTCTTCAGAGAATTTCTATTTTGGGATTTGGGGCAGCATGCTTTTCAATTTCAGATTGAAGACATGGAAACATTCCTTCTTTCCCATAATTACAACCGAAGTGCCTATATCCTGTAGAGAAAGACATGGCTATATACATACACATATACATATACATATACACGCACACGTATATGCATGTATGTATATATATTTGTGTGTGTGTGTGTATATATATCTGTATATGGAATTCTATAGGGTTGCCTCCAAACACCAAAGAGCTTAAAAGCATTTTTTAAAAAGTAACCATTAGAATGCAACCCTCCTACAGCAACCCTGACCCATTAGCCTTCCAGGAACAGGGCATTAACCACAGAACACCCAAAGATCCATCAATGTAACAGCTACTCTGATCTCTAGAAGATGCCATCTGTACCTTAGGAGGCTGTATATTAATTCACATAGTCATGCATTATACCTCTTCAACCTGAATTCACCATATTTCATTATCTCATGATACAGCCTGCACCTAGTTATCCGTACTATCTGTCCTCACCTGATCATGTTTTGGTTTAGGATGACATAATAATAATACTAATAATACTTCCAACAATCACTACTACCATTCACTGTGCTTTTTATGTGTCAGAACCTTGAAAAAGAGGCAATCTTATCCCAATTTTACTAGATAGCTCTGTATTCTTTCTGTTCACAGCACTTATCACAACTGTCATTGTATCATTTGTGTGATTCTCTGTTCCACACCTGGCTCTCTCGCTAAACCATAAGCTCTATGAGATCAAGGACTACTTCCTTTTTACTCATCATGTTATCTCCAGCACCTAACTAATGGCTGGTTTTAAGACAGTCTCAAAGAATACTTGCTGAATGAATAAGTAAACCAACATTCAGATAGTGATACTAAGTGAAAAAAATTAAGTAAAATATATGAGATCAGAGTTAATTAATCAGTGGCAGAATATCAGGCCAGGTCTACCTCCAGGGTGCACACTCTTTCCTTTGTGTTAAGTAACAATGCCTCTTATTTATCTGAGTCTTCACTAATTTGAATTTATTTTATAATAGAAAGTGTACCAGGACAATCAACTGCCATGGTGACTAATGGTGTTTTAATTTAAACAAACTTTGTTTATTCATAAGCTGATGTTTTAATGTAAGTAAACTTTACTTCTTACAGTGAGCAATAACAAAGGTAAGAAGTATACAATCAGCATACATTTCATTCTACAATTACGAATTGCCCAAACCTCTCCTGCAGCCCTAGGGATGACACAGCTGTTGTAACAGGCACACTGTCTCAGGGGAAACATGGCTCGAATGTGATTACCTGGAAATGACATCATGATTTATGACACAATTTTCTAAATTCTAAAGCTGTAATTTATAATGAATCAGACAATATCCATGTGGGACCTGGTTTCCTCTTAATTAAGGTTATTGGCATCATCCACTTTTCTCTAATTTTTTATTTAAAAAAAAATTCTTCAAAACATGAAATGCAGACAGACTCAAAGGCTCCAAAATTTGAAGATGAGGACCCAGAGAGCTAAAAAACAAAAAAGGAAATAAAATACTTTAGTTTTTTTTCAAAATTCTCTAGAAATTCATAATGTAGGGATATTGTAAATATTCCAGAAAACATGAACCATCTGTTAACTTTACTGATATGTCTCAGTGGCACTTTTGTTCCCTTTGAACAATATGGAATAAAAATTACCAAGGTGAGCCATTGACACAGCTACAAAATGAAGAGACCTTAAGTTTTATTTTTAGCAGTACATTTTCCACTTAGAGGAGTGAAGACCTTTAGAGAAATCTTTCCTGATAAAATTTCTACCACAACATACATAATCAGTATTCCATACAATATCAGAAGGAGGCCTATAAAATTAATCATACTATTTTAAATCCCTTCTCCCATTTTGAATGGAATGGTAGTTCATACAAACATGATGGTTTACGGTAAATATACCCTCTGAAGGAGCCAGGTGTGTGGGACCTAATCAGTAGTTAAATTAGGATCTGAAATAAAGAGGGAGAGGGGTCTGGTTTTTGTTTTTATTTTTGGCTCAGTCCATCAAGTATGAAACTATGATGGTCATGTATCTTTGAAGTATAGAGGAAACTCTTTAGCTTTGTGTTTAAAACACTTTATTTATTTGGCAGAATCCAAAAGTTCAAAAAAACATTTTAACTGGTGGAGAAATTCCCTTGAAAGTAAAGTTCTGGATGAGAAAGTAAAAAAGAGACCTGGGCACACACGATTAAATTGGGTGTGTATGAAAGACATTCAGAATTTATGGTAAGAATAGGGTAGATAATCGTTTTGAGTTTTTGACTAAAAAGTGGTAACTGAAGCTGGGAGAAAAGAAAAGCATCTTCATGTTGAGAGGTGTTTGGAAAGTAGTAAATGTTTGTATTTTAAATGGCAGTGAACATAAGCAGGACAGATGGGACCATAAACTGGGATTAGGGGAGGGTGGGGCAATTACTTGGAGAACTAGAGATCAGGGACTACGCTTGCACCTAGGAAATTTTTTCCCTTTTTCCTAACTAGGATACACCACAATTTATTAGTATAACATAAAGTTTAAATATTTCTTCTACTAAATCAATAATAAGAGAATATAAAAGTCAGATTAAGCAGGAATCCCCATCTCTCTGCCATCCATCCTTAAAGAAGTCTAACCGCCTCCAGGACTCGCAATCAGACAATACCTCATATGGGTCTCCAGTCCTACAGGCATGTGCCTTGGTGAACTGGCCACAGTTCAGTAGAAATTACTGTGTAATTTCAACCTCTTTTATGATGAAAACATCACATGGCACCATAAAAGTGCCTGAATGCAGAATCAAACGGCAAAAGTTCTTGTTGGCCACTAAAAAGTATGCGCATATGTATGAGCACTTTCCCTCTCTGGGCCTCAAGTTCCTCACTGAGTCCTTTTCAACCCTAACATTTAGTGACTCCAGGACCTGAGGATGCAATCTAACCCCAGCTCTGTCCTCTGCTGAGCTCCTGAACTGGCACTTCCTTCCCTTGGAGGCTAAGGTTAGGCAGGAGGCAACCCACCTCCTGGCAAACCACCAGAAAGGATCGAAGCAAAAGTGTCTTCATGGGAAAATAATCATTTTTTAGGCTTTCATAAGAAGAGAACAAAATATTCACAAAACTATACACTTTGAAACAGAATCATCAATTAGCTGCCACCAAAATACACTGCTTTGGACTTGAAAATAATCTTTGATGGGGATAACTTATTACTTTATTTAATTACAGTTCTTATGAGAGATATTCCAGGAAGCAGCAGCCCTAAATAATTTCTTTAGGTCTTAACTCCCTTTGATTCATTCATTTACCTCCCAGCCACACAGAGAGAAAGCAAGAAAGAGAGAAAGGGGCTACATATGGTAATGTGTATCCAATTATCTAATAAATTAAATCATACTATTCAGGAAAAAAAAATCAACTTTTTCCTAGCCCTGAACTCATGACCCTATCATCTGGATCTTTATAAAAGAAAAATCGAAAATAATGAGCACTGTCCCCAGAGCAGTTTTACCAAAGAAGGCAAAAACATTTTTCATATGACCATTTTACGTGGTCTCATTAACCTCTCTTTTGAAAATTCACCCCCGAAAAACAAAGGACATGACAACACCTATAAATCTATTCTTGTGGCGAATTAATATACTATGTAATTAATTCATGTTCCCTCATTTTAATTATCACTAGTTTTTATGTTTGACTTTGGTGGAAATAAATTAGCCTTTTAATTCTAAGTTGTTGTTTTCTCAAAATAATCATTTCTCTGACCCAGGCAGTGTTCTGTAACACCCACTCTCTCACTGCAGTAATTATCCTTCTTTTCTGATTAACTTTCTCATAAACAGGAGGAAGCCCAGGAAAGGGAGTGAACCCTGCCTAGTACATCCTTGTGCCCACTCCCTCATTCTTCTATCCTACACAATCTTCTCATGCCCACTGCCCTACCAGTCCTGTGTCCTGTTGTTGGGAGGCACTGCTCTTAGCCAGCTATTAGCACTGGAAATTGAGCTGATAAAGTAATCCTTACCACAGGGTTTGCCACTAAAAACTTGACTTCTGTTACCCCTACCAGTAACGTCTGCATTTTAGCTGGAGAAATGTCCTCCCTAGAAAACCACTATATGATGAGCAGGCCAGAAAAGGGATGAGGTTCCTTCGATGACATTGCTATCCCACATTCCAACTTTTTCCATGCAATTATCAGATTCAGCTAAAAGTACCAAACTATGGGCTCTCCCATTCCATAAGTAAAGATAAACAATAAATCATTACAGGAGAAAATGCCTAGCCTCCTTAATGATGAAGTGCAGAATAAAAACAACTGCACTACCCTGTCATTCTGGAGTCCAAAATGACTGCATAAACAAGAGGTACACAACATTAGACCTGATCATGTCACTCTGGGTTTAATTCCAAGAAAATAATCCCAAAGCAAAATAATCGTTTGTATCAAGATGTCTATATCATGCTGTTTATGATAATAAACAATTAGAAACAAGCCAATTTATAACAGTGAAAGGTTAAGTACACTATATCATACCAGTGAATGCCTTACTAATGTTAAAAGACAGTACATGTGAAGTTTACTTTGCAAGACGATTAAGATCCAGAGATCTGCGGTACAAAGTCATACCTATACTTAATAATACTGTGTGATTATATACTGAAAAAAGTTGTTGAGGGTAGAGCTCATGTTAAATGTCCTTACCACAAAATAGAAGACAGTACCTACGTAAGCACATAGTTTTTAAAATCATATATAAAATAATGCTAAGTAGGAAAAGTTAAACATCATATTACACACTGTTTACAACAATGCAAAGTGTACAAACACACAGATAAAAATTGGAAGGAAACATAATGTTTTAAACAGAGATTTAAATGAATTATATTCCCTTTTCTCTGCTAAATTGATTCAGTGTTTAATCACTTTTAAAAAAAAATCAAAATAGTGGACAAAGGGGAGGAGGACAGGTCCTCAGATACAAATGCCACCAGGAGCTTTGACTTGCTTTTTATGTTCAATGATAACTCAATGTCTCAGCCCTGTCGGTCGTCAGGCTCCACCACACTCCCATCCAGTCAGGCAGAGTTGATTGATTACTTCAATAGAACTAGCCAAACAGAAACAGACATGGGTCAGTAGATTTTTACCACTGGGGCTACATTACATTTATATATGAGATACGGCCAAAGATCTTCACAGCAAGCTCAGTCCTCTATATTTCCCTAAAGCTATGTCTACACTAGCCAATGACATCTGAAAATAATCAAAAACTACGCAGAGCTGCTCTATCTTTGCTATTGCTAGCTATAGTTCACAACTACATGTTATAAAATCATTCCTTCTCCATTAAAGTACAAAAATAGATAACAATAGCATGCTAATTAGTGCCTTAATCCCTGCTTAAAATAGCACAGCTTACAAAACAATTCTGGCTGTTCCTACATAATATCAACAAAAACTCAAATGTCCATAGCACTTTATAGTGTATAAAATACTGCTGTAAATATTAGTTTATGCCACCCCAGGATTCTTACGTTAGTTAACATTCAGTTTAGCTTACATTAAAATGGAGTGTCAAGTTCTAGCAGCTTTCTAATTGCAAAAAATAACTAGGTAATTAACAGAAGTATATTTAGAAGAACTAGTTCTCAGACAGCTATATGAAAAATGAAATTACTAAACCCAACAATTCTGTTAATACAAAGTAAGGTGGATGGGTATCAAATCCACCATAAATCTCATTATTTTTCATATGTCCTTTTAATGCTTATGTATTCCAGTGGCGGGGGGTGGGGTGCAGTTTAGCATTCATTCCTAAATACAGCAACTCAACTTTTATAACTACTGTAATTCAGCAGTAGGTACGAAAGCATTTACTCAGTGTTGACTATGTGCCAAGCTCCAGCATATATAAAAAGATAAATAAGACAACATCCCTACCTCCAGTTACTGAGACAAGGCTGTAGGCCAGCCGTATTGAGCTTGTGATCAACTGAGGCCCTCAAACTGTGGGGTGACAGAACACATGAGTTTATTTCTTTTCTCACCAAGACTCCAATACCTTTATAATAAAAGGATAAAGATAGCATACAAACACACAAGCAGAGAATGGAAGAAGAGCCATCGACAAACAAAGATTAAAAGATTTCTACAAAAGCAAGTACAAAATAGTGCCTAAAGAAGCAGGGTAAAGAAACTCTGTAGAAGATTCATCTTTGGGGGACCTACAGCTTAGGAAGGAGCTGACCTGCCCTGCAGAAACCAAGATAGCCTCCAGGTGCAGAACTGCAGGGTACTCTAAGCATGATGTAGGGGCTGCCAACAATGGGTACTAATTAGTCGGGACTAAGAAAAAGTTACAGACCAGACTGCTGACTCCTCTTCCCCATTGTCCCGTCCCTGAGGGCTAAATTACCAGGTTTCTGGATCTCAGGCTAATACAACAAGATGTATCAAAATGAAGGGCATAAGTTTTCATATTGAAAAGAGCCACCACATAAACAAGAAAATGAATTTTCAAAGGTCCACACTTAGATTGCATTAAAACGTTTAGAACACCAAGGATAATGAGAAGATCCTATGAGCTTCCAGAGAGAAAAATAAAGTCATCTACAAAAAATGAAAAATCAGATTGGCATCAGACTTCTCATCAGAGTCATAGAGGCTAAAAGATCATGAGAAATGCCTTCCGGTTACAATGTGGAAATTCTTCTCAGTCTAGAAGCCACACCTTGTTAACCCTGTAATCAGCAGGACAGAATAAAGATATTATTAGATATCTATGGGAAGAACAGACATTATTAGAAATGTGTCCACTAATAATTCATAAAGTTTACCTTTCATTCACTCTTCCTTTGGGAATAACTTGAAATTTTGCTCAAAGCTAGATGGCAAAGCAGAAAGAAAAAGGCATTACATTACCAAAACTGGATTCAGGCAAGAAGATTAATGAAAGGTCATCCCAGGGTGACAGCTGTACAGCTGATCCAGGGTCAATCAACCCAGAAGAGAGTAGCAGACAGGCAGAAGAATCATGGATTCCTCTTCAATAAGGGATTTCACAGATTTGACACTCTCCTTGGGTATCAGAGAGTAAAGACACTGGAAAAACTTAGGAAGGTCACATAGGCAGACAATGAAAGGGAAAAAAAGACTAGTAGAAACTGTAATACTTCTTTATAGGAAAGGAAATATAATAATCATATACCACTTGGCTCCTCAGTGAACAATATTTACTTGTTCATCATAATGTAAAAAGTACAGTTTTCAACTTTTAAAATTTAAGCTATAAAGAAATCACTGATAACTTAACTATGGATAAAGAACAAAATGTAGATGTTATTGACATTGATAATATAAAAATTTTTAAAACAAATGTTAACAATTGGAAGAAGAATGATAAAAAGGATAGCTGAAGGGAGTACAGGGATACTATGAATCCTCATCTCACAAAATGAGGAATCAAGAGACATCATCTATAGTTGACAACTGATATACTTTGGATATTTGTCCCTGCCCAAATCTTATGTTGAATTATATTCCCCAATGCTGGAGGTGGGGTCTGGCGGGAGGCGCTTGGATCATGGAGCAGATCCCTCATGGCTTGGTGCCATCTTCATGATAGTGAGTTCTCACAAGATCTGGTCATTTAAGTGTATGGCACCTCCCCACCCCCAAGTCTCTGTCACTTGCTCCTACTTTCCCCATATGACATGCCTGTTCCCTCTTTGCCTTCTGTCATGATTGTAAGCTTCCTGAGGCCTCCCTAGAAGCCAAGCAGATGCCAGTACCATGCTTCCTGTAAAGCCTGCAGAACCATGAGCCAATTAAACCTCTTTTCCTTATACATTACCCAGTGCCAGATGTTTATAGCAATGCAAGAATGGTCTGAAACAACACAAAAAGCAAAGCATCAGTTGACCACTTAAAGTTAAGAATTTAACCAACAGAGGAATTATAAATACTGACAGACCTGTTTTGGGAAATGAAAGTTTAGTGAGGTAGGGTGGCATAGGGATATACACTTTCTTTATCATAGCATGAAGTCAACAAATAAGGACAAGAATTGATAAATCAGGTAATAGTATACAATTACATAAAATGGAGTGGAGAAATGATTTTTGTATTTGCTTATACATTAATATGAAATATTTTCTGAAAAGATAAGAGTTCAGTGATTTTTCAGGCTGGGCACGGTGGCTCACGCCTGTAATCCCAGCACTTTGGGAAGCCGAGGTGGGTGGATCACGAGGTCAGGAGATCGAGACTATCCTGGCTAACATGGTGAAACCCTGTCTGTACTAAAATATAAAAATAAAAAAATTAGTCAGGCGTGGTGGCGGGCACCTGTAGTCCCAGCTACTCGGGAGGTTGAGGCAGGAGAATGGCGTGAACCCGGGAGGCGGAGGTTGCAGTGAGCCCAGATCGCGCCTCTGCACTCCAGCCTGGGCGACAGAGCGAGACTCCGTATCCAAAAAAAAAAAAAAGAGTTCAGTGATTTTTCTGTGTTTAGAGGAGATGTCTCAGTACATATATTTTTATGCTTTTCATTTCTGAACTATGTAAATGAGTCACATTTTAAAACAATTAGACATATTAAGTTTAAAACATAAAAATATATTATTTAGCAATATGCAAGCAACTGCTCAATGAAACAACTATAAGATGTAAAAGTGGTTTCTTCTTCAGATGGAAAATAGTAATCAGTGAACTAGTGTTTTTCATTATAAACTCACTTGCATTTTTAACAATTTATGATTATGAATTTTCATTGAAAAAATGCATAAAAGTAAAGAAAAATCTCATATTGAATAACAGGCTTCTTTAAGAAAGGAAGCCTTGAGAGGAAGCAGTTGTCCCACAAGAATACAAATAATGAATCATCCTCTACAGTCTCCTCTCTCCCATTTTCTCCATGGCTTCCTCTTCCCTGTTCCTCCCAAGAGATATTCATAATTACAACAGAATTTCCAATGAAAGATGCTTCAACACTAAAAATAACATAAAAATATATTTAATGCCTTAAAGATTTAATAAAGTTAATAAAAATGAATATTTCTCCTTTAAAACTTTTATAAATGAGGCAGGAAGCAGATGTAAACTGCTGCATTACTCGTCATTAAAATAAATGGAAACTTAAATTACTGTATCAACTTTTACAGAACACATTGCCAATCATGTTTTATTATGCACAATTAGTAACTGATGATAGTATAAAATATGTCTAAAATTATTATCAAAACCATTTCCTTCAATAAATACAAAATACAAAATCTAACATTGAGAGTAAAATTTTAAATTCAGGAGTCCCAGAGGCTGTCCCAGAACAAATGAGTAGCTATTTGTGTGAACCTGGTCAAGTAAGCTCTGCTCTCTTTCTTCTTCACTTCTTCATTTGTAAAGTGAGTTGGGTAAACTCAACAATCATCTCTAAAATACCTGCCAGCTCCAATCTTTTTTTTTTTTTTTTTTTTACTTCTCAGGCCATGTACTAGTGAACTTTTAACAGCAAAAGATCACTTAGTGAATGTAACCAGTTCACAGCCATTAACATCTACTTATTCTGAAAGTCAGATGAACTATAATAGCCTATAAACCACATCACGTTGTTGAATCTGAGTGAGGTTACTGAGGCTTTTTCAAAGTGCTGCCTCTAGATTCTAGTTTGTTTATTCAATCGATCATTTGATATGTCCTGGGGTAGCAGATCGAGGACCTAAGTGTGAATTTTGCTTTTATTCCTATTAAATGTCATCATGTTTAGTTCATTAATCCAACTTATTGAGATACTGAATCATGATACTATTACCCATCATATTAATTTTCAGTTCCAATCCATGCCACCCATAATGGCATTCTACCTAAAATACTAATGTAAAAGTTGAATAAGAAAACACAAGAGGGCCGGGCGCGGTGGCTCAAGCCTGTAATCCCAGCACTTTGGGAGGCCGAGATGGGCGGATCACGAGGTCAGGAGATCGAGACCATCCTGGCTAACCCGGTGAAACCCCGTCTCTACTAAAAAATACAAAAAACTAGCCGGGCAAGGTGGTGGGCGCCTGTAGTCCCAGCTATTCGGGAGGCTGAGGCAGGAGAATGGCGTAAACCCGGGAGGCGAAGCTTGCAGTGAGCGGAGATCCGGCCACTGCACTCCAGCCTGGGTGACAGAGCAAGACTCCGTCTCAAAAAAAAAAAGAAAAGAAAAGAAAAGAAAACACAAGAAACACCAGAGAGATGGTGGAACAGATGCACGTAGCTCCCAACAGAGACAGTAATTTCAGAGCCCTCTATAGCAAAAGTGCCTTTAATGGAAGCTTGAAGACCCAAGTAAGAGACTGTGAAACTCCAGTGGAGCACAAGGCCTAGGAGCACCTTTTGATAGGACAGCACTGCACCCAGGTGACAGACTATCCTACCATGGCCCTAGCTCTAGACCCAAAAATGGCTTCCATACTCCTGTGGACTCAGCTACAGCTCTGTTTGATCATTGTCTTTCTATTAGAACCATTCACCCTGGGACCCAGAAAATATCACACCCACTCGCGCCATGGATGATAAACCTACAGACCTCAGCTCTACCTGTGGATCAGAAACAGCCAAGAGACTTGGCTTCAGTCCCTCTCAGCAGCAGTCAGAGATTAGTCCAGCTGATCTACTAGGGTCCCAGAGAGAGCTGTATCTAAGTCCCTGGAGCAGGGTTGCTGACTTCAGTCCCACAAAAAAACCCTGAAATGGCTCTGAGACTGGCTACAGTCCCTCTCAATGGTGGTCAGAGGTAAGTCATGCCAGCAGCACTGAGACAAGATGGAGACATGCCTTCCTGAGTCTTCCAGGTAGCACTGCTGACCTTAGACCCAGCTGTGGGCCCTAAAGCAAACCTGCAACTCAGTTTCAGCCTTCTTCAACCATAGACCAGGGCAATAATGCTTGCCCAGGGACCCAACCAGTGACCCAGTGGGAAGATGTCCCAGGGACCCAGAGAAAAACACAACGGTCTATGAACCTAGTAATCAAGCCTGCTCTCTACAGACAGTAAAGCAGACCTTCAACCCAGAACTAGCCTTGTAGACCAAAGTCCTGGAGACAGTCCAGTCCACCCAGAGACCAAAGAGCAGGATCCATGCCCACTAAACCACCTGGTAACAGGCTGGCCACCCACAGGCCCCACTGCAGAAGGAGTAGCAGCCACATGACCCAGCTCCAACCCCATTAAAACTAGAAGAAAAGAAGGCAAAATAAAATAATTATGACAGGGCTGACAGGACAATTGTGGATTAAGCCTCAGTTCTTTTTAAAAGGGTTACCTTGAAGATAAATCTTGACTCCAGCTTTAGAGGAATTAAGGAAACCTTGATGAACAGTAGAAGGAATCACATGTGAAATTCCTTGAATAAAAATTGACGGGCTTTAAGTAATTTTGTCTAATATATAACACATAATTTTAAAAACTGTTCCCAAAAAAAAAGACTAGAAGATCTGCTTGCTCCTTCACATGCAGACACCAACACAAGACTACAGGGATAACAAAGAATCAGGCAATTATGACATCACCAAAGGAAACTAATAAAGCTCCAACAATCAACTCCAAAGAAATGGAGATCTAATAACTGCTTGAAAGAGAATTTAAAATAATAATATTAATGAAGCTCAATGAGATGCAAAACAATACAATTAGACAATTAAATGAGTTTAGGAAGACAATTCATGAACAAAATAATAAATGTAATAAATATATAGAAACATAAAATAAAAAAGAACCAAGAAGATATCCTAGAGCTGAAGAATACAACACACCTGAAAAATTCAAGAGTGCTTCAACAACAGACTCTATCATGCAGAAGAAAGAATGTGCAAACTCAAATATAGATAGGTCATCTGAAATTAGCCAATTATAGGGGAAAAAAGGAAAAATAATGAAAAAGAGCGAAGAAAGGATAAGGGGCCTATGGGAAACTATCAAGCATATAAATATACAAGTTATAGGAATTCCAGAAGGCAAACAGAGCTAGAAGGGACCAGAAAGCTTATTTAAAGAAATCATCTGAAAACTCCACAAATCTCATAAGAGATACACACATCTAGATTAACGAAGCTCAAAGGATTCCAAACAAGATCAATCCAAAGAAGGACAGTCCGAGGCACATTATAATCAAATTGTCAAAAGTCAGCTAGGTGTAGTGGTTCATGTCTGGAATTCCAACACTTTGGGAAGTCAAGGTGGGCAGATCACTTGAGGCCAGGAGTTCAAGACCAGCCTGGCCAACATGAGAAAATCCCGTCTCTGATAAAAATATAAAAAATAGTCAGGTGTGGTGGTACACACCTGTAATCCCAGCTACTTGGGTGGCTGAGGGATGAGAATCACTTGAACCTAAGAGACAGAGGTTGCAGTGAGCTGAGATTATGTCACTGTACTTCAGCCTGGGCAACAGCGTGAGAATCCATCTAAAAAAAAAAATACTGTTGAAAGTCAAAGACAAAGAGAAAATTTGAAAGCAGCGAAAGATAAGAAACTCATCGCATACAAGAAAACCCCCATAAAGGTATCAGTGGACTTCTCACCATAAACATTAAAACCAGAAGGAAATGGGTTAATATATTCAAAGTGCTGGATTTAAAACAAAACAAAACAAAACAAAAGTGCCAATCAAGAACACTATCCTCAGCAAAGCTGTATTACAGAAATGAATGACAAAAAGACATTCCCAGACAAATAAAAACTGAGAGTGCTCATCACCACTAGACTTGCCCTACAAAAAAAATGCTAAAGGGTGTTAAGTTGAAACAAAAAAAGTAAATGAACAAAATAAATATACATAAAAGTAAAAACTCAATGGTAATGGTAAATAGTCAAATTCAGAATATTCTAATATTGTAATGGTGGTGTGTAAATCACTGTTATAAAGGTTAAATGGCAAAACAATTAAAAATAACCATAGTTATAATAATTTGTTAAAGGATACACAATATAAAGAGATGTAAATTGTGATACAAAAATGTAAAACAAGGCTGGGAGGTTGGGCATAAAAGTGTAGAGGTATTGTGTGCAATCAAAGTTAAGTTTGTTTTATCAGCTTAAAACGAACTATCATAATTAAAACATGTTCTAGGTATGCCTCATGGTAACTACAAAGCAAAAACCTATAGTAAATATGCAAAAGATAAAGAGAAAAAAATCAAGTCTTATGCCACTAGAAAAAATATCAAATCACAAAGGAAGAAAGCAAGAGAAGTAGAAAAGAACAAAGCCTTTACAAAACAAATAAAATGCGGTGGTGATTCCTTACCTATTAATAATTACCTTGAATGCAAATACATTAGAGTCTCCAAAAGGTCAAAAGATATAAAGTGGTTGAATTAATTTTAAAAAGAAGACTTGATTATATGCTACCTACAAGAGACTGACTTCAGAAGCTTTAAGGACACACATGCAAATGAAAAGCAAAAGAGAGCAGGGGTAGCTATATTAACATCAGACAAAATAGGTTTTAAGTCAAAAACTGTAAAAAGAGACAAAAAAGGTCATTACATAATGATAAAGTCAATTAATTCAGAGAATATAACAACTGTAAATATACATGCACCCACCATCAGAGTACCTATATATATAAAGCAAATATTAATAGATCTGAAGCAAAATACAGAGGGCAATGCAATAATAATAAGGGAAATACAGAAGGCAATACAATAATAATAAGAGACCTCAATATCCCACTTTCAACAATGGCCAGATTGTCCAGACAGAAAATCATTATAGAAAAAGTGGATGGAGTTGAACTACACATGAGATCAACTGACACACATACATAGAACATTCTATTCAACAGCAGCAGAATACACAATCTTCTCAAGCATACATGCAACAATCTCCAGGACAGATCATATGTTAGGCCACAAACCAAATTTTAACAAATTTATGGAGACTGAAATCATATCAAGTATCTTTTCTAACCATGATGGCATGAAACCAGAAATCATAAACAGGAGGAATTTTGAAAAATTCACAAAAATATGGAAATCAACCAACATGCTTTTGGACAACTAGTGGGTCAAAGGAGAATCAAAAGAGAAATAAAAAAAATCTTGAGACAAACAAAAATGAAAACACAACTTACCAAAACTTATAGGATGCAGCAAAAGCAGTTCTATAAGGAAAATTTGTAACAATAAATGCCTACATTGGAAAAGAATAATTGTTTGAAGTAAACAACCTAATGTTATACCTCAAAGAACTAAAGAATTAAGAAAAAAGCTAAGCACAAAGTTAATTTTAAAAAGTCATAACAAAGATCAGAGCAGAAATAAAATGTAAGCTAGAAAAACATGTAAAAATCAACAAACTAAGTTAGTTTTTTTTTGAAAGATGAAAGTTGACAAAAGTTTTGCTACGCTAACTTAAAAAAGAGAAGAATGAAATAAGTAAAATCAGAAATAAAAGAGGAGACATAACTGATACCATGAAAGTACAAATGATCATAAGAGACTACTATGAACATTATGTGCGAACAAATTGGATGACCTAGAAGTAAATTCCTAGAAACATATAACCTATGAATAATAAATTATGAAGAAACAGAAAATGTGAACAGACAGGTAACAAGTAAATATATTAAATCAGTAATTAAAGATCTCCTATCAAAGAAAAGCCCAGGACCTGATGGCTTCAATGATGAATTCTACCAAACATTTAAATAAGCATTAATACTAATCCTTCTCAAACTCTTCCAAAAAATTAAAGAGGAAGGAACACTTCCAAACTCATTTTACTAAGTCAACATTACCCCAATATCAAAGCCAGACAAGGACACTACAAGAAAAGAAAATTACAGGCCAATATCCCTAATGAATATAGATGCCAAAATCCTCAAAAAAATACTAGCACACCTAATTCAGCAGCACATTAAAAGGATAACTCACCATAATCAAGGGGATATATTCATGGAAAACAAGCATGGCTCAACAGATGCAAATCAATAAATGTGATATACTACATTAAAAGAAAGAAGGACAAAAACCATACGATCATCTCAATAAGTGCAGAAAAAGCATTTGACAAAATTCAACATTATTTTGTGATTAGAAGCTCTCAACAAATTAGGTACAGAAAGACTGTATCTCAACATAATAAAGGTCATATGTGTTAGCCCATAACTAACACCATACTTAACCTTGAAAAGTTGAAAGCTTTTCCTCTAAGATCAGGAACAAGATATGGATGCCTATTCCTATCACTTCTGTTTAAAATAGTACTGAAAGTCCTAGCCAGAGCAATTAGACAAGAAAAAATAAAAACAAAATAAAAGACATCCAAATCTGAAAGGAAGAAGTTAAACTGTTACTATTTGCAGGTAACATAATCCTTTATATTAAAAAACACTAAAGATTCCTCCAAAAGGCTGTTAGAATTAATAAACAAATTCAGTGAAATTGCAGGATACAAAATCAACATACAAAAATCAGTAATATTTCTATACACTAAAAACAAACTATCTGAAAAAGAAATCTAAAAACAATCTCATTTAGAATAGCATAAAAATTAAAATACTTAGGAATAAACTTAACTAAAGAGGTAAAAAATCTGTATACAGAAAACTACACAACATTGATGAAAGAAATTGAAGAAGGCACAAATAAATGGAAAGGTGTCCCATGTCTATTGACTGAAAAAATTAATACTGTTAAAATGCCCATACTACCAAAAGGGAGCTACTGATTCAATGCAGCTACAGATTCAATGCAATCTCTATCAAAACTACAATGATATTTTCTACAGAAATAGGAAAACAATCTGAAAATTAATATGGAAAACAAAAGATTCTGAATAGCCAATGTAGTCCTAAGCAATAAGAACAAAGTTGAAGGCATCACCCCATCTGATTTCAAAACCTACTACGGAGTGAAAATAATCAAAACAGTATGGTACAGGCAGAAAAAACAAACAAAAAACAACAACATAAAAACATAAAAAACAAGATACATCTTGTTTATTTACTGATGGAATAAGACAGATAACCCAGAAATAAACCCAAGGATATGTGGCATTATATGCATTATATGGTATTATATGCTCTAATTTTCAACAAGGGCACCAAGAAGTCATAACAGGGAAAAGACAGTCTCTTCAATAAATATCCACATGCAAAAGAATGAAATTGGATACTTATCTTACACCATACACAAAAATCAACTCAAAATGAATTAAAGACCTGAAGCTATAAAACTCTTAGAAGGAAATATAGGGGAAAAGCTCCTTGACACTGGTCTTGGCAATGATTTAAAAAAAAAAAAATAGGATAATGCAGGCAACAAAAGCAAAAATAAACAAGTGGGACTATATCAAACTAAAAAGTTTCTGCACAGCAAAGGAAACAATCAAAAACAGAAAAAGAAGTCTATGGGTTGGGAGAAAATATTTGTAAACCATATATCAGAAAAGGGGTTAATATTTAAGGAACACACAAACTGAAGAGCAAAAACAATGAATAAACCAATTTAAAAATGGGCAAAGGATCTGAACATTTTTCCTAAAAACACTTAAAAATAACCAACAGATACTGTGTACAAAAAGGTGCTCAACAGTGCTAATTATTAGAAAAATACACATCAAAACCACAATGAGAAATCATCTCACACCTGTTAGGATGGCTTTTGTCAAAAAGGCAAGAGATAACAAGTGTGGGTAACCATGTAGAGAAATGGGAACCCTTGTACACTGTTGGTGGGCACGTAAGACTGCTGCAGCCACAGTAGAAAACAGTATGGGCGTTCCTAGAGAAATTAAAAATAGAACTACTATATGCCCCAGAAAATCTCCCTCTTCTGGATATGTACCCAAAGGAAATGAAATCACCACCTCATGAAGATATCTGCACTCCTATGTTCACTGAAGCATTATTCACAATAGACAAGTTATAGAAAAAACTTAAGTATCCATTGACAGATGAATTTTAAAACTGTGCCACAATAAATATATATATATATAAATTAGTACATATATAAATTCGTGTGTATATATATGTGTGTGTGTGTGTGTGTGTGTGTGTGTGTGTGTGTGTGTGAATATTATTCAGCCTTTAAAAAGAGGGACATCCTGCCATTAAGGTAATATAGATAAACCAAGAGAACATTATACTAAGTGAAATAAGCCAGACACACGAGGACAATACTGCATAATCTCATTTATATGTGGATTCTAAAAGAAACAAAACTAAATTCATAGAAACAGGGTAGAATGGTGGTTACCAGGGCAGGGATCAAGAGAGGAGCTAATGGGAAGACGTAAGTCAAAGGGTACAAAGTTGCAATTATGGAGGATGAATAAGTCTAGAGACCTAAAGCACCACATGATGAACAGGTAATAATATTGTATTGTATGATGGAAATTCGCTAAGACAGTAGACTTTGAGAACTCTATTCACAACAAATACATACATACATACATACAGGCGACTATATGAGATGACGAATATGTTAATTTGCTTGACTATAGTAATCACTTTGTTATGTACATGTATATCAAAACATCATAGTTAACACCTTAAATATTAAATAAGTAAATAATTAAGGAAATCCTGCAAAATGCAGAGCCAACACATTCCAAGTTGATGAGGAGCATGGTCATTTGACCAATTACTTGCACCAAGCTTGTATTTCTCCATTTGGCTATCATGATAAACGAATATAAACTCCATTTTCAGTCTGGAAATCTTGCCAAAGACAGAATTGAGTTCTGATACAACCTGTCCTTAGTGAACCCACATTAGATGCTGGCTTTCTTCTCTGGGCTCTCATATCAGCTGCTTAATTGTCGATTCTTAAAACTTTTCCGGGATGGGCATTAAGTTCCCCCATCTTCCTGGGGGAAGAATTCACCCTCTTTCCACTTGAAAAAAAAATCAGAATTTTTGTTCATTTTCATGATTTCCCAAAATCATTTTCTGTAGCTGTTCATGGATTTATTTACAATTCTCCTGATATCCTGGAATATAATTTCATTAAGGCCTAAAGATTTGAAATCAATGAGAGCTACACAATTTTTCATGTATCCGCTATGTTATTACCAAAAGCACTGAAAGATAAAAACCCCAACAAGAAATTGGTATGGACTGCAAACAAACTTCTTCACTAAAACAGAGACAGAGTGAATTAAAAAGAGAATAAGAATTCAAAGCAGTACCACGATATAAAAAAGGCAGCTCTGTGGTTTTAATTCTTTTTGAAAATATACAAAACAGTGACTTGCTTAAATGACTTGGTACTGCTTTTTAGTAACTATTACATATAAAAACTGCCCATCTGCAGAATGTAAGTGCTTGGCTAGGTTCCGTTCCTGGTCCTCTCTGCTTCTCTCTCTAAATGGACTTATCCTTCGAGAGCCATCTACGACTTAAATAACTACAGATTTATGTCTGTAACGTGATCTCTCCTAAAAACTGTAGATTCTATTTCCAGCGGTATACCTGGCTTTTCTTCCTAGACAGTCCACTTTCATCTCAGGGTCACCTTGCCCAAGCCAAACTATTTCATTTTTTTAAAAAATTAAAAGTCCCTATTTTCCCCTTCCCCAATTCTGTTACTAGTGACATTTATGCTTACCATGCGCCTCACCTGAAATCTAAATAATCTCCATTCTTTCCTCTTTTGCATATCCAAATCAGTCACTAAGTTCATCAACCTTCCCTCTGTAGTATTTCTTGCATAATGCCTTCCTTTACATCTCACAATCAGAACTCCCATTCCACCTCCCATCACCTCACACAGCCTCTACAGTAGTTCCTCCTACCCCCTCACTACTGGTTTTCCAGACTGTAATCCCTCCCAGCTTCCAAAAGAAGAACAACAAATCCAACTTCTCAAAACATGCTCCCATCAAGTCATTCCCAGAATCTACTGCTTCCAATGACCTCCCAACTTCCCCATCTTTTAAACAAGGCCATCCCCAGTTCTCATTTACTCACTGCCACCAAACCTTTGCATACATTCCCAGCTAGCACCCTTTTTACAAATGAATTCAGATATATCTAGTCCTCTTTTAGATCTTACCTCTCAGTCAAAGGCATAAATACATGTAGAATGCAGGAATGAATAAAGGCTACCTACAAGGGTCTCAGAGTGAAACTGAGCCAACTCTGACAACTTGCACCTATGTGCAAGACCCTTTGCTAGGCACTGTAGAGAATATGAAGATTTGCATTTTGGTTAATCCAGACAAAACCACCACATATAACATCTTATAGGGAAATGCATCCCAATTGCCAGAGTAAGTTACAAACTTCTTGAGGGGCCAAAAATCACATTATGGGCTTGGCGCCACCTGTGTCATAAAATAAGATGTCTGTCCCAACAGGCACATCAAAACTTGATTGTTTACTTGAATAAATATTGAACTTATTCCAAAAAAAAAAAGAGAGCCACCTAGTGAAAGTCAACAACTAATTTTATTTGAACGCAAAAAACCTTTGACCTTAAACCTCCATCTGTATGTCTAAGATGTCTTATTTTTAAAGACAGATTCTTATCTGAGATGTTCGCAAATTTTGTTTTAAAGAAGTTAAATAAGATGAATTTTCAAAGATTCTTCGAATTCCTTAATTTCCTATGGGTTAGCTCCCTCTGTATGGCTCCTCTAAGTGATTGTGGGAATAGTTGCACCAAATACACCAAAGCATCCTAGTGGAAAATTGGCAAGCGATCTACAGCAGTTCCAGTTAGCTCAGGACCACTAGTAAAGATTTCTGCTTTTAGTTAATGGGCAGTCCCATAAGATATTCTTTACCAGTATTCTAGAAAAGCAATGTGGTGTTAGCCCAACACAATACATGCCATCTAAGAATTATGTAACCATTTTCATATTAATCACTGCAGAATTATCTAATTAATATTTTATTTAAGACCACTGAGGAGGACGTTTCACATGACAAGAAATACATCTTAAATCCATCTTAGCCTTGCTTTAAAATGCGACCGTATGTATTGTGTACAGCTTTATGATGATTGGGACAAAACCCAAACACCTTTCTTCTGCAGTTCATGAAGGAAAGATTATAAAATACTGGGAAACATAATTTCGTTTTTTTTTTTTTTCTATGCACAGAGAATGAATGATAAGCCTTAAGCTATCAAAATGGTGGAGATGAAGGGAAGAGATTGACAATCAATGCATACAACATAAGATAGTACTGTAGTAATATGGTAAAGCTATTAGGTATGTGAAAGGTGTGATTCTCCCCTACATTCTCTTATCCTGAGTAACAGCTCCCCAGAATAAAAGGGAAAATTTTCCCCAGTCAAAACACATAAATGGAAGACATAAATGTTTCCCTTCTCCTACAAGAAAGACAGAAACTGATGCTTCCAGGTGCTAGGCATTTTCCGTTTTGCCAGGGGTAATCTTAGCATGCTCACATTCAGTAGTTCTTTGAGGAATATCCAAATAAAATTATTTTAGCTATTCTCATGAAGATGTTATACCCACCATCTAAAAGTTAGTAAGAATTAAGGATAAACATTAACAAGTGCTAAGATTAAAATAAACCTTCACAGGGATAAAAGACTACATACTGGGTACAATGTACACTGCTCCAGTGACAGGTGCACCAAAATCTTAGAAATCACCACTAAAGAACTTATCCATGTAACAAAAAAATCACCCGTACCCTCAAAACTATTGAAAAATAAACACATAAACCTTCATGGTTACAAACAAACAAACAGCTAACACAACTAAGGATCTCACGTTACTAAAATGCCGAATCAAGGCTCAGCCATGTTGTAGTATGTATCAGTATTGCATTCTTTTTTATTTCCCAATAATGTTTTCTTGTATAAATATACCACATTTTTTAGCCCATTCATCAATTGATGGACATTTAGGTTTTTTCCACATTTTGACTATTATTAATAATGTTCCATGAACATTAGCGTACATGATTTTTATACGGACATATGTTTTTGCTTCTCTTGGAAGAGCAGAACTGCTGGTTCACATGGTAACTCTGTTTAAGAACTGCCAGACTTGTTTTCCAAAGAGGCTGCACCATTTCCATTCCCATCCATAGTGTCTGAGGGTTCCAATTTTTCCACAACATTATTAACACTTGTGGTTATCTGTCTTTTTGATTCTAGCCATCCTAGCGGGTGTGAAGTGGTATCTCACTGTGGCTTTGATTTACATTTCCCCTGATGGCTAATGATATTGAGCATCTTTTGGCCATTTGTCCTTATGGGCCATTTGTATATGTTAGCTCTGAATTGTTCATAGATACCCTTTATCAGGTCAGGGAAGTACTTTCTATTCCTTGTTTAATGAGTGTTTTCATCCTGAAGGGGTGTCACATTTTGTCAAGTATGTTTTCTGAATTTAGCGGCGATCATGTGATGTTTGATACCAGCTGTTTTTGTTTTGCATACTTATGAAGTCTACACAATTCTAAAAATGTGTAATGCATTTCAGATTTTTATAAAAAGGTTCAAATTTCAATGAAGTATAAACCCTAAAACTTATATCTGTTAAACAAAAATTATGGGAGGCCATTGTTTTAGACTGAACTTCTGCACCTGACCCCAAGAGACCAGACCAAACCAAAATGGAGTCACTCTGGCTAAATGCCATATAATCAAACTGAAACTTTAAAGAAGCAGACAGATCCCAAAACAGATTGGGTTTTCCTGAAAACAGGAGATTCCAGTCAACCTGAGTCAGTCCAATAAAGCAGTCTCCTCTGCTTTAACTAGAAAAAAAGTCACTGGAAGTAACCTGATGTTAACCGGTCTTTTTTTTTCTATAGTTATTTCCTTGTTCCCACTTTCCAAACCTACTGTTCTGCCATTGCTCAGTGGGAGCTCTCATTCTATTTTGTTGAATGGAGGCTGCCCCAATTTATGAATCACAAATAAAAGACAATTAGATTTATAACTAAATTTGTTGTAATTTTGTCTTTTGACACGTCTATAATAAACATTTGGAGAAGTACATCAGTAATACTTTGCAAAAAATTTATCATGAAACCTGCATAAGGACTTTTGAATGATAAAAATTATAGTTTTGTTGTTGTTATTGTTGTTGTTCTACCAGTCTAATTTTTTGCGGTCCTACTTTTTCAGACTACTTCTTGACTACTTCTGTTCTTCAGAACAGCAACCCAAGCACACACTCAAAGTCTATGGACCACTGTACATAAGCCCAAATTAAACACAATTTCCATGTAGTTGAATATTACAGAAAGCAATTCAAATAAAATTGAAATGGTGTTATCAGAGGATCTGTGTTCAAGAGTCAAAATCCAACCAAATCCATACAATAGTAAAGAGGATAAAAGCAAGTAGTTTCACAGATAGTTAAATATATCTAAGCCAAGTGGGTTTTAGGAAACCTGTATGAAACCTTTTAACTCAGTTAACTACTTTCTAGTATTTAACAAAATCATTTAAAAACAATAAGCTTTGTCTCCATGATTATACACAATCATTTTGTCAAAATATGTGAACACAGACCATGGCATATTTTCCCCCTTGTGAAATTCAAATCTACTTGGAAATGGCATATTCTGTGCAGAATTTTTCAAAAGATGCTTAAAATATGTAAAGTATATTAAACCAGTCCAAAGTAACAGACATCCAAAATAATTAATGTACATTTTGAGGTTTTGGAAATTGTTCTGGCTAATGTGGCTGTTGCCAGCTAGAACTAGGAGATCAGGAAAAGCTTTCATGAAGAGTGTTTTACCATAGAAGAGAAACATTATAAGTAGCTCATCTTACACGGTCTTATTAAAAGAAAGCCTCACTGATATTAAGAACATTTCTTCTGTTTATTCTCAGTGTTTACATTCAACCACTGAATCTTAAAATACAATGAAGAAAAAACCATGCCATTATTACTAAGATAATGTCAAAAATATCATTTAAAATCTATTTGGGGGACAAATATCTTCCAGGCATTAACCGAATCACGTATTTCCTAAAAACAATAACGCTTAAATACAATTTGCTTAATTTTGTGCTGTGTGTCCCCATCTCACCCCACTCCCAAAACCTAAGCTACTTATATTTAGATTTTTTGGTTCATGTTTAATTCTCCTGAGATTTCCAATATGGCATATATTCTCAGAATTTCAATCTACCTCTTTTTGGATACATAAAAAGGAGAAAATGCTTACAAAATTTTAGAGAGGTACAAGAACATAGACTATTGCATCATAGAAAGATGAGTCACTTTCCTCTTCACCCCAGCGTTCAGGATCCTTACACACTGGGACTGCACCACATGCAATGCAGTGGCCAAAAGGGACTCTTCTTCCACAAAACACTGCACTAATTCTCCAGTGTTCAGCTTTTCCACTTGAATGGAATAAAAACCCTTTTGAGAACAACAATTACAATCCCCTCATTTTTTTTCTCAGGCGCACTATTGGACTTCTTAGTGCATGCACAATGCAAATAAGGCAAGCTTCCTTTCACAGAGTGATTAATATGCAAAGACAGCCTGCTTTTTTAGTAGGATGTGAAGAACCACCAACAAGCCTTTCTAAGCCCAGAGGTTTCTACAATTATTTCCACTGTTTATTTTTAAACAGAAGATTACACAATAACACCAAGCGCTGTAGCTCTAATTTGCCAATATTTTGTAAACAATGACAATTTAGATTTTTAAACCTTTTGTATCATATTTAAATCTATGGTCAACTATTGATTCCAATGTATTAATTTTTTTTCCAAATCTCGGAAACTCATTTATATGAGACAAGACTCAAGCTATACTTTTTTATTAAGAAATTGTACTTCATTTAAAACAGTGAATGATGATGTCTGGCATGAACTTTTGGAAAATGTGGTGATTTTTAAAATTTTTTATAAATCCCAAATGAAGACTAAGAAATGACATTTCTTTCATGGTAAAAAACAAAATCTGCTAGACAAATTCTAAAAGAGCTGTAATACTAGAAATTGGATTTTAATAGTAATCCATCTTACTTACATGTACAGTTATAAAGATTGCGAGTTTTCCAAATTGTTATTAAATTCATTATAGGACTGTTTTAATAGAAAATTTAACAAAATTTGTTCAATAAAACAATGCTACAAAGAAAATAATATCTTTGTAGAACAGATTAAACATATTTGCACATTTAAGGAGCATTTCTAATCACATTATTTCCTAGGTGATTTTTTTTTTTTTACCAAAGTTTCCAAGAAAAAAACAAACTTATCTGATATGGTTGTTAGGCCTTCCTTAATAAAGATTCCACTTGTCTCATTTTTGGTTTTGGACTGTCTCCATGCACAAAGTATCATGACACAATTGTAGTCATAGAATTACCTGACACTGGCACCTAATGTTTTCAGCAAAAAATCATCAAAAACTCAAACATTTTGCTCTGAATATAATTTTTTAAAACCAATGCATTAAACATCAAAATGCAACTTTGATTTTTCTGTTCTTTTTTTAAAAAAACTTCTATAGATACAGTTTTAAGATAAAATGTTAGATATGGATAAGACTTACCACGTCAAATTGCATTTTAGCCAAAATATTTCAAAAATATATGTAGATCGATACCTATCATGGTCTACATCAAACCAATCTTCTCACCAACAGTCCTAAATCCCAAGACACGTGACTCTAAACAAACAATAATATCTACATACTTTCAGGTTGTATAGAATAGATATCAGCATCATTTCAAGAACATCAGCAAGTCATTGAAGACATTTTTGTTTCCCTGCAAAGTTCCAGTGTCCAGCTAGTACAAGGCACTTAAGCACCTGGATTCTCCAGACAGCCGTAGACACACAACCACTCCCACCAAATTCGTCTGTAGGTTTAAATTGTTTTCCTCCTTTGTACTTCTAAATTCTAAAAGTTCTCCTCCTTTGTACATTTAATAATTTTCAATGACTAAAAATTTATAATTAAAAAAGTATTGATTTATTTGTTCTAGTCTATAAATAAATAAAAAGATGAAAGTGAAGATTAAACTCACAGCAGAACGCATCATTTTAAATCTCTTATGTTGAGCAAGTTAAGAGCATATAATTATATATATAATTTTATACTCACTTATCACAAACAAAAAGTCTAGTATTTAGAAATACATACATAAATTGTTAAAATAACTGCACATATTTATAATTTATGTTTTCTTCAAATATGTCCAATTATAAGTTTATTATTGTGACTAAATAACTTTAACTGGGGTTTGTTTGTGAAAGTTATTCTGTTAATATTGCACAGGGCAGCAAAAATATAACTCAGTAATATATTGATTTACCTCCCAGTGACTTCAAAAGCATCTACAGTGACTATCTCTAGAACACCAAACAGTTAATGATTTTTCTGGTTTTCTATTTAGATACAAAACTACCCTTAAATACCTAAATCAATTACTGTGTGAAATGTTTATATTCTCAAAAATAATGCCTATGTCTAACTTGGCTATAAAGGAATACAAATAATAAAAATATTCTTTTTATGAGAAGGAAGGCAGGCAAATGAACTGCCTTCATGACCAGTTATCTTAATTGAGTCTGACTGGTAATTTAAATTCTGATTCCAAAGCCAATTTAGTTCAAAATGACCTCAAATGGTAATCTAGGGCAGTTCACTGACTCACTTTCAATCCCTTATCTTCAAAGAAAATCACATAATGTTCCTTTTTTACTTCATTATGACAGATGGTTTTCTTTGATGAAAATTTTAAATTTTAAACATGTGATGAGTAACTTTCAGTTACATACACAAAAGGAAAAAAACTCTGAGAAAAGAGTAAATAACTCTTATTTATCATTTTCTGACATTTCAAGATTGTCTTTTGTGTCATTCCACAGGAATAAATATTACAAGTGTAAACAAAAAACTTTCCGAATGTGGTCTAGAATTTTTCACAAAGCTACTGAATGGTATTCATCTTTTACCTCCAATTCCTAGACCAACTACATAGAACACGGGAATTATTTCATAAATACTGGATTAAGTCAATGTTTCTAGTGAACATTTAACTACCCAACAAGTCTGAGACATGGCCATTTGCCAATGTGCTCGTGAAATTGTTCCTGTTCTGATTTGCAAAATCACTGCCAAGTCCACGTCTTTCTAGCTAAGAAATGTGGAATCTCAGGCCACCTTGGAATCTCTTGAGAATGCCTCAGTCCAGAAAAGTTTCCTTAAAACTCTTTAAATTGTCAATCTCTTGAAACTGTCTGAACATTCCTCTTTTTGGGTTTTTGCCTTTGATGCACCCCTAGAGCATGTCCCTTTTCCTTTAAGAACTGCAAGCTTCTTTCAGTCTCAATGATTCTATCCTAAAACGTGCAAGATAAAAGATTTCAAAAAAGATTTTAAAAGTCTGCTTTGGACTTTAGCAATTAGAAACCCTGAAGGAGATAGGTCATCAGTGGGTTCTGAGTCTGCTCCAAAATTAAAGCCAATAGAGCCTCTCATACTACTCACTTCAAACACACACACACACACACACACACACAAACTGTAAGCTACAGGAGGGTGGCACCATGTATCTCTTCTCCTACACTCCCCTCACCCCAGCAGAAGGCTCAATTTTTATTAATAGAGAGACTGAACCAGATGCACTTTGTCCTTGGGTACACCAGACTTTGTTGTGGACAGAAACACTCTACTGAAAACAGGAGAATTAAATGAAATCTACACTACAGAAGGAAAAATACCCCCAATTCATTTCTTCCTACTCAGCTTAGAGAAAAACAGTATTCGGACTTATATCCTGCCTGCTGCAAAATTTTGGATTCTCCTAAGTCAATCAGTCCAAAAGAAAACGTAAGTACTCATGAATATACATGGATGTCCCCCAGCCAATGAACCAAGTTCCTGCACAGTCGTTCAGCATGACACCCCACACTGAGCCCCACAGTTCTTCAGGGTCTCATTCTTTACTAACAGGCAGCCAGGGATCATTAGAATTTGAGGAGTTAAATGAAACAACATGAAACACAAAAGGAGATACTAGAGCAAACACAATAAAGAGGAATTCAGACAAAGAGACAAGCAGCAAGAGAAATGTTATGAACTTCTCAGCGATATGAAAGATACTGTATCAAGAAAGAAAAAGATGCTATGCTAGCTCTTCAGAGGCTTCTTTCCCTCACTTCTTCATTCTTCATGTTTCAAAGAATCAAGGTTGCCAGGTAAGTGACTTCCAGATTAATGAAGTGTCACCAATATGATCTTTAGCAGCAACCATTATTTAAAATTGACAGGTTTGATATTAACCCTATGCAAATGGAAAGGAGAATCTAGATAAACCACTTTTAATTGTTTAAATATTACTTTTGTCAAAATCAAGATCTACTAGGCTTTGCTTTCACAGGAAGTAAAATAGCTCCAAAATTAAGCATGGCATTTCCAACTCAGTTGCAATTCACAGTGATCCTGAACTCTCAGAAAATGAAAAATAAATGGAAAATGTGATTCTCATTAGAATCAATACAAATACTTAAATCCAACACAAATTGTATATCCCTTCATGGTGAACTATGGCAAAAAGAAAGGACATGGGAAAAAAATTACTGAGCTCACTATGTGCCAGACAGTTGTATAAACTACCTCATTTTGTCCTCACAATAACCCTATTAATTGGGTATGATCCCTGATTCACAGAGAAATAAACTGATCACTGGAGATTAAATAACTGGCTCAAGGTCACGAAAAGCAGGAGAGTCACGGTTCGAAATGCAGGTCTGATACCAAAGGTCCTTGGGGCACCCTGTGCAGTATGCATTGCCTCCAACACCAAAAGGAGATACTAAATTCAGAAAGAAAGATAATTTATAATTATGTACCCAAATCAAAGAGCTTTCATTGGATTTCCATCTTCTTATGCCCATGATAACAGGCCTTTAAGGCTGCTTAAAGTACACCTTTATGGTGTACTGTAAGTCCAATTCTCATATAGCAATTGCAGCTTAACTGGTGACTGGCAGCCTCTCATGTGAACAGAACGGACACTCAAACTGAAAATGAATAAAAGAACATTAGAAAAGTAATCAATCACTGATGTGCTGATCTGATAAAAACAACACGTCCAATTTGTGACATGCAGAACAAGCTTCAAAAGATTTTGCTATAGAAACATTTCGTAAAGGTCTAGAAATAAATGTTTGAATACCATGGGCAATGAGGTAAGAAGACAAAACTGAATCTAAAAATAATCAACTCATATGATAAATGAAGTCACTGGGGAAAACCCCTAACTTTATTCATTTCCTCTGGCATAAAATTATCCTGCTGTCCTTTGCAAAGGTTGCTCATCACCTCTCCCCTCCCTCTGGCTCTTTTCCGTGGTGATGCATAGTTCAATGTGCCCAGGAACCTTCATGATGAAGCCGTCACCCAAACTAGCAGCCCTCCTTTCCTTCTTTCTTTGCCAAGCATCCGGGACATCAGCTCTTCCTCAGTATTTGACTCTAAGTAAAGAACTTGAATTTCACCATTCAACTGAAATCCCTCTGACATCACCACTCTCCTCTGACACAAATCCCAAGTTTCTACTTAATTCTCACCTTCTTTATACTTTTAACCACCCTTAGTACTGCTGCCCTTGTTTTTACCGCACTATTCGTTTTGCAAAGCAATATGTGCTCATTATCAAAAACTCAGACAACATAAATAGTGATTTACCTTCTTCCAGTCTTGATTATAGAGTGAGTGAAAGAGGTGTTTTCTGACAAGATTGGGATTATACCTATATATACTATTTGTTTCCAACTTTTTTTCACTTCACTTTATTGTATTTTTCTAACCTAGGCTTTCGTGCCACTAAGCTCTGGTTCTTTTCATTTGTTCACTATCACCTTCTGAATTATAGGCAAAATATCATTCTGCGTGCTATATAAATAGTGCCACATAAATACTTGTGGGTGTGACAAAAACCCTGCAAAGTACTGACCGTAACTCATGGTGTCTTTCTCTCCACTGAACATATAAAAATATAGATTAGATTCCTACCATCTTCGAGTCTTCTTGGTCTCTTTAACTGGGCTTCCTCCAGTCACCTCCCAAACATGGAACACACATACTTACCTCATCCACCCTTCCTCTCAGCGGGGCTAAATTCATCCTTCAAAGTCTCCTTCAACTCTCACCTAACGTGTGAATTCTCCGTGTTTATTTCATTCCCTCAAGTTTATAACTTTAAAGAGCTTTCTCTCTCTCTGTCATCTACCATTTGGGATCTATCATCCACCCTTGCTTGTTGCTTTGACATTTTTTTTTTTTTTTTTTTTTGAGGCGGAGTCTCGCTCTGCCGCCCGGACTGGAGTGCAGTGGCTGGATCTCAGCTCACTGCAAGCTCCGCCTCCCAGGTTCCCGCCATTCTCCTGCCTCAGCCTCCCGAGTAGCTGGGACTACAGGCGCCCGCCACCTCGCCCGGCTAGTTTTTTGTATTTTTTAGTAGAGACGGGGTTTCACCGTGTTCGCCAGGATGGTCTCAATCTCCTGACCCGTGATCCGCCCGTCTCGGCCTCCCAAAGTGCTGGGATTACAGGCTTGAGCCACCGCGCCCGGCCTGCTTTGTCATTTCTAACATCTCAGCTATGCCCCTTTTATCCTTATCCAAGGTCATTACAAGTGTGTCTTTCCAAAATTATCTGCTCTAGAAAATATATCACAGTTGGGTTTCTTTAATCTAACAAGCACCTATGGCAGTATATAAAATTTGATTTTTATGTAATTTTTCAGTTACATGTCTACTAATAAAATGTACAGCTGTAACTACCCCCTGGTTCCCAGGCAATATTTATCCTGACTCTGAAACATTAAGTGTCTCATATTTTGGCTGTAGATGCTACCTGGTGTTCCCAGTTACCTTTTCATTCCCAGACAGTGAGCTCTGTAAGGTCAAGGTTTAGGGCACCATGGTGTGTACCTTCAGTCCCAGCTACTCAGGAGGCTGAGGCAGGAGCTCAGGAGTTTGAGGCCATTCTGGGCAACAGTGAAATACCATTTCAAAAAAAGGTATAACATTTAGAGTTTGATTTGTTTTGTTTTTTCACACCCTGTTGTTAACTGATTGCTTAGATGCTCAATACTTAATTTTGATGTCATTTCTTCCTTCCCTCCCTCACAACCTATTCAGTTTCTATTCTATACCTTCTGATGTACTCTCAGTCCATTACAGACTGCTTTACCCTCTCTTTGATCCTACATTCTTCCTTCGACGACAGTGGCTTCCAAACCCTTTTGACCTGAGCCAAAAGAATGTATTTTCCATCACAACCAAGTTACATATTACACACACACACAGAGAGAGAGAAAGAGAGAGAGAAAATTTGAAGTACTCAAAGCAGTACTTACCCTTACATAAAACACACTCTCTTTTTCCACTTCTCCTTCACTCGTTCTCTCTCTCCTTCCTCCCCTTTTTCCTTCCTCCCTTCCTTCTTTCTTGTTTAATGTATATGGAAGCCCATTAAATAGATTTCATCATCTATAGTTTGAAAAATACTGACCTACAGGTTAAGGTATTAGGAGGTCCAAACTTTTTCTAAAACCTAACCTGTCTCTTAATTTCTCCATCATATTTACAGTACCATGATTATTTAATTTCCTTGAGTTTGTAACTTCAAAGATCTTTCTCCCTCTCAGTCATCTACCATTTGGGATCTATCATCTACCCTTGGTTGCTTTGTTATTTCTAACATCTCAGCTATGCCCCTTTTATCCTTATTCAAAATCATTACAAGTGTATCTTTCCAAAATTACCTGCTTTAGAAAACATATCGTAGTTGGGTTTCTTTAATCAAACAAGCACCTCTAGCAGTACATAAAATTTGATTTTTCTTTAATTTTTCAGCAACATGTCTACTAATAAAATGTATAAAATGTACAGCTGTGAAATATTTCATTTGCAATGCATTTCCCATATATTATCTTATTTTGTTATTATATTCAAATGAGGAAGTTACAGTTTAAAGAGGTTACATAACTGATATAAATTCACTTGGCTAGTTAGTAGCAGAGCAACTTTTTGAACCCACATCTTTTGAATCTAAGCCCAATGGTATCCTTTCCCCACATACAAGTGCTCCTACTAATTAGATACTTTCATTGGACTTCACTGACCTCCCTTCTCCTAGTATCATCTAGTTGATGTTTCATGCAGCAATAAAAACCCTTTCGTTAGCCCTTCATTTTGTCCAACCACCATAGTAGATGCTATATAAAACCAGAATTCCCTTTAAGTGCTGCAGTGAACTCTATCAATTTGTTCCACTTAACTCCCTGCTAATTCCCAGCTAGTCCCAAACACACAGCCTGGCGCAGCACACGTTCAGTTGCTATTGCTGACTATACTCTTAAACATGTATATATTTTTACTTCCTCTATCATCTCCAGCAGGACCCCTCTCCTTTCTCTAACATTTAAGATTTAAATATGACTTGCCCCAAGATCCAACCTTTAACTACTCTTCAATAGTAATTCTTTGGCCAGATCCATCTTATCCTATAGGAAAACAGGCCCTCTCTCCCTATTTATCTTCATATCCGTGGAGGTCCAGGTCAAGACTAGCTTTTCTATACCTTTTTTCCCCCCAGACATTAAAACCAATAGACGTGATTTTTGCCTCTCAATTTTCCCAGTTATTACCTGCCTGCTTCATTTGGGCACTTATTGATATAGTATCTTTCATGATTTCTTCACAACTTGAACTAAGTAAAAGTGCTTCCTCTCCAACCACCTGAAAGGGTTAGTATAGTAACCTTAAATCTATTTTGTTTTTCCTCTCAGCCTCTAGCACAGAACTTTGCACATCATATTCAGAGTACTGTACACCTTTTTAAACAAACATTTCAAATAAAATCTCTGACCACGGGGAACTTTTTTAAAGCACATAATGAGTACATACTTCATATCTGCTTTATGTATGTGGTTTTATTTCAGCTCACCAAGACCGACAACGGAAGTGTCATGAACCCCATTTTACAGATAGGGAAACAGGCTCAAACGACAGCAACTTGCAGAATGACAGGACAGTTCCTTCAGACCACAGCTCTGAATAGTGCCCTTCCTCCCCATCACTCCTCCCACACTTTGGTCAGACTCAGTCCAGAAGCCACAGGAACTCCTGTTTGCTTGGCACGTATTCAGATGCTATATATATTCAAATTATCCTTGCCTTAGAAAAGGATACAATTCAGACAACGAATGCAAGTTGCAGTCTCAGCTCCACCTGTGTAAGTCACTTAACCTTTTCTCAGTCTCAGTGTCCATTTAAAGACTTACAATCTGGACTTGCAGAATTTTTTTTTCTCCTTATCTCTGGCTACTCCTCCCCACTACTCTCACACTGTTCCCCATGTACAACCGGCTTCATGTCTCAACCACTGCTCAGGCTGTCTGCTCTGCCCAGATCACCCTTTCTTCTTGCTCCATCTAATGAAAGCAACTCTTCCCCAAGCCCGGCTCGAGGGAGTCCCAGGCAGAATTAATTGCTTCCTTTCTTGTGGTCCAACAGCATTTACTTCATGCCTCTATTTATAAGTATAGTATGTCTCTCTCCTCTCCTTCCAGGTGGTAAGCTCTATAAAGGCAGATGTATATTTTCCTGGACTTTATAACGTGAAACTCCACACAATTCCTGAAGCTGTCTAACCTTCTCCAGACTTCACAAAGATTTGTTGAATTAAGGAATTCATGAATGTTTGTTGTAATTCAACATTTGTTGAATTAAGTAGTCAATCAATCATGCCCTAAAATGAGAATACCATCTGTTCTTCCTATTTCACAGTTGTTTAAATGTTACATCCTCACCTCCCCAACCACCCAATCCCCCTTGATAATCTCTCATCCTGGGTTTTTCTTGGATTTTAATCTGAATATGTAATTATAATGTGTGTGTTACTTTTTAATGTCTATATTTCTCTGTACTACTAGACTGGAAACTCCATGAAAACAGGGACGATGTATGTCTAGTTCACCACTGTACTCCCAGCAGCCAGTACAGAGCACGTACTCAGTCAATATTTACTAAATAATTAGTGTGAAGATTAAACGCATATCAAAGTGTTTTGTAAACCATAACATGATGATTAAGATATAATTATTGGTATTATATATCCAGTTTATCTCCTTTTAGATAGCTACGACAAAATCTTCAGTCTCCTCTCCAATATCATATGCCTTTAGCTGGCAAAACTACTTCCTGCCCTGCCAATCGGGCACTTATGTCTCACTCATTTGAATAATAATAGCAATTGCTTTATTTTCTTCTAGTTAGTAATTTACAAGAATATCGGCAGTGACAAATATCAAATCAGCTCAGATCTCATTTAAGATTTTCTGTCAAATAAAAGTGAAATACTTCTTTCTAAAGACGACTTTGTGATTCTAAGATATGATTGTAATCTTCAAAACACTACACAAACAAACTCTATGAGGTCCACGTTTAATAAACTGGAACAATTAGTTTATATTCCCAAGCAGTAAGTCCAAGTGGACCAAAGGATAGTTGCTAAAGCAGGGCCAGAAGTTTTCAGGGTTCCTCAATTGCATGGACTCCTTCCAAGGCTCTGGGGGACCGGGACTTGGCAAT
This sequence comes from Colobus angolensis palliatus, assembly GCF_000951035.1. NCBI lineage: Eukaryota > Metazoa > Chordata > Mammalia > Primates > Cercopithecidae > Colobus > Colobus angolensis. The sequence goes on along the minus strand of NW_012120709.1, from coordinate 19,430,659 downwards.
GTGTTCTCATGGTCATGTATTCAACTAAACTTTGCAAAAACAAGAGTTTTGTATTTTCCTTAAAGAAGGCCCTCAAAATTGTATACCCTTCAGGCCCCACAAAACCTAGATCCACCCTTGTGCAGACGGTTTTCAACCTTACAATCTGGCCATTTTTTTCTCTGAAGTATTCACAACCAACATGGTATTGCAGGCATATTTAGTGACCAACTTTTTAAGCCTAGTTCTAATCTCTGAAGGAGTCATGTTATCATAAAATCCTTTTAAAAATCCTTCTAAAAAGAGGGCACTATGTCTAAATAATTATTTTTTCCAGATCCATATATATCCTTCTTCCCCATTAATGAACACTGCTTACATGCACTGAAGTCCTAAGATCTCTAAAATATTTATAACTCTAACAAGTAGGCATTACTAATTTTCCAATCTCACAGAAGAGGAAACTGAAACTTGGACGAGTTAAATCATTTGTCCAAGATCAGACAGCTAGTAAGGGATATGTCTGGGGTTTCAATCCAGGGTTATCTACCTGTCTCAATCTCTAGTCTCTACTACTCCCAAGGTTCCCTGACAGCAGAAATTATGTCATCTCACTCCTTTTAATTCCCCACAGAGCAGATGATAAAAAGCTGGCACTCAATAAACATATTTGATCAACTATTTAAGAGAATACCTAATGTAACACAATCTCAAATACTGTGACATTACTACGAATATTCTTAAATGATGAGGTAATCGGATACCAAAGGAGGAGATTAATGTACAACAAAAGGCATTTTACACTTTATCTCAGGAATGACGCCGATAGAAAACGGAAGATCAGCTGTTACCTGGGTTTGCAGCTACAAATCAAAAAGTCCTCAGAGTACCAAGTGGAACATAGGTAACATAGAAGCCTTTTAAATCATATCAGCCACGCAATCTTTGAATTCAAGAAAGTGTTACATATATTTGGAAGAAAAAAGAATGCATAATGGGTTTATTACAATCTGTTTTCCAAAACCACACATACACAAGATATACCAAATGGCTTATCCTTTTAGTGCAGTCCCCTTGGAGTCTCCAATTGCTTAGAAGCTAAATTAATACTGCAGGAAAGGAAAAGTGTGTCTACCCAACTGAAAATCTGTTAACTCAGTGGCTGGATGTAGACACGGCCTGAGAACGTTTTAAATGTAATGTATTGAAATTGGCTGAAAGGACGCCATTTGGCACCCAGACCAACATCAAAAGGCAATGCTCCTAATGAGCATCTGCAGCTGAGAGACAGTATTTCAACAACATGAAATGAAAGGGCATAATGGCACCACTGCCAATGCCAAATAATTTACATCCCTTTACATCAGCAAATGGTTTTAAGGTTTGACCCCAAGAGTTAATAACAAAAGAGGCTAGACATAACAGGACTATGACCTTCAGATTGACTTCTGTATTCTATTATCCTACCGTAAGTAGTAAGCATATCTACCCGTATTGGTAAAAAGAGTTTCACTACAATGTTTTCAAATAGTAAAAACTCTGGAGCTCATAGAAACCTAATCATTAGGATTCAGAGAGGTCCTTGGACATTTCCTCCTTCCTAAGAGGCCATCTCTTATAGTATTGCTCAGAGTCATTGAGTATATTATGAAATGTATAAAATTTTCTTCTTCCAAATTTTACTTAGAATTCTTTCTTTTCAACCAAAGGAATTTTCACCTTAGTGATTTTTATTAAAAGCTCAAATGACCTCATTTTACACAGCCACGTGATTAATGTTTTCAATTTTGTGTAGTTTGTAACCCAGTTTTAAGATTAGTAAAATGCTCCCTGTAATGTGACACCATTTCTTTTAAAGTTCCAGACGTTCCTTAGTCTCTATGTTACAACTGCTAAACTGAAAAATGATCATTTATGGAATTTACATTAAAATATTTATCTTGACACCAGAAAACATGTGTGTGCTCAAAAACACAATGCTGAACTGGTACAGGAGAGCCTTTATAAAATGTCTTTGTCTCCTCCCAGTCTATGACTCTTCCCGCAGACTGATGGGGGCAGGTGCGATCCCTTCTCTCCCCGGCCTGCCAATTGGTTCTGCTCTCCATCACAAGCTCAAGATCCTAAGGGAAAGTGCAACCCATTCTTTAGCAACAGGTACTCAATCATTTATTTTACACTAAGTCAGAAAGGACTGTCTGTAAAATGTCTTTGGAAGTCTGCCAGTAGTATTGAAGCCACTTTCAGTCTGGACAGCAGCCACAGTTCTTTAATACTAAAGACAAAAATATGAGAAATTTATCAAACTCATACTTAACAGAGGTTTCATCGCCTTGAAAAATTAAGTGGTTGCATCATAAATTCCAGACTTCATATTTTAAGCAGTGTAAAGTTTACAAAATGCTCTCTATAATTTGAGAAACTGGGTTCTGTAGTGAACAAACACATGTCTAAAGATTAGCTTTTGAGTGACAAAATGGTGCTGTTTATTTTGAAAGGCAATTAAGACATTGTTCCTTGTGACAGAAAATACAGATATAGGTTACTTTCGTTAAATTACATATTACCTATCTGAGGAATTCAATTAATGATAAATGGATTCCAAACAGAAGCACTGTTCAAAACTTGAAATTTGGGGGTGCTACAGACTAATTTCTCCTTCTTATTGCTGCCTTCAGTAAACACCCACATCCCTTACAAATAGCACACCCACACCATTTTTTTTTTTTTAAGTTTTGATGTGGGATTGTTTTTCTTTGCAATTACTATCTTAATTCTTGAACTATCAAACTCAAGAAACCAGTCACCAGTTAAATCAACATATTCTTAGTTTAATCAATTATCATAGTAAGACTTAGAGGAACCTCCTTTACTAAACAAGAATATGTCCTGCTATTTTCTGATATTCCAATTTTTTTAAAAAAAAAATCTTAGATAAAGGTATTTGGAAGGAAGTTATCAGGTTCAATAATTTAGGGAAAGAAGGAAGGAGTTCATAAAGAATTAGCTTAAGCAAACAATTTGAGAGTAATGAAAGCTTAGCTAGGTTAGCAGATCTTTAAGACATTTATAGAGGGAATAGTAACTCAAAAACTTATATAAATCACAGCCCACATGTCTACAATGTCTGGATTATATTCCCTGTTTTTAATAACTCTGTTGGATTTTAAATAAATTATCAGTTATTAATATTTTTAAATATGCTAGTATTTATTGAAAGAAAATAATGTTTCTAGGGTTTGGTTAGAGTTGTGAAAGGTTTTCCACATTCTTATACAGCTTTTATTACACTCAGTGAAATTCTGTTTAAAAACACACATTCTCAATCTTAAAACGAAAATCAACAAAATATATGGCTCACTATAACTGTGCTCATAGTAAACTTTGTGGAAGCGCACCTTAATTTGCTTAGTGAGAGATATTATGTATACTACCTGATTTCAATGTTAGCTTTTGTAAAGTAGCTCTTTGTTCTTAACCGGTGTTATCTTGTTAGAAACCCAGTCCTATCCATTCCTTGACTCTTGCAAGTTTAACTGACACAAGACTAAAATTATCAAGTAAACATATGATTTAACCATCCCAGATCGTTCAAGCAAACAATTCTTCAAAACATCCAAAATTTATACTAAACTCAAATTTACTATGCAATTGCACAACCTTTCATTGTATTTCCAGAGCAGAGGACATCAAAAGAGGAGTGGGGCAGCCCATCGGACTCACTTGATATATTAAGGTTAGCTTGCCTTATATGTAAATTTTCATATGCACAGAGCGGAGCACACAAACTCAGTTACCACTGCCCTGGACATGTTACATTTGAGTCCAAAAAAAAAAATCCTCAGATATATATACATATGTATATATACTTGTGTGTTATATTTTCATTTTTATTCTGACCCTTTGACTTGAATTCTTTGATTTTTTTAAAAAAAATATATAGTACAAAAGACATTTTAATGGGAAATTATTTCTCTTTGGAAAACCATTCGACTTCTTTCTTTTGTTAAGCAACCTTGTATGTGTTTCACGTTCTGCCTTCTTCCCATTCTCAAGGTACCGGGCCAGGAAAGAGGTCGCTTTCATTCCAGGGAACACTGGTCAGAATGCCTCCCCTGCCTGGGCCTCCACGAACATCCCAGTGGGAATTCCTGGGCCTGCAACTTCCACAGGATCCAAATACTGATGACTGTACCCATCACGATGATGGAAAGGACCGCCAGGCGATCCCCCAAAAGGCCCACCAAAGATCCAGGTTCCATTGTCACGCTCCCACCTGAGGGCGAGGAGGTCTCAAAAACACCCCCTTCCCCCGCCCCGTGCGGACAGGTCGCGTCGCAGCACCCATGGGACCGCAGAAAGGGGCACAGCCGGGGTGGCCCCCGCCCAGGTGGCAGCGGAGACCCAGCGCCAGGCAGACTAGGCTTGGTCTCCACCCCTCCGGGCCCTGCCA
>NW_012120709.1:19397889-19426152 GCF_000951035.1 Colobus angolensis palliatus | reverse complement strand
TGTGCCTGCCAGGGTGCCCTCCCGGGCGACGCGCTCAGGCTCGGATTCCACGGCGCGAGAGTGAGCGCTGGCGGGGGCAGTGGGATGCTCCAAGTCGGCATGAAAGAGGCGAGAGTGGGCGAGCACGGGCGGCCGGACCAGGAGCACTCCAGGTGACCACCTAGTCTCCATTTTATTTCCTCAGAAACTGCGGGGCAGGCTGGGGACCGGCCGCAGGGCGGGGTTTCTCCTGGCGGTGACTGAGCGAGACCGTTAGGCTGGAGCACCAGGAGACTGTCCTGGCAGTTCCTGGCCGCCACCCGCGCCGCAATAAAAGCCTCTCGCGGCTTCCCGCCCAGCCAGCCTCGCGCTGATTGGTCGCCATGGGAGGGACCCGAGTTGGCTGGAGGCGGCGGCCGAGCGCTGCTCTGGTGCCGCCTGCGGAGGGGGCTCACTGGGTGCTCCCTGACCCGCCCCTTGCGCTCCCCAGCCCGCCCCGTGCGCTCCTCAACCCGCCCCGTGCGCTCCCCAACCCGGGCTCGGCAGTCCAGGGAAGGTACAACGGCACCTGGCAGCGGAAACCGCGACTCACAGCCCCTCCGCCCGGCTTTGCTCGGTCGCTTCCCAGCACACTCCCCCCCGCCCAGAATGTCCGCCCAACCCACCCAGCTCTCTGCGGCCCCTGCTTTTCTTCCTCCCCTCCCGTCCATCAGAGCCAAAGCGCAAATCCTTGGGTGGAGGTGGGGGGATGACAGCTGGAGGGGAGGGTGGGCACGCACAGAAGAATTTTCCAGGGAGGCCGGGATGGAAATAGCCAAAATGAAATGCACCTCCCTCCCCGCTGCCGAGGTTCTCTGGGCGGCGGCACAACCCCCGCCACCCGCGGCAGCATCACTACTGTCTTCCTCACAGCTCCCTATTGTTCACACTTTGCCAGGATCGGGAACCTCGCCCAAAGAAAGGAGACAGGGCGAGGTGTTTCGGGCGGCTACCTGCCATTCTTCTCCCGCCCCGTGCAACACTGGGCACGCGGCGCGTGTAAAGGCACACGCGCGCACACAGGCGCACACACACCAGGCAGACCCGATCACGCCCTCCTCCCCTCCGCACTTCCTCCTGTCAAAACGCAGCGCTCGACCCTCCCATCCTTCAGTGCTCGCGGCCGAGGGTAGGCTTTGCAACTAACCAGCAATTTGGCAAATGAAAAACTAACGTCATATCGACTGGGGTGCAACAACGGCCACACAGCCCTGCTATTCTGCCCATTTTGCCCCATTTTGCAAACCGTTATTTGGCTGGGGCGGGGGAGGCAAAGCAACGATCCTGACTTTATTAGACCCGGGGATATAACGATCTGGGGCGGCTGCCCTAGCCTTATTGTTCACTCTTCCCGGAGCCAGGGCTGACAAGCCCCTTCCCCCTCGGAATCCGAGCCCGTGCAGCGGCACCACCCGAGCCGCGACGTCCCCCGCCCCGCCGCCCGCCTCTGGGGAAGGAGCGCTACCCATCACCAGCACGGCCGCTGAGCCCCCAGGAGCCGACCCGCTCTGCTCCCACCGCCGCGGGCGCACAAAGTGGGAAGGGCGGACGCGCTGGAGGGGCGCTGGGAGCTGGCGGCGCAGGGAGGCAGCTCCCGTGCAGTGCAGCCCGGTAGGGAGCGGGATTCGGCTGGGCAGCAAGGGCGACGCGCTCCTTTCACAGCTAAACGCAAATGACCAGCCTTAGCAGTCCACGTAAAACCACCCAAAATAATAGCGTTCCTCCTAGGAGTAGGAGGAAGGGGTAATTAGCAAACCAGATTGAGAATTAAAAAAAAAAAAATGTACCTGCCGTTCCCAGGAAAAACAAAGTCCAGATGAGATTCTTAGTTTGCAGCATTGTAATCTGCTGGCTGGGAGGGATGTTCTTGCCGCGGTAAATTCTGTGCCCCCTCCCTTGCAGCGAGTGTGGACGGCGGCAGAGCGACAGACTTAGGGGCAGACAATTGCCAGGCTGAGTATGATTATTTTTGCAGAATTGTTTCCTGCCAGCGGCAGCCGAGCTGCGTTCACGCGCTGATCGGAGAATGAGTGACAGTCCCAGCCTCAGCACACTCGCAACTCGGAGATCCTTGCGCTGGTCCCGGTTCGTTTTGATGGAACTGGGATGGGAGCGAGGAACGGGGGGCGGGGGTGAGAACCTCACTGTGTCCTTCCACCACGCCGGCCACAAATAGTGCCGAACATCAAGGAGGTAAGAGAGACAGGGAAGGCAGATGCGGAAGCCTGCAAAACGCGGCCTGGAGTTTTCGGGGGAGCCGGGCTCTTTCACACGCAGTCTCCCAGGGAGAGCTGGGATTTCTTTTCACACTTCTCCCCTACGCATTCGCAGGCGCTCCTGCCACCCAGCCTTCCTTAATCAGCAGTTTGCATATTTTGATAACTAGTAAATAATAGAAGCAAAATTTTAGATTTGGTTAGGTATTTAAAGTTGTCAAATCCCTCCATTTCGATTCTAAGATTCTTGCAACACAAGGATAGCCCAGGACTTAATTTTAAGTGCGGGAAATTAGAACTTTGGAGAGGGATGGGGGTTGCCGTTGCTGGGTGTTGTTTTGATATTGTTTGTTTGTTTGTTTGTTTTATCCTGACTGTGAAGTTTGCTGTCCCACAGGGAGACATACAACACCCTTCAGCAGATTCCCCTGGGAAGGAGGTGGGAAGAGACTTGAGTTAGAAGAAAACTCAGATGTTTGGAAGGGATTTCCAGAAATAACCCAAAGAAAATGTTTTCCTATTTATAAATTCTGAAATCTGTGGTCTCTTTATTAAAATAGCCAAGGCTTTTATATAGATATTATGATATAGAAGCAACATTAAATAATATTTTCTTACATGGGGACATGACCTTAATTCTTAAAGATATTAATGTAGAATATTACTGAGGTACCAACACTACTGAGGTACCAACACAATAGGCTTTAATTAAAATTCCAGCTGTGTTTTCAAAAGTAGGGGATGGAGAGAGCAGGGTGAAAAGAAACATGTCTCAGCACCTGAAGGCTTGGGTGTGTAAGGAACTAATGTGAGGAAGGTGTTCTAGATGTCAGGTTAACCTATTAGCCTAGAACACAGAAACCCTCTAACAGAGGAAGTCTGCATAAGTTCAAAGGCACTAAAGCACTAACGTTACCGGGTACGCCCTTTTTCTTCAAAGGTCGGCCTCCCCACTCCTGTAGCAGATTTTTTGTTTTTTGTTTTGTTTTGTTTTTGTTTTGTTTTCTTGAGACGGAGCCTCGCTCTGTCGCCCAGGATGGAGTGCAGTGGCGCCATCTCTGCTCACTGCAACTTCCGTCCGGTTCAAGCAATTCTCCTGCCTCAGCCTCCTGAGTAGCTGGGATTACAGGCGCGCGCCACCACATCCAGCTAATTTTTGTATTTTTAGTAGAGACGGTGTTTCACCATGTTGGTCAGGCTTGTCTCGAACTCCTGACCTCATTATCTGCCCGCCTCAGCCTCCTAAAGTGCTGGGATTACAGGCATGAGCTACCGCGCCCAGCCACTGTAGCAGTTTTTAAAAGTCCATCCTCTGCTGGCAGACCATCCATCCTCCCTTACTGGACAAGCCCGCTCTCTTCCCCACTTTCCTCCTCTATAATAGACCAAGTGGGCCACACCAGTATAGTGTAATTAGCGGGGACCCCTGAAAAGTGTTTCTTCCCCTAAGTAAATCTTCCACAACGTTTACTTTGGGATATTTCTTTCATACCAAGTATAAACAATTCAAAAATACAGAAAAGTAGAAAGAACTAAAAATAACCCCAAATCCCACGGATTCCAGAGATACTCATAGATTTTGTCTTCTGTATGTGCATATGATTTTTATAATTGACATATTATAGTAGCAATTCGAATCCTGCTGTTTTTGCCTAACATTAGTATAAGCATTTATTCCTCTGGATCATTAAAAAGCTTTTCTAGATATTTTTATGGCTATGTAATATTTCTTCATATGGATGATTTTGCAATGGTTTCCCCATTTTTGGATACTTGTATTGTTTGTGGAGTTTGATAATATAAATAATGCTTTTTTGAACATCTTTCAACAAATATTTGTGGAGCAACCACTGGGTTTAGCCCTGTGCTGGATGCAGTGAATTATACACGTCTTTTTTTAATGGTTGCTGTACTTATGTGTCTTTGATTTCAGACTTCTGCTTCTAACATCTAAAATCACCACATTAAATATTACAGATTTATGTAAGTGAATGTTATCAGACTCTTTCCTTAAAAAAGAGGTTCTGATAGTAAGGAAAGATAGAGAGAACAGGCAGGGGGTGGAGTGGAGAGAGTGAAGGTTGGGGCCCCCAAAATAAAAATTTTTCCAGTTTTGCCCCTAAGAGTGAGAGACACATCCTTCCCTGCAAACCTCCCTCCTTATAGTCCATGTCAGTAGAATTGAAAGACTCCTCACTATTTTTCTCCCCAGATGTCCCTATTTTTAGCTTTTCAGTGTAGACAAGTGTGGAAATCCAATCTCACTTCAGCATGACTGAATTTCTTTTTCTTCCCCTCTCTCTCTCCAGCCCCTCCCTACCCTGTGTGGTTGTTGATCTCTGTTGTAATGATTCATTCTAGAATGCTGCCCCAGTCATTCCAGTCCACACTCCCGGTATCTCTCCCAAGTTCTTTTAACAGGTTGTGTCACTTGTCTCCAATTCTGTGTATCTCTGCTGGTCAGTGCCTACATCTGTAAGCTCTGTATTGCGTTTCAATTCCTCCCTGATCCTCATTTTAAAATGGGACAAAACTGTGACTCTCACTGGACCTCTCTCCCCAGAGAGAGACCCAGGCTGTCAGGCACACATGAATGAGCATCTACAAAGTGAACATCCATGGGATTGAAGCAGAGAAAGGAGACTCCAGACTGTGCGTTAGAGAGAAAATTATTTAGAGAGGAAGCAGAGAAAGGTCTAAGAAGACAGCCACAGCAAGGAGATGAGCTAGGAGGCCATGATAACTCTGGATGGGGTGACAGGGCCTAATTAAGAAAGCGACAGTGGGGTGGCTGGGCACGGTGGCTCATGCCTGTAATCCCAGCACTTTAGGAGGTCGAGGTGGGTGGATCACAAGGTCAGGAGTTCGAGACCAGCCTGGCCAATATGGTGAACCTTGTCTCTGCTAAAAATACAAAAAAATTAGCCGGGCGTGGGGGCACATGCCTGTAATCCCAGCTACTTGGGAGGCTGAGGCAGGAGAATTGCTTGAATCTGGGAGGCAGAGGTTACAGTGAACCAAGATCACACCACACCACTGCACTCCAGCCTGGGTGACAAAGTGAGACTCTATCTCAAAAAAAAAAAAAAAAAGACAGTGGGAAAAGAAGCAAAAAGGAGCACAGATTTGCAATTCCAAGATAAGATAAGAACAGCTAGAATGGGAATTGTGTGAAGATGGAAGTATGAGGCACAGGAAGAAATCCAAGTTCCTTTCATTCATTCAACAAATGTTTATGGAGTCTCAACTAAGTGCCTGGCACTGCTCTAGACACTGGGGATGTAGCCAGGGACAAAGTACAGCCTTTGCCCATGTGGGCTTTCCTTCTTATGGGGGAAGACAGAGAATAAATCATTAAACATCTAGTAGTGTACAGGTGGTGATAAGTGCTAAGGAAAGCAATAATGAGAGATAAGAGTTCTGGGGTGGAGAGGGATTACCATTTTGTTTAGTGGATCTATATGGGTGTACATGACAGAGATCTCGAGAAAGTGATGACTGCTAAGGGTCCAGTGTGGGCGATTGAATAGTTGCTGGTAACATTGACAGGGAGCAGAAGAAGAAGGGCAGATTCAGACCAGGTGATAAGCAAAGAAACAATGATGTCAGCTCTGCACATACTAAGTCTGAGATGTTTCAGAGACATCCAAGTGGAAATGTGTAGAAGACAGAGGGCCCACAGAGCATCAGTGTTTAAGGTACAGGCAGAAGGACTTACCAATGAAATACTGAAAAACAGACAGCTAGAAAGGAAATTGAAATATGACAGTGTCACAAAACCTAAAGAAGAAAGCTTTGAGGTGGTCAAAAAAGAGGAAGATTTAACAGAATTTCCTGAATTTGACCATTGGAAAGTCCTTAGTAGCCCCTGGGGGAACAGTATTCATGGAATGGAGGGCAAGGAAGACATCATGGTCCCAGGAATGAAAGGGAGGGGAGGAGAGAGAAGCCGGGGGTGTGGACACTCTCTCCAGCAGTGTGATGTTGAAAGAGTAGTGGGATAATGACAGGGAGGCAAGCTTGTGAGAGAAGGAGGCTTAGAAGAGGGTTTTCTTTTCTTCTCTTTTAACATGAGGACTTTATTATCAGGTTATAAAGTAAATTAAATTGGTGTTAACTCTTGCTCAGCACCACCAAGACCTTATGCAACAGCTTAACTTATACAACTTGAAAAATGAACTTGGAATAAAGTGCCCTAATTTAGGTCTTCTTTCCTGTTGTTGTTGACAGTGGGGACCCCAGGTGTGATCCTAGGACTCACAGATACCCTAAGAACTTTATTTCACTATCGATACAGGCAAAATGGAGTCTGAGAAACACAGCATCTTAAGACCAACACAAGAGACAGGTCTTAAGCCAACTTAAGACCTGAGGCTAATAGAAGCTGAAAATCTTCTGCCCATTTTTTAATTTTTATTGGGTTTATTGTTCCGTTATTGTTAAGTCATAGGAATTCTTTATATGTGGTAGATACCAATCTCTCATCAGATACATGATTTGAAAATATTTTCCTATTCCATGGGTTGCCTTTTCACTCTGTTTATAGTGTTTTTTCCATATAGTAACGTTTTTAATTTTGAGAAAGTCCAACTTAATCTGTTTTTTTCTCTGGCTTATCCAAAGAGCTGAGCATGAGCCAGGAAAGTATAAGGACCAGGAGGTAAACTTGAGCCCACAGAGCTAAAGAGTGAAAGTCTCTCAGGAGCCCTCCCAGCTCACCCTTAACTTCTCATCTTCCAAATCTGGTTGACACAAGAAATTACTTATAAACTCTAATGCATGGCAGGGCTGGGGCAACTGATGTGCTTCCTCCCTGTTCAAGGCTGGCTCATGCACTGGTTAAGGACTAGTGAGCACTCATCAGTCAGTCCAGCTCAATGGTGCTGGGGACTTCCAAACACGGGAGAAACGAGACAGAGGTTGACATAAGAACCACTGCTCCTTTGTGTGGGTTGTGCACTGCACAGCTTTAAGGGGTGTTTTGCAAATCCCACCCGTCATATATTTATACGGTTGTTATGATGATATTTTCTGGCATCAGTGGAAGTAAAGCATCAAGGAAGAGGTGCTGTTTTCATTTTCCTTTTTTATATTGTGCAGAAAGTTTGTTAGGAATTACTTTCAGGATGAACATCTGTGTGGGAAGGGAAATAAACAGGTTACTAATAAAGAAGAGGAAAAAGGGCCTCAGGGCAGGCACCACAAAGCCTCAGCCCCACCTCAAGAACCCTCACATTGACTGATCACCAAATTCAGGCCACCCCAAAATGCAACCTGGCCTTGTGAGAGGTGATTCTTTTCAGCTGAAGGAGGACATCCCCAGCATCTGGAGTAAGCCCTCCAGCCGTGAAGGGGGACTCTGAACAGCTTAGCATAGTACCCACTACATGATTTTAGCTATACTCCAAAATAGCCAATTTGGTTTAGCCTTGCTTTGGCTATGCGGGCTCCTTTTGGGTTCCATATGAATTTTAGGATTTTTTTTTTTCTAGTTCTGTGAAGAACGATGGTGGTATTTTGATGGGAATTGCATTAAAATTGTAGATTTTTTTTTTGGCAGTATGGACATTTTCACAATATTGATTCTACCCATCCATGAGCATGGGATGTGTTTCCATTTGTTTGTGTCATCTATGATTTCTTTCAGCAGTGTTTTGTAGTTTTCCGTGTAAAGGTCTTTCACCTCCGTGGTTAGGTATATTCCTAAGTATTATTACTTTTTTTTGCAGCTATTGTAAAAGGAGTTGACATCTTGATTTGATTCTCAGCTTGGTTACTGGTGGTGTATAGGAGAGCTACTGATTTGTGTATATTAATTTTGTATCAAGAAACTTTGCTGAATTCTTTTATCAGTTCTATGAGATTTTGTAGTAGTCTTTAGGGTTTCCTAGGTAGACAATTACATTGTCAGTTTTTTTTCTTTTGTTTTGTTGTGGGAAAATATAAAACACACATGACATAAAATTTACCATTTAATATGTACAGTTCTGTGGCATCAAGCATATTTACATTGTTGTGCAACCATCACTACCATTCATCTCCAGAGCTTTTTCATCTTCCCTAACTGGAACTCCGTACACATGAAACAGTAACTCTCAACTCCCTCCTCCTGCTCAGCCCCTAGCAGCCACCATTCCACTTTCTGTCTCTATAAACGTGACTTCTCTAGGTGCCTGGTGTAAGGAGAATCATACAGTATTTATCCTTTTGTGAATGGTTACTTTCACTTAGCATAATGTTTTCATGGCTCATCCATGTCGTAACATGTAATAATTTATTTTCTTTTTGAGGCCAAATAATATTTCATTGTATGTATGTACCACATTTTCTTTATCCATTCATCTATTGATGGTGACTTGGGTTGCATCCACCGTTTGGCTATTGTGAATAATGTTGCTATGAACATGGGTATACAAATATCTGTACGAGTCTCTGCTTTCACTTCTTTTTTGTATATATCCAGAAGTAGAATTTCTGAATCATACAGTAACTACATTTAATTTTTCAAGGAATTTCCATGCCATTTTCCACAGGGACTGAACACCATCTTACACTTCCACTTGCAAGGTATTCTTGCTAATACTTGTATTTTCTTTGTCTTCTTTTCTTCCTCTTTTTTTTCTGATAGTAGTCATCCTAGTGTAAACTGGTAATTTATTATAGTGTTGTAAAGTGGTAATTTAGTGTAAAGTGGTAGTGTAAAGTGGTAATTTATTATATTGTTGACTTGCATTTTCCTAACATCTAATGATATTAAACATCAAACATCTTTCTTTTTTTTTTTTTTTTTTTTGAGATGGAGTCTCGCTCTGTCGCCCAGGCTGGAGTGCAATGGCCGGATCTCAGCTCCCTGCAAGCTCCGCCCCCCAGGTTCACGCCATTCTCCTGCCTTAGCCTCCTGAGTAGCTAGGACTATAGATGCCTGCTACCTTGCCCGGCTAGTTTTTTGTATTTTTTAGTAGAGACAGGGTTTCACCGGGTTAGCCAGGATGGTCTCGATCTCCTGACCTCGTGATCCACCTGTCTCGGCCTCCCAAAGTGCTGGGATTATAGGCTTGAGCCACCGCGCCCGGCTCAAACATTTTTCCATGTGCTTATTGACCATTTCTATATCTTCCTTAAAGAAATATCTTTTCAAGCCTATTTTTGCTCATTTTTTAATTGGGTTGTTTGTTCTGTTGTTAAGTTGTAGGAATTATTTATATATGGTATATACCAATCTCTCATCAGATATATGATTTGAAAATATTTTCCCATTCCATGGGCTGCCTTTTCACTCTGTTTAATAGTGTTTTACCATATAGAAACATTTTAATTTTAAGAAAGTCCAACTTACCTATGTTTTCGTTTGTTGCCTATTCTTTTATTGCCATATCCAAGAAATCATTGTGAAATGTATGTCTTGTAGCTTTTCCCCTATGTTTTCTTCCAAGAGTTTTATAGTTTTAGTTACTACATTTTGATCTGTTTTGAGTTAATGTTTGTATATGGTATAAGATAAGGATCCAAATTTATTTATTTATTTATGTGCATGTGGATATCCAGTTTTCCCAAAACCATTTGTAGAATATGCTATCCTTTTCTCGTTTAATAGTTTTGGCACCCTTGTCAAAAATTGTTTGATCATATATGCAAGGGTTTATTCCTAAAGTCTCTATTCTATTCCACTGGTCTGCATATCTGTCTTTATACCAGTATCACACTGTTTTGACTACTGTGTCTCTGTAGTAAGCTTTGAAATCAGGACGTGTGAGCCTTCCAACTTCATTCTTCTTTTTCAAGACTGTTTTGGCTGTTTGGGGTCTCTTAAGACTCTATACGAATGTTAGCATGTACTTTGCTATTTCTACATAAACCATCATTGAGATTTTGATAGGAACGGAGGGGTCCTGTTTTCTAATCTACCAGAGTTGTCACTTGGACTAAGTGTTAGAATCATGCTGACATCTCAGAGATGAGTATATTTAGACAAGTTACTCCAGAGTTATGGAAACTGAGTCACAGAGAACTGTCACAGATTACCATTTGGGCAATCTATTTGTTTCAATGTAAATATTGAGGGATGAGGCAGAATCAAATCACAAGAATCAGGCCATGGAGTGTGCACAGCTTTAGGAAGTTAAAGTGAACTAGCAAGAGAGAGATAGTTGTAAATGGTTCCTGGGCTCAGAGCTGAATTCAGACTCCAGGCTGCCTAACTCCCTGTTTTGTCCCTAAAGAAACAAACAAACAAAACCTTCTGAAACTGGTCACTTATCAGACGAGAAAAGAGTTAGGGTCTTCATGTCAAGATCTTAAAAAATCAAAAAGCTTGACTGAACTTATGTTAAAGACACAACAACTTCCTGGCTCTCTTCTATGTATCCTTCCACACCCCAGTGGCAATGAAGTGATGTGGATGAGTGTTCAGCTCCAGGAGTTTGACAATCCGAGTTTAAATCCTAGCTTCTCCACCTGTAGGCTCTGTGGATTTGGGTATATTACCTTGACACCTGTAAACCTAATTTTTCTTGTCCAGAAAATGGGATTAGTGTGACATCTAACTCTCAGACTCCTTGTGAACATTAATTAGAATAAGGTGTGTAGAGGACTTAGTGCAAGCCTGACACTCTTTTATTCAACAAGTATATAGTGAACACCTATCACATGCAAATCACTGTTAGTAGTCGGGAATACAAAACGTGAACAAAATACACATGTTTACAGACTTGTCAAGAAGATAAATAACTAAACAAAGAGATGAAAAAATTTTAAGTTGTAATGAGAGCCATGAAAGAAATAACAGGATTCCTTAATAAAGTATGACAGCAGAGATCAGGGAAAGCTTCCTGGAGGAGATGACATGTAAGTTGTAATCTACATAATGAGAAATACCCAGCCATGGAAATAGCAAGTGGAGGTACATTCCAGGAGTGTGCAAAGATCCTGAGGGCAGAAAAGCCTGGATGGTTCCAGAAACTAATAGAATGCCAGGATGGCCAGGATAGAAAAAGCAAGGGAAGGAGGGACACAAAATAAAGCATGAGCTGAGCACAATAGCTACCTTGAAGGCTAAAGAGTTTACATTTTATTCAAAGTTCAAAGAAAGCCACTAGAGGATTTTCAGCAGCAGAGTGACATCTCTCTGTGTGTGTGTGTGCGCATGTGTGTGTAAAGGCTTTTAGTTTAATAAGTAAAAATCGTGGCCAGCTGTGGTGGCTCACACCTGTAATCCCAGCACTTTGGGAGGCCAAGGTGTGTGAATCACCTGAGGTCAGGAGTTCGAGACCAGCCTGGCCAACATGGTGAAACTTTGTCTCTACTAAAAATACAAAAATTGAGCCAAGCGTGGTGGCAAGTGCCTGTAGTCCCAGCTACTTGGGAGGCTGAGGCAGGAGAATCGCCTGAACCCAGGAGGTGGGGGTTTCAGTGAGCCAAGATTGCACCACTGCACTCCAGCCTGGGTGATGAAGCAAGACTCTATCTCAATAAATAAATAAATATCGCTAAGCTTCCAAAAGTTATTAAATAGGATTTCAATTGGAGACATGAATTATTTTACATGTTTTTATATGCACTCCAACTGCTGAGTGGAGAACATTTTGTAGGGAAACAGGAGTGGGTGTGGAGAGGCTAATCAGAAACCACTGTAGAAATCCAGGAAAGAGATGATGGAGGCTGGGGAGGCAGTGGAAGAGATGCAGACAAGTGGAGACAGAATTGACCAAACTTGCAGATGGATGTGAAGAACAGTGAAGAGAAGTCAACATATAGAAGATGCAGGGTATGTTTTCTTGGAGGGGAGGGGAAAGCAAGAGTTCAATTTGGGACAAGTTGGGTCTACCTTTGAGACATCCAAATGGAGACGTAAAGATGATGGTCAGATATGAGAGCCTCAAAGTCAGAGGAAAAGTCTTAGCAGGCGATATGAATTTCAGAGTCATCAGCATTCACAGTACCTAAACCATGGGGAAAAAATGAGACCATCTAGGCAAAAATATGGAAAGAGAAGAGCAGAAGACTCAGACTTTGACTCTGAGAAGCATCCATATCATGAGTTCAGATAGAGAAAGAACAACAAGCAAAAAGACTGAGATGAGACGCTATTGAAGTAGGAGGCCAACCAGAGGAGAGCAGTGTCTCAGCACCAAGAAAAGTGAGAGTTTTGTACAGGAAGGAGGTGTCACTCTGGTGAATGCTGCTAAGAGGCCAAGTCAAAGGAGGACAGAGAAGGTCCATGCTTTTTCCTTCTTTGAGCTTGTGTGATGATAGAAAGACATGTGGGGCCTCATCAAGGGACAGGAGTACAGTACTGGACAATTAGCTATTCACAAGTAGAAGTTGGTTTTATTTTAAGGAGTAGGCTAGGACTCCATTGCCTTTTATGAATAATTGTCATAGCAGTTGTGGGCAACTCATGTTCTAGAAGATTTGATTACATCAGTACTTGGAGGAAAAGGAAAAAATATTTTTGTTTCTCCCCTGCTATCTTTATTTCTCCAATTTAATCCTGCCCATCATCTTCACCACTGTTCCCCTGTGCTTTCTGTGGTTGTACTGCTTCCCTTTGTCACACATCAGAATACCATTTGGCATCAGCCCCAGCACCAAAGAGAGGGGCCTTGTAGGCAGAGCCAAGGCTAAATGTAGGTCTCTCTAGGTTCATCTGTATCTTTGGGGCCAGAGAAATGCCCATCCAGGGAGCCCATGCCACCTTTTCTCCTAAGCACAAGCACCCTAGAGAGTGAGGAAAGAGATAGGAAGAGGAGGAAGCAAGATGGCTGTCATTCACTATGGTTGACAGTCATTCATCTAATCTTCCCCCCCTCTTCTTTGCTAAAAGAGCTGAACTGTTTCCCCAGCCTTGACACAGTCATGGCATGACATCTCAATACTCTGTCACCATCCTAAAGAAACAGAGTGCCAAGATGATGTTGTTAGCTCTACAATAGTTACAGAATCCTAAAGAGCTCAGAATTGGAAGTCAACACGGATATAAATGAATCCCCACCTATGCCTTCCAAAGGCTGGCAGACATTTTTATCCTTGCTCCTTTGCTCCTTGGGTGCTAAGATTTCCATAGAGCCTGACAGCTTCCAGGAGCTCCAAGGAGACACAGCATTCATTCCAGTCATATGCTCTGAAAAAGAAATTCCTTGATACATCTGCAAGGACTGTGGAGTGTGGAGTGAGCCAGGCATGTTCCAGCATGGGAGGCTCCCACGCCAACCACCATCTATCCTTGCACAAGCAAAGAAGAAATCAAGAAGAAAGATTCTACTCAGTGAGTCTGAGCAGGAGAGAACTGTGACAAACACCAGACCTCTCCTCCCATTGCCCCTCACTGCCCCACCCAGTGTTCCACCATAAATATCACTCTGAATGTTTGTTGAAAGAATGGAATCAACAAACAAATCCACACATAGCTCAAGGTTCCTTTGCTCTGGGGCTTCAGCCCAGGATTCCTTCCCCAGCTCCCATGGCTGTTATTCAGGCACTTGTCATATCTCACATAGTTTTCTGCCAAGCTTCCTGACTAATCTCCCCACCTCCACTCTCCCCTCTTCAAATCCATCTCCCCCAATCCCCAGAGTCATCTCCTTCAAAGAATACTTATGAGGAGCTGAACATGTCATGTCCCTAACTAAAACTCTGTCATGGTTCCCCATTTCCCCCTGGAATGAAGTCCAAGCCCCAGGAAGGCCTTCTAAGGGACCAGGCCCCTGCTCTCTAAGTTTCACCTCTTACCTCTTCTTATGTCAGAGGTGGACCTGAGTAATAGCATACACCAGCACTATCCTGCGTAGGCAGACTCCAGCTCATCCTCCAAGCTTTTATGGAATCATCTCTTTCCTGACCCTTCCCTTCCCACCTCTTGCTCCTTATCCTCCTTCCTTGGGTTGGGTGCTCTTCCCAGAAGCTTCCAGGATACTCACCCCTATCACGGCACCCAGATCACACATTGCAATCTAATTGCCTGTTTCTGGCTCTTTCTCCTCCACTAGCCAGTGAAATTCTACAGGACAAAGACTTTAATTTTATGTATCACTAGTACCTAGCATGTTGACTGGCACATAGTAGGTGTTCAGTGCTTACGATGGAATGAATAATGTCAATAAATTCTTCCTAGACCACTTGCCTTGGATGTGGTAAAAGCTACCTTTACACTATTGATATAGTTTGGCTCTCTGTCCCCACCCAAATCTCACTTTGAATTATAATAGTCCCCACATGAAGGATCAGGTGGAGATAATGAACTCATGAGGGTAGTTTCCCCCATGCTGTTCTCATAATAGTGAGTGAGTTCTCATGAGATCTGATGGTTTTATAAAGGGCTTCTTTATAAAAGCTTCGCCCTTTGCTCGGCATACATTCTGTCTCCTGCCACCCTGTGAAGAGGTGCCTTCTGCCATGATTGTAATTTTCCTGAGATCTCCTCAGCCATGCAGAACTGTGAGTCAATTAAACCTCTTTCCTATATAAATTACCCTGTCCCAGGTATGTCCTTATTAGCAGTGTGAGGACAAACTAATACAGTAAGTTTGTACCAAGGGTGTGGGGCGCTACTATAAGGATACCCCAAAATATGGAAGCAACTTTGGGACTGGGTAACAGGCAGAGGTTGGAACAGTTTTGAGGGCTCAGAAGAAGACAGGAAAATGTGGGAAAGTTTGAAACTTTACATAGAAACTTGGAGGACTCAGAAGACAGGAAGATGTGGGAAAGTTTGCAACAACTTCCTAGAGACTTGTTGAATGGCTTTGGCCAAAATGCTGGTAGTGATACGGACAATGAAGTCCAGGCTGAGGTGGTCTCAGGTGCGATGAGGAATTTTTGGGGAAGTGGAGTAAAAGTCACTCTTGTTATGTTTAGCAAAGAGACTGGTGGCTTTTTGCCCCAGCCCTAGAGATCTGTGGAATTTGGAACTTGAGAGAGATGATTTAGGGTATCTGGTGGAATAAATTTCTAAGCAGCAAAGCATTCAAGAGGTGACAGAGCACAGATGTTTAGAAAATTTGCAGCCTGACCATGCAGTAGAAAAGAAAAGCCCATTTTCTGGGGAAAAATTCAACCTCTGCATCCCAGCTGCTCTAGCCATGGCTAAAAGGGGCCGAAGTACAGCTCAGGCCATTGCTTCAGAGGGTGTAAGCCGCTAGCCTTGGCAGCTTCCATGTGGTGTTGGTCCTGTCAGTACACAGAAGACAAGAATTGAGGTTTGGGAACCTCCACTTAGATTTCAGAAGATGTATGGAAATGCCTGGATTTCCAGGCAGAAGTTTGCTGCAGGGGCAGAGCCTTCATGGAGAACCTCTGTTAGGACAGTGCAGAAGGGAAATGTGGGGTCAGAGCCCCCACACAGAGTCCCCACTGGGGCACCGACTAGTGGAGCTTGACATCCTCCAGCCCCCAGAACGATAGATCCACCCACAGCTTGCACTGTACCCTTGGAAAAGCTGCAAGCACTCAATGCCAGCCATGAAAGCAGTGGAGAGGGGGAAGCAAAGCCACAGGGATGGAGTTGCCTAAGACCATGGGAACCCACCTCTTGCATCAGCATGACCTGGATGTGAGTCATGGAGTCAAAGGAGTTCATTTTGGAACTTTAAGGTTTAATGACTGCCCCACTGGATTTAAGACTTGCATGGAACCTGTAGCCAACGTACTTTTTGGTCAATTTATCCCATTTGGATTGAGTGTATTTACCCAATGCCTGTACACCATTTTATCTAGGAAGTAACTAACCTGCTTTTTATTTTATAGGCTTATAGGCAGAAGGGACTTGCCTTGTCTCAGATGAGACTGTGGACCGTGGACTTTTGAGTTAACACTGAAATGAGTTAAGACTTTGGGTGACCGTTGGAAGGGCATGATTGTGTTTTGAAATGTGAGGACATGAGATTTGGGAGGGGTCAGGGGTGGAATGATAGGGTTTGGCTCTGTGTCCCCACCCAAATCTCACCTTGACTTGTACCACATCTCGATGGCAGGAGCACGTGGAGATAATTGAATCATGGAGGTGGTTTCCCCCATGCTGTTCTCATGACAGTGAGTGAGTTCTCATGAGGTCTGATGGTTTTATAAGGGGCTTCCCCTTTTGCTTAGCACACATTCTCTTTTCGACTGCCCTGTGAAAAGGTGCCTTCTGCCATAATTGTACATTTCCTGAGGCCTCCTTAGCAATGCAGTACTGCGAGTCAATTAAACTTCTTTTCTTTATAAATTATCCCAGTCTCAGGTATGTCTTCATTAGCAGCATGAGAATGAACTAATAAAACTATGTAGGAGTTGCTAAGGGAAAAATGCATACAATGGTGACAACAATTATAGGTTTAGCAAGTAAAGTCAAATTTCACCTTAAGATGTCTTAGAGAATCTTAGATAATCTCAGGCCCGTCTCTGTAACCAGTCTTGTATGGTTCTGATTCTCCTATCCCAGATTAATCAGGAAGATTCTATTTTGTCACTAATGTCATCCTTTTTCTCCTGATGAAGCTCAGGTGCCCTGGCACCATGCCCATCTCAACAGTAGTTTCTTCTGGTATCTTGGTGCCTCCTTGAAGCCCTGGATTAGCAGCCCCCAGATTTCTGCAAAGAGATCTGCCCTGGCTGAGGGCTCACAGCTCCTCTCTTCTTCGCATTGTCCTCTTTTCCTCCTGTCTAATGCTGGGTCCCTTGTTGCCTTTGCAAATGAAGTTCATGATGAAATAGGGCAGCAAAACTCTGTGTTAATGATTTTCCATCTTTCTGTTTGCTGGATAATTTCAGGTTTCTTTTCTTTGTCTATGATTTCTAAACAAGTGGATGGGGACATTATTTCTCTTCTTAAAAACTCTGTGTCCCTGGGTCACAGTACAGACTAATTTATCCACTGGCAACATTTTTACTCACTTTGTCTGCTAAAGTAGTGAGAATACAAATAGTTTCTATGTTCAATTAACCTCCCAACAGCATGAGGGAGTTTGGAGCAATAAACAATACCTTTCCAACTTCTCAGCATCTTGTTCTGCCTGCAATGTCTGCCCCCTCACCTGCTACTTGTGCGTTTTCCAGTTTGTTAAGATCATTCTCAATGTGATGCTCAGAGCAGAGCTTATTTCTCCAAAAGAGGTCCAGTCAATGTGGAGGCCAGTGGAGTCATTGCCACTTCAGCTCAGAATGCTACAAATTGTCCCATTCAGTCCAGAGTCACTCTGATTTGCAACTATTTATGCAGGAATTAAAATCCCAATACAGACCTCTCTTCCTATCCAACCTGTCTCATTGTCCAAATGTGCCTTGGAAAACCTGATGTAAGAAAATTGATAGAAAGAATATTTATGTTGCACAATGATTGCTAAAGGATCGTGTAAAAAAGTTACTCTCTAAGTTCATTCAAATAGTTCTATGCTTTTACTTATTTGTTTAAGCACCTTTATATTTCAGGGCTTATGCTAGGCATAATCAAGTGATAAACAAGACACCTTTTCTCTCCTCATGGATAAAGAGGAAGGAGGACAGAGGAAATCAACATTGGTATATACATTTGGGGGGGGGCAAACCATTTTACTTACATACATTTATTTACTCTTCATATGACTCCCTGAGGGAGTCAAAGAAATTCTGCACTTTGTTCAAGGATCTGAGTCTAGGACTGTCTTTGACACTGTGGAAGCTGGGTTCTGCAGAGATAACAGCCAACCTCTAAGTCTCAGTGACTTAAAAACAACAAAGGTTATTTGTTGAGGGTTCTGTTCTATGTTGTACTTGCTTGGGGACTCAATCTGAGGAAGGTTCCATCTCCATGATTCCGTGATTATGGAAGCAGAAGTTAAAAAGGAGAGTGGTGAGTTCAATCACACATAGGCCCTTAAACTTTCCATCTGGAAGTGGCCACATCCCTTACACTTCCAGTTTCTTGACCAATACAAGCCATATGAATATTCCTACCTTTAAGGAGTCAGGGAGGTAAAAATCTATTATGCCCAGAGGGAGAATCAGAAATATTTAATAAACAGCCTAATAACTACCACAGGCTTCAAAGCCTACATTCTTTTCCAATACATTATATTCACAACTATTGGGAAAGATTAACTACTTTCAGAAGGGACAGGGGCAGAGATACATAAATCCAGGGAGCTAGGAGCCAATACCAAAGAAAGATCAAAATCAGGAATGAAGATAAGTTATCTCTGAAATATACATGAATATCAGTGAGGAATGGGATCCTTTTTGACACGATTCAGATTTACCCTCCAAATTTACAAGCACCTATAATAATACACACAAGAACTGAGACCTTGCTATCATGAGATCTTTTAGGATTTTAATAACTAGGATGTGGTTCAAAGACCTGTTATACAATAGCCAATTTCTGGCTAAAATTTATGTTATGACAAGGTTTCCAAGTATAAGGAAAGAGCCTGCCACCTTTCCTCAGTTCTTTCCTTTGCACTTTCACTATAGATGAAACTACTGGAGACTGGGGTTGATTTCCATTTATTTCTGACATAATATCCTAGTAATTAGCTGTAAATTTAAAAGTGATAAATATGCATAAGAGAGCCAAGCTTGGAAGAGCTGCATAGCTCCACACACAGATAGAGATAAGCCATCCGTAAAGCCGCAAAATTATGGAAATCCTTATCATAATCTAGGAATAAAGATAAAGCCTCACCCTTTCCTAGGCATAAATGTTGATTCATAGGTGGTCCAAATGAGATCATTATGCACTACATCAGGCAGCATCACATATTGTTCATCTAATAGCACCGTACTTAGTCACTGAGAAGCTTAATTACTCAAAATCAGACACCAAATATCACAGAGGAGTCCTCTTAGGCCCTCCCTACTTTAAAACATACACACACAAACACACACACAGACACACACACACACACACACACACACCCCTTTCTGCTCTTCAAGTTAGGAAGAAAATTGTACATTCTGAAACCACTTATGAGTTTAAATCCCAAGATTGCAAAATGATGCAACTACATGGTAATATAGATTACTACCTGGGGGAAGATGGCTAAAGCACCTCTGTCAATGCACTTGAACTGAGAGGACTCTTTTCCAGGGCCAGCTTCTTCAAGACACCAGAGTTAGATAAAAGGGCCTGTTTGGATTTTACAGAAATTTGATCCACTTGGTTGCTTACACTGGGGTGAGTGTCTTGCTGCCGTGGATTGCATTTTTGAGCTACGATCTGCTGTAGTCATTTGACATGTGCCCTGACAATGCACATATTTTAATATTACTTTACATTTTAGAGAATTAAAAGGCAAGCATTGATATGAATAAAAAGTTCTGTATCCTAAACACAAAGGCTAAAGTCTTTCCATCTTTAATTAATTAATTATTTTATTATTTATTTATTTATTTATTGAGACAGGGCCTTACTCTGTCACCCAGGCGGGAGTACAGTGGTGCATTCATGACTCACCACAGCATCAACCTCTTGGGCTCAAGCGTTTCTCCCACTTTAGCCTCCCAAGTAGCTGGGACTATAGACATGCGCCACCGCGCCTGGCTAATTTTTGTATTTTTTGTAGAGATGGGGTTTCACCGTGTTACCCAGGCTGGTCTTGAACTCCTGAGCTCAAGAGATCCACTCACCTCGGCCTCTCAAAGTGCTTGGATTGTAGGCATGAGCCATTGCGACCAGCCTAATTTATTTTTTAATCTTTTAATCTTCTAAAATAATCACCGTATTTTAGATCTGGGGACTGCTGTTTTTCTCTATCTGTGTGAGTAACCAGAGTGAAGGTAACCACAATGCAATATCAACTTGACATCCCACAAATACTCACTGAACACTTAATATGTGTAAGGCACTGAGCTTGGTGCTACATACATGATAACAACAGTTTAGACTTATTCAAATTTGGTTCATCCTAGTTAAGATGTTTGTTTACTGTGTTAGTAATTTATTAAAAATTCATTTACTTAAAATAAAATAAGAAAAACACCTTCAAACCAGACTAGTCTGTGTTTTTTATGTATGTAAGTGATATAGTAGATGAGATGTGGATTTATTAACAGTATGTAAAGGAAGAAAGCAAATTCATAACCTTTATTCATCTTTTTTAAATGAGGAAACATATTTAACACTAATCTTCCCAATAGGATTTTCTTTTTATCATCACTTCTCCCCTAAGAATGGTACAGTGGCTTTGTAATGCCTGGGGCACCAAGCCCAAGTTCCCCTTTCTGGACTTCAAGCCTCATCCTAGCCTATTAAGTTGATTTCTCCCTGTTTCCTGGCATGAATCCTCTATTAAGGTCAAATTGTTCCCCTCCAGTTCCCATACATATGCCCTGCTGATGCATATGGGCACTCAAAAAACACTTATTGAAGCCTTGCTTTATGTGCCAAGCTCTGTGATGGGCCTGGAGAGAAATACGATGCAGTTTTTGTCTTTAAGGAACTCATAGTCTAGGGTGTGAGAGTACAGAGACAGGCACGTGAAATAACCACTAATCGTGCACAGTGTAGTTGGGGCCCCTCAAAAGAAGATAATTGTGTGTGTGTGGTAGGGGGAGATGTGTATTGAGGGAGACAGCTTCAGAGGGGAGGCCAGCTGAGCTGGTCATTGGACATTTGCCAAGTGAACAAGTGGAGAAAGGGTATTTTGGGCAGAGGGACATTCTATTCAAAGGAATGTTCTATTAGGTCATATTGCTCCTCTAGAAATGCTCTTCACTCTTGTCTGTGGCTGTTAAACTCCACTTCATCCTCATTCTTAGACTAGCAGCAGACATGCTTAAGACTGGGGGAAAACTTAGATGATTCAGCCCGATTCTCTCATTTCATGGAGATGAAATTTGAGGCATAAAGTGTTAAGTCGTGGCTCATGCTTTGTCCCAAGGTCCACATGCACCAAATGTGTTCATTTATTCAATGTATATTTATTGAACGTTGACTATGAAAGGCACTATGAGAAATACAAAAATTAATTGAACCCGGATTTTTTTCCTGCAGTAATTTATTTCTCATTAGAAATATATGGCCTAGAGATTAAGAGCACTTTGGTGCCAAGATACATCTGAGTTTGAAGCCTCAATCTTTGACATTCCTGTTATTGACCTTGGATTAGTTCCTCATCCTTGCTGAACTTAAGTTTCCTTTTATGAGAATGAGGATAATAATAGAATCATCATCAGAGGTTTTTATGAGAATTCAGTATGATAACATTTGCAGAGCAATAGCACTCTATAAATCCTAAGGTTTAGTAATAAAGCCTTAATTCAATATAGGAAAATTAAGTGATGGCACAGAGTAGGTGCTCAATTAAGAAAGAGTTGGATGATTAATTAATTAAGATTTTAGTTCCAAGGTCTTTACTAATCAAAAATTAACATATAATTCCTTGATCATCTCAGTTCCCTAAAGCTTTGTGTCAGGCAAAATTAAAATGGAGATTTCCCCACTAAGGTCCAGTAATTTCTTATACTGTAATGAATCCTGATTACCCTATTAGTATCATGCAATGTTTAAAATTGGTAGGTCTGAAAACTGTCCTAAAAATCAGCTGTTCTATAAGAGAAGAGAGCACCTTCCTGGTTTTATGGGTTACACCACTTAGCCATTTATACTCTATGCCATTTGGGCTCTACAGGGATTGTGGGACCTATCCCCTGCTATCTGAAGCATTGTCAGGAGAAAGAAGGTGTCCTTCTAGAGGGAAAAATAAGAATTAAAGAAGAAATACAGAAGGAGATAGATTGTGATCTCATGTAAGATGAAGCTTTTGAACAATGGAAGACCTCCACAAATGGAATGGATTACTTTCTAGGTAGTGAAAGGTCTTGTGGCTGTAGGGGTTCCAGCAGATGTAGATCAGCAGTCATCATTCTGTAGAAGAGACACTTAAAGTGACTGGGAAATAGCATCAGCAGGCTCAGTGCCCTTTCTTTTTTTTTTTTTTTTTGAGACGGAGTCTTGCTCTGTCGCCCGGGCTGGAGTGCAGTGGCCGGATCTCAGCTCACTGCAAGCTCCGCCTCCCGGGTTCACGCCATTCTCCTGCCTCAGCCTCCCAAGTGGCTTGGATTACAGGTGCCCGCCACCTCGCCCGGCTAGTTTTTTTGTATTTTTTAGTAGAGACGGGGTTTCACCGTGTTCGCCAGGATGGTCTCGATCTCCTGACCTCGTGATCCGCCCGTCTCGGCCTCCCAAAGTGCTGGGATTACAGGCTTGAGCCACCGCGCCCGGCCTGTGCCCTTTCAATAATAAGCTTCCTTGATTACATTCAACCATTTAAGCAAATATTAATTGATTGTCTATTCTGGATTAAGTTCCAATTCAAACTGCTAGCTAGACGGCAGTAAATAAAACAGTGTCCCTATCCTTGTGGAGATTGCACTCCAGTGAATTTCCTATGGAACCCCTCAGCAGGGTAACAAACAGCCAATGTTTGATATCAGAGCAACTGAGCTGAATTTTTCCTTTAGATGTAAAGATATCTGTTGCCAGGCCATGAGAGGATGAGCCTTCGTCAATCTGCAGCACTTTGCCTTATGAAAATCAGGCAAGAGAAGTAACTAAGCATGCCATACATGGAATAAAAAAGAATAACTGTAAATGCTGAGGCTAAAACAGTCCCAAACCACAGCAGTAATGCTCGAATCATCAAAATCCTTCAAGATAAAGTTACAGGCCATGACTTAAACATTTGACTTGTTTTTATTTTATGTGCTACACAGCTCAAAACCCAACCTTTGACTCTGTAACCATCCCTGGTTTGAGTTTGGGTTTGAACAGCTGCCCAGCCCATCAGTGCATCAGTGCGTTTGAGCAGTAACTCATGCAAAGACATTTAAGAGCTCACAAGTCCTCAATAGACTAAAAGCAGAGAGAAATAAGATTCCATAGCAACAACATGTCACTCTAAATCATTGTTGCTGTTTCATGAACAAAATGAGGATCGAAATAGAAAATATGGCAGGGAGTAGCACCAGTTCAGCAGATATGATCAACTATTTTCAGGGAATTAGATCACTTTGGTTAGAGAGACAACAATATGCTCATTTTTGTTAGCTGAGCTGTTAAATTCAAAAGCTAGGAAAACTTATCAGTATTTGTAACTTCCCTTTTCAGTGAAAAAAGGGTTTTATCCCATCCCTTGTTCTTTGCATCCGGTTATCAGTGCTAATGGAGACAGTCAGCATGAATTCAGAATGAGGGAACTTGAACACTGCAATTGAAAAACCTTTGCTGATGTGATTAAAGTTTTGCTTATTATGGTAAATATTCCAGCAGCCAAAAAGTAGCTAGTAAACATTTGGAGGGCTGAGCTGGGGACTTACCTCACCGCGGGATTTGCTAATCAGCTATTTTTGTCTAAAAAATATAGATGTACCCAAAATGAGCTCTCTTATACGTGAAAGCTTGGAGTAAGCTACGTCGGATCAGCATGGACTCTCACCACATACACTGCTTAGAATCAATATAATCTTAGGCAGAAACAACTTTCCAACATAAACAGCAAAGGGAAGCCTCTTGGAAATTATTTGATAAACTGTTACCATAATAACTGCTTATCTTAGAGTTGGCTCAAGACAGTGCATGTTGGAAATGAAATAGCCTAAGAACAAAGCAAGAATTTTCTTCAGTGTAGCTGGACATGAAGATGGTTTTGTTGTAGCCATTTGTTTAGAAGGGACAGAATCAATTCTCATGTGCAATAAAGAAGATGTTTCATGTGTGCTCATATGCTCAGGAACTATAAATAGTAAGACTCTAATTTTAAAATTCAGACAATTTCTCTCTTTTCCCTCTGTTTTGACAATAAACAGCTGTGTCTTTAAATGTGTTCCTCTTGAGGAAGTTTTCTTTTACAGGCATTGTGTACTCTGAAATAATAAGCTTGCATTATTTCTGCTAACATGTTCATCACAGGTGGTTCCAAGGTGGCATTATTGTCCTACAGATATCTTTCAAGCCTAAGAGTGAACTGTTTGTAAAAGGTCTTTGTCAGTTTTATCTCTTGAGTCCCTTCACAATTATCTGGGGCTCCTCCATCCATGGTGGGACCCTCCTGTAAGAACTTACCAGGGTAATAGGTATACATATGCTGCTATTGTGTTTTGTTTTTGTTTTGAGACAGAGTCTCACTCTATGGCCCAGGCTGAAATGCAGTGGGGCAATCTCGGCTCACTGTAACCTTCTCCTCCTGGGTTCAAGTGATTCTTGTGCCTCAGCCTCCTGAGTAGCTAGGATTACAGGCGAGCGCCACCATGCCTGGCTAATTTTTGTATTTTTAGTAGAGACAGGGTTTCACCATGTTGGCCAGGCTGGTTTCAAACTCCTGACTTCAAATAATCCACCTGCCTTGGCCTCCCAAAGTGTGGGATTACAGGCATGAATCACCATGCCTGGCCATGCTGTTATTGTTTAACCACTTTTATTTACCTTAACATCTTGATGTCGTTGTTGGTTAGATTATTTTGCCGTCTTACAAGCAGATTGAATTTCCAACAACAAACGTGTATTAAGTGTATATACCTGGGAATATGAAAAGAATATTCTTTAAATTATTTATCATCTTTATACCATGAAGAAAAAAGTGGAGCTGATCTTCTTTGTATACTGTATTATCTAACTTAATTTTCATAATAACAATATGGAGTAGGATTTACCTATATTGGCTATATTTTACTGATTTTTTTGTGTGTGTGTGGGGAAAAGAAAGATCAGACTGTTACTGTGTCTGTATAGAAAGAAGACATAAGAGACTCCATTTTGTTCTGTATTTGAGATGCTGTTAATCTGTGACCCCACCCCCAACCTTGTCCTTGCAAGAGACATGTGCTCTGGTGACTCAAGGTTTAATGGATTTTGGGCTGTGCAGGGTATGCTTTGTTAAACAAGTGCCTGAAGGCAGTATGCTGGTTAAAAGTCATCATCATTCTCTTAATCTCAAGTACCCAGGGACACATACACTGCCAAAGGTCGCAGGGACCTCTGCCTAGGAAAGCTAGGTATTGTCCAAGGTTTCTCCCCATGTGATAGTCTGAAATATGGCCTCGTGGGAAGGGAAAGACCTGATCGTCCCCCAGCCCAACACCCGTGAAGGGTCTGTGCTAAGGAGGACTAGTATAAGAGGAAAGAAGGTCTCTTGGCAGTGGAGATAGAGAAAAGCATCTGTCTCCGGCCCGTCCCTGGGCAATGGAACATCTCGGTGTAAAACCCGATTGTATGTTCTCTTTACTAAGAAAGGAGAAAACTGCCTTAGGGCGAAAGGTGGGACTTGCTAGCCCAATGCTGCTCTTTATGCACTAAAAAGGTTTATGGAGATGTTTGCATATGCATATCTAGGCACAGCACTTTTCCTTAAACTTATGTCACAGAGATCTTTATTCATATGTCTTACTGCTGACCTTCTCCCTACAATGATCCTATTATCCTGCTACTTCCCTTTTTCTAAGATGGTAAAGATAATTATCAATAAATACTAAGGGAACTCAGAGACCGGTGCCAGCGTAGGTCCTCTGTATGCTGAGCGCCAGTCCCCTGGGCCCACTTTTTCTTCCTCTGTCTCTATACTTTGTCTCTGTGTCTCATTTCTTTTCTCAAGTGTCTCGTTCCACCTAACGAGAAATGCCCACGGGTGTGGAGGGGCAGGCCACCCCTTCATTTTTTAAATCTGATGTCCAGCAAAACTCACTTGCCTTCCCATTTATTATCCACAGAGCAAAGTCATCTTTACAAACATACATTGGAATGTTTTCAGCCAAGCTGTAACCACTTGACTGAATTTACCCTCCCACCTGAAACAATTAAAAACCGGAAAAAAATAGAGACATTGATTTTTAAGACATTGGATACTGGGCAATTAAGGACAGTGATCGCTGAGAGATAGGAAACAACAGAGATGAGCCCTACAATCACTTTATCTTATTATCCTACTAATTTCTATGTCATGGCACAAGGACTTCTCTGAGTTGAGGAGACAGAGCCAGGAATTTAGAGAAGCCAAGGCGGCTAGAGTTCTTAGAACAAATTATGGGAGAAGAGTAACTCTGCTGCAGAAAGCTCTGGTGATCTACAAAGAGTCTCATTAAGTCTTCAACCAAGAACTGATCAGATTATGCATGTGAATAAATTGCCTGAGGCTGGGAAAAGCACTGCAGAAGATTTATAGCAAGCAATCACTGGAGATCATACAGGATTAGGAATAGTTACCTTTCCCATCAACCAGATTGGAAAAACTACATAATTAATGGGGCATTGAGTAGTATACTCAAAAATATTATGCCTCAGAAATAGAGTAAAATTCATCAGAGACAAACTGCTATTCTGGCCTCACCTAAAAAAAAATAAAAGCAAGAAATTAAAGGTTCAAGCTGTTTCCAAGTAACTCTACTGTGTCTCAGAACAAAACTTAAGAATAGGTATAGGATACAAAAATATCCGGCACCCATCAAAGTAAAATTCATGCCTACTATCCAATCAAAAATTAATACGCCAGCAAAAAAAAAAAGGAAGACAATATGAACTCATAAGGAGAAAAAGCAATTAATTAAACTGGCCCAGAAATAACACACATGATAGAATTCATAAACAAGGACATTAAAATGTATTATATCATGTTCCATATACTCAAGAAGCTACAGGAAATAAAGTAAACAGAAAATATTTTAAAACCCAAATTTAATTTCTTAAATTTCTAAAGGTAAAATCTATAATGTCTCAGAGTAAGTAAAATACACTGGTGTGGGACAGATTAACAGCAGATTAGATATTGCATAAGAAAGATTCATAAAACAATAAAAACTATCCAAAGTTAAACAAACAGAAAGAGACTAAAAATAATTAGCAGTGGTGAACTGTGGGACATCTTCAAATGGCCTAATACACATGTAATTAGAGTCTTCAAAATGGGAGGAGCAGAAAAATATTTGACAAAATAATGGTCAAATATTTTTCAAAGTTGATGAAAACTATAAACCCACTGATCAAAGACTTTCAATGAACTCCAATCACAAAAGCATGAAGAAAACATCACCAAGGCACAGCATAATCAAATTGCTTAAAATCAGTGATAAAGAGAATACAGTAATCACCACTTACCTGTGGTTTCCTTTTTCGTGGTTTCAGTTACCCGTGGTCATACATAGTTTGAAAATAGGTGAGTACAGTGCACTAAGATACTTTGAGAGAGAGAGGAGAAAAAAAGAGAAGAGAGAGCACATTCAAATAACTTATTTATAGTATATTGTTTTATTATTCTATTATCTATAATTATTCTATTTTATTATTAATTACTGCTGTTAAATTCTTACTGTGCCTAATTTATAAAATAAACTTCATCATAGGTATGTATGTATAGAAATAACGTAGTATATGTGGGTTCAGTACTATATATAGTTTCACACATCCATTGGGGGTCATGGAAAACATTCCCTGCAGATAAAGGAGGACTACTGTATGTTAAAGTACATGGAGAATTAAAGACATATTACTTAGAGAGGGTCAAGATAAGAATAAAAGCAAACTTCCAGTCAGAACAATACAAGGCAAAATACAGTAAAACAATAGCTTTAAAGTTCTGAAAGAAAAAAGCCAACCCCACATTCTATATCTAGCAGGAATGTTTTGCAGTAAGGAAGACAATTTATACTATAAATGAAGAGGTCTAATATCACTTGTGTGTAGATATTGATAAGGTAAACATGTATACTATAAACTCTAAAGCAACCATTACAGTAATACAACAAAGAATTATAGCTAATAAACTAATAAAGGAGATAAAATATATCATAAAAGTACTCAATTTCTTAAAAAGAAGGAAAAGAGAAAAAAGTGAGAAAAACAGATAAGGCAAATTAGACATGACATATCAAGATGGTTGTTTAAACTCAAACACATTTTAAAAAACACATTAAGTGTAAATAGCCTAAGTATTTGAATTAGAAGGCAGAGATTAGCAAATTACATACAAAAGCAAGAACTGTACTTGGCCAACAAGAAACACACTTTCTTTATTTATTTATTTTATTTTATTTTTTATTTTTTATGATACTTTAAGTTCTAGGGTACATGTGCATAACGTGCAGGTTTGTTACA
>NW_012120709.1:19391522-19392369 GCF_000951035.1 Colobus angolensis palliatus | reverse complement strand
TTACCTTGGGCAGTATGGCCATTTTCACGATATTGATTCTTTCTATCCATGAGCATGGAATGTTCTTCCATTTGTTTGTGTCCTCTTTTATTTCACTGAGCAGTGGTTTGTAGTTCTCTTTGAAGAGGTCCTTCACGTCCCTTGTAAGTTGGATTCCTAGGTATTTTATTCTCTTTGAAGCAATTGTGAATGGGAGTTCACTCACAATTTAGCTCTCTGTTTGTCTGTTATTGGTGTTTAAGAATGTATGTGATTTTTGCACATTGATTTTGTATCCTGAGACTGCTGAAGTTACTTATCAGCTTAAGGAGATTTTGGGCTGAGATGATGGGGTTTTCTAAATACACAATCATGTCATCTTCAAACAGGGACAATTTGACTTCCTCTTTTCCTAATGGAATACCCTTTATTTCTTTCTTTTGCCTGATTGCCCTGGCCAGAACTTCCAACACTATGTTGAATAGGAGTGGTGAGAGAGGGCATCCCTGTCTTGTGCCAGTTTTCAAAGGGAATGCCTCCAGTTTTTGCCCATTCAGTATGATATTGGCTGTGGATTTGTCATAATAGCTCTTATTACTTTGAGATACGTTCCATCAATACCGAATTTATTGGGAGTTTTTAGCATGAAGGGTTGTTGAATTTTGTTGAAGGCCTTTTATGCATCTATTGAGATAATCATGTGGTTTTTGTATTTGGTTCTGTTTATCTGCTGGATTACATTTATTGATTTGCATATGTTGAACCAGCCTTGCATCCCAGGGATGAAGCCCACTTGATCATGGTAGATAAACTTTTTGATGTGCTGCTGGATTTGGTTTGCCAGTATTTTATTGAGGATTTTTGCATC
>NW_012120709.1:19332689-19390848 GCF_000951035.1 Colobus angolensis palliatus | reverse complement strand
AGGAGTGCTTTACTTCCAACTATGTGGTCAATTTTTGAATAAGTGTGATGTGGTGCTGAGAAGAATGTATATTCTGTTGATATGGGGTGGTGAGTTCTGTAGATGTCTATGAGGTCCACTTGGTGCAGAGCTGAGTTCAATTCCTGGATATCCTTGTTAACTTTCTGTCTTGTTGATCTGTCTAATGTTGACAGTGGGCTGTTAAAGTCTCCCATTAATATTGTGTGGGAGTCTAAGTCTCTTTGTAAGTCTCTAAGAACTTGTTTTATGAATCTGGGTGCTCCTGTATTGGGTGCATATATATTCAGGATAGTTAGCTCTTCTTGTTGAATTAATCCCTTTACCATTATGTAATGGCCTTCTTTGTCTCTTTTGATCTTTGTTGGTTTAAAGTCTGTTTTATCAGAGACTAGGATTGCAACCCTTGCTTTTTTTTGTTTTCCATTTGCTTGGTAGATCTTCCTCCATCCCTTTATTTTGAGCCTATGTGTGTCTCTGCACGTGAGATGGGTCTCCTGAATACAGAACACTGATGCGTCTTGACTGTTTATCCAATTGCCCAGTCTGTGTCTTTTAATTGGAGCATTTAGCCCACTTACATTTAAGGTTTGCTCGTTAGTTGATGCAGTTTCTTCCTAGCATCGATGATCTTTACATTTTGGCATGTTTTTATAGTGGCTGGTACTGGTTGTTCCTTTCCGTGTTTAGTGCTTCCTTCTGGAGCTCTTGTAGGGCAGGCCTGGTGGTGACAAAACCTCTCAGCATTTGCTTGTCTGTAAAGGATTTTATTTCTCCTTCACTTATGAAACCTAGTTTGGCTGGATATGAAATTCTGGGTTGAAAATTCTTTTCTTTAAGAGTGTTGAATATTGGCCCCCACTTTCTTCTGGCTTGGAGAGTTTCTCTCAAGGGATCCACTGTTAGTCTAATGGGCTTCCCTTTGTGGGTAACCCGACCTTTCTCTCTGGCTGCCCTGAACATTTTTTCCTTCATTTCAACTTTGGTGAATCTGACAATTATGTGTCTTGGAGTTACTCTTCTCAAGGAGTATCTTTGTGGCGTTCTCTGTATTTCCTGAATTTGAACGTCGGCCTACCTTGCTAGGTTGGGGAAATTCTCCTGGATAATATCCTAAAGAGTGTTTTCTAACTTGGCTCCATTCTCCCTGTCACTTTCAGGTACACCAATCAGATGTAGATTTGGTCTTTTCACGTAGTCCCATATTTCTTGGAGGCTTTGTTCATTTCTTTTTACTCTTTTTTCTCTAAACTTCTCTTCTCACTTCCTTTCATTCATTTGATCTTCAATCACTGATACCCTTTCTTCCAGTTGATCAAATCGGTTACTGAAGCTTGTGCATTTGTCACGTAGTTCTCGTGCCATGGTTTTCAGCTCTATCAGGTCATTTAAGGATTTCTCTACATTGGTTATTCTAGTTAGCCATTCATCTAATCTTTTTTCAAGGTTTTTTAGCTTCTTTGCGATGGGTTCAAACTTTCTCCTTTAGCTCACAGAAGTTTGATCATCTGAAGCCTTCTTCTCTCAACTCGTCAGTCATTCTCCGTCCAGCTTTATTCCATTGCTGGTGAGGTGCTGCGTTCCTTTGGAGGGGGAGAGGCACTCTGATTTTTAGAATTTTCAGCTTTTCTACTCTGTTTTTTCCCCATCTTTGTGGTTTTATCTACCTTTGGTCTTTGATGATGGTGACGTACAGATGGAGTTTTGGTGTGGATGTCCTTTCTGTTTGTTAGCTTTATTTCTAACAGTCAGGACCCTCAGCTTCAGGTCTGCTGGAGTTTGCTGGAGGTCCACTCCAGACCCTGTTTGCCTGGGTATCAGCAGCAGAGGCTAGATAATACTGAATATTGCTGAACAGCAAATGTTGCTTCCTGATCATTCCTCTGGACGCTTCGTCTCAGAGGGGTACCTGGCCGTGTGAGGTGTCAGTCTGCCCCTACTGGGGGATGCCTCATAGTTAGGCAACTCGGGGGTCAGGGACCCACTTGAGGAGGCAGTCTGTCCATTGTCAGATCTCAAACTCCATGCTGGGAGTACCAATACTCTCTTCAAAGCTGTCAGACAGGGACATTTAAATCTGCAGAGGTTTCTGCTGCCTTTTGTTTGGCTATGCCCTGTCCCCAGAGGTGGAGTCTACAGAGGTAGGCACACCTCCTTGAGCTGCAGTGGGCTCCACCCAATTTGAGCTTCCTGGTGTCTTTCTTTACCTACTCAAGCCTCGGCAGTGGCAGGCATCCCTCCCCCAGCCTCACTGCCGTCCTTGCAGTTAGATCTCAGACTGCTATGCTAGCAATGAGGGAGGTTCCGCGGGTGTGGGACCCTCTGATCCAGGCACGGGATATAATCTCCTGGTGTGCCATTTGCTAAGACCCTTGGAAAAGCACAGTATTAGGGTGGGAATGACCCGATTTTCCAGGTGCTCTGTGTCACGATTTCCCTTGGCTAAGAAAGGGAATTCCCTTACCCCTCACACTTCCTGGTTGAGGCAATGACTCACCCTGCTTCGGCTGTCACTCGGTGGGCTGCACCCACTGTCCTGCACCCATTGCCCTGCACCCACTCTCCGACATGCCTCAGTGATATGAACCCAGTACCTTGGCTGAAAATGCAGAAATCACCCATCTTCTATGCCATCTCATGCTGGGAGCTGTAGTCTGGAGCTGTTCCTATTCTGCCATCTTGGAACCCGAAACATACTTTAAATGTAAAAACACAAATAGGTTAAAAGTAAAATAATGGAGGATTTACACTACCTGA
The DNA here is from genome assembly GCF_000951035.1 of Colobus angolensis palliatus. Taxonomy (NCBI): domain Eukaryota; kingdom Metazoa; phylum Chordata; class Mammalia; order Primates; family Cercopithecidae; genus Colobus; species Colobus angolensis. Next base: position 19,388,073 of record NW_012120709.1, on the reverse strand, counting down.
TTTTAAGTCTTATTGTAAAGCTATAGTAACTAAGACAGTGCAGCACTGGTGCAAAGCTAGACAAATGGATCAAGGAAACAGAATAGAGAGTTCAGAAATCTACATATATGGGATCTACCGATTTTTTTTTTCTTTTTTTTTTTGAGACTGAGTTTCACTCTTGTTGCTGCCCAGGCTGGAGTGCAGTGGTGTGATCTTGACTCACTGCAACCGCTGCCTCCTGGGTTCAAGCGAATCTTCTGCCTCAGCCTCCTGAGTAGCTGGGATTACAGACATGTACCAACACACCCAGTTAATTTTGTATTTTTAGTAGAGACGGGATTTTTCCACGTTGGTCAGGCTGGTCTTGAACTCCTGACCTCAGGTGATCAACCCACCTCAGCCTCCCAAAGTGCTGGGATTAAAGGCATGAGCCAGCATACCCGGCCAATCTACTGATTTTTTTAATGCAAAGGCAATTCGGTAGAGAAAGATTAGTCTTTTAAAAAATGCTACCGGAATAATTACTCATAAGCAATAAAAAAGGTGACACCTTATAAAAAATTAACTCTAAATAGATTATAAACCTAAAGGTAAAACTTAAATCTATAATGTCAGGCCTCTGAGCCCAAGCCAAGCCATCTCATCCCCTGTGACTTGCCAAGTATATGCCCAGATGGCCTGAAGTAACTGAAGAATCACAAAAGAAGTGAAAATGCCCTGCCCTGCCTTAACTAATGACATTCCACCACAAAAGAAGTGAAAATGGCTGGTCCTTGCCTTAAGTGATGACTTTACCTTGTGAAAGTCCTTTTCCTGGCTTATCTGGCTCAAAAAGCTCCCCCGTTGAGCACCTTGTGATTCCCACTCCTGCCCACCAGAGAACAACCCCCCTTTGACTGGAATTTTCCTTTACCTACTCAAATCCTATAAAATGGCCCCACCCTTGTCTCCCTTTGCTGACTCTCTTTTGGGACTCAGCCCACCTGCACCCAGGTGATTGAAAACCTTTATTGCTCACACAAAGCCTGTTTGGTGGTCTCTTCACACAGATGCGCATGACATTTTGGTGCCCTGACTCGGATCGGGGGACCTCCCTTGGGAGATCAATCCCTTGTCCTCCTGCTCTTTGCTCTACGAGAAAGATCCACCTCCGACCTTGGGTCCTCAGACTCACCAGCCCAAGGAACATCTCGTGAACATCTCACCAATATTAAATCGGGTAAGCGGCCCCTTTTTACTCTCTTCTCCAACCTCTCTCATTATCTTTCAACCTCTTTCTCCTTTCAATCTTGGCAGCACCCTTCAATCTCTCCCTTCTCTTAATTTCAATTCCTTTCATTTTCTGGTAGAGACAAAGGAGACACATTTTATCCATGGACCCAAAACGCCGGCACCGGTCACAGACTGGGGAAGGCAGCCGTCCCTTGGTGTTTAGTCATTGCAGGGACGCCTCTCTGATTATTCACCCACATTTCAGAGGTGTCTGACCACTCTGCAGGGATGCCTGCCTTGGTCCTTCACCCTAAGTGGCAAGTCCCACTTTTCTGGGGGAGGGGCAATCACCCCGACCCCTTCTCTCTCTGTTTCTACCCCTTCTCTGCTTTTCTGGGGGAGGGGCAAGAACCCCAACCTCTTATTTTTGCATCCCAACCTCTTATTTTTGTGCCCCAATCCCTTACTTCCATGCCCTGATCCCTTTCCCGCTTTTCTGGAGGGCAAGAACCCCCGAACTCCTTCTCTCTGTGTCTCTACTATCTCTTTTCTCTGGGCTTGCCTCCTTCACTATGGGCAACCTTTCACCCTCCATTCTTCCTTCTTCTCCCATAGCCTGTGTTCTCAAGAACTTAAAACCTCTTCAACTCACACCTGACCTAAAACCTAAACACCTTATCTTCTTCTGCAACACCGCTCCACCCCAATACAAACTCAACAGTAGTTCCAAATAGCCAGAAAATGGCACTTTCGATTTTTCCATCCAACAAGATCTAAATAATTCTTGTCCTAAAATGGGCAAACGGTCTGAGGTGCCTGACGTCCAGGCATTCTTTTACACATCAGTCCCTCCCTAGTCTCTTTTCCCAATGCAACTCGTCCCAAACCTTCCTTCTTTCCCTCCTGCCTGCCCCCTCAGTCCCAACCCCAAGTGTTGCTGAGTGTTTCTAATCATCCTTTTCTACAGACCCATCTGACCTCTCCCCTCCTCGCCAGGCCAAGCTAAGCCCAAATTTTTCCTCAGCCTTCACTCCCCATCCTATAATCCTTTTATCACCTCCCCTCCTCACACCTGGTCTGGCTTACAGTTTCGTTCCACGACTAGCCCTTCCCCACCTGCCCAGCAATTTCCTCTTTAAAAAGTAGCTAGAGCTAAAGGCATAGTCAAGGTTAATGCTCCTTTTTCTTTATCCAACCTCTCCCAAATCAGTTAGTGTTTAGGCTCTTTTTCATCAAATATGAAAAACCCAGCCCAGTTCATGGCCTGTTTAGCAGCAACCCTAAGAGGCTTTTCAGCCCTAGACCCTGAAAGATCAGAAGGCTGTCTTATTCTCAATATGCATTTTATTTTATTACCCAATCTGCTCCTGACATTAAATAAAGCTCCAAAAATTAAATTCCAGCCCTCAAACCCCGCAACAGGACTTAATGAACCTCACCTTCAAGGTGTACAATGATAGAGTAGAGGCAGCCAAGTAGCAACTTATTTCTGAGTTGCAATTCCTTGCCTCCGCTGTGAGACAAACCCCAGCCACATCTCCAGCACACAACTCCAAACGCCTGAACCGCAGCTGCCAGGGGTTCCTCCACAACCTCCTTCCCCAGGAGCTTGCTACAAGTGCCAGAAATCTGGCCACTGGGCCAAGGAATGCCCGCCGGGATTCCTCCTAAACTGTGTCCAATCTGTGCGGGACTCCACTGGAATCGGACTGTTCAACTTGCCCAGCAGCCACTCCTAGAGGCCCTGGAACTCTGGCCCAGGGCTCTCTGACTGACTCCTTTCCCCACCTTCTCGGCTTAGGGGCTGAAGATTGACGCTGCCCTATCGCCTTGGAAGCCTCCTAGACCATCACAGACACTTTGGGTAACTCTTAGAGTGGAGGGTAAGTCCGTCCCCTTCTTAATCAATACGGAGGCTGCCCACTCCACATTACCTTCTTTTCAAAGGCCTGTTTCTCTTGCCTCCATAACTGTTGTGGGTATTGATGGCCAGGCTTCTAAACCTCTTAAAATTCCCCAACTCTAGTGCCAATTTGGGCAACATTCTTTTATGCACTCCTTTTTAGTTATCTCCACCTGTCCAGTTCCCTTATTAGGCCAAGATATTTTAACCAAATTATCTGCTTCCCTGACTATTCCTAGGCTACAGCCACACCTCATTGCCACCTTTTACCCCAGTTCAAAGCCTCCTTCACATCCTCCCCTCGTATCCCCCAACCTTAACCCACAGGTATAGGATACCTCTACTCCTTCCTTGGCGACTGATCATGCGCCCCTTACCATCTCATTAAAACCTAATCACCCTTACCCCACTCAATGCCAATATCCCATCCTACAGCACACTTTAAAAGGATTAAAGCCTGTTATCACTCGCCTGCTACAACATGGCCTTTTAAAGCCTGTAAACTCCCCTTACAATTCCCCCATTTTACCTGTCCTAAAACCAGACAAGGCTTACAGGTTAGCTCAAGATCTGCACCTTATCAACCAAATTGTCTTGCCTATTCACCCCATGGTGCCAAAGCCATATACTCTCCTATCCTCAATACCTCCCTCCACAACCCATTATTCTGTTCTGGATCTCAAACATACTTTCTTTACTGTTCCTTTTACACCCTTCATCTCAGCCTCTCTTCACTTTCACTTAGACTGACCCTGACACCCATCAGGCTCATAAATTACCTAGGCTCTACTGCTGCAAGGCTTCACAGACAGCCCCCATTACTTCAATCAAGCCCAAATTTCTTCCTCATCTGATACCTATCTCAGCATAATTCTCATATATACACACAGTTACTCTCCCTACTGATCGTGTCCAGCTAATCTCCCAAACCCCAATCCCTTCTACAAAACAACAACTCCTTTCCTTCCTAGGCATGACTAGTGCGGACAGGATTTACATGCAGCAAGATGTACAAATTTTAAGTTCTGAAAAACATTTACACCTGGGTAACCCCCAACATGTTGAAGATAGAGAACATTTCTTCACCCTGTTAAGTACCCTTGTGTCATTATAGTCAAAGCTCATTTTAGACCCTACAATCAGAGGCAACCACTATTCTCATTTCATTCTATCATAGTAGTCTGGTTTATCTGTTCTAGGACTTGAAATACATGGAATTGTACTTTTGTGTCTGGCTAATTTCATTCAACATATTGTCTTTGAGCTTTGCCCATGTTGTTGCATGTATGAGTAGTTTGTTCTTTTTTATTGCTAAGCAGTATTCCACTGTATGGATATGCCACAATTTACCCATTCTTCCATGGATGGATACTTGAAATCTTCAGGTTTGAGTTATTGTGTCTAACGTTGCCATGAACATTCTTGTACACAGATTTTTGTGGACATACGTTTTCATTTCTCTTAGGATAATGTCACAGGATTGGTGTATGTTTAATTTTGTAAGAAAATGGCAAACTTTTCCAAAGTAGTTGTATCATTCCACAGTCTCACCAGCAGTATATGAGAGTTCTAGTGTTCCAAATCTTTGCTTGACTTAGTCATCAGTCTAGTAAATGTTAGCCATTCTAATGGATAAGTGGTATCTAATGATGACTTTAATTTACATTTCCATGTTGAGTGGTGATGTTCAGTATCTTTTCGTGTGCTCTTTGGTCATTTATATAACTTCTTTTATGAAGTGCTATTCAAGTCTTCTGGGCTATTTTAAAAATGAGATTGTTTGTCTTCACATTGTTGAGTTATGGAAGTTTTAAATACATTCTAGAGATAAGTCCTTACATAGATACATGTATTGTGAATAGCTTGTCCACCTCTGTGATTCGTGTTTTCATTTTCTTAACTGTCTTTTGAGAAGAAGAGGCTTTTAGTTTCAACAAAGTTCAGTTTAACAATTTACAAAAAAGAGTTTTGAGAATCAAAAAGTTAAGTCCTAAAGAAACTAACAATACAATGTATTCCACAAACAATACCTTTGAAAGAATTCATGATGATTTAAGAGCCAGTTTTCTTTACTACTCAAGATTAAAGCCTCTTTCTGGCCTGGAGAAAAAGAGTTTGGGAATTGGAAGAGGAAAATCAAGGTAAAAAAATGGAATCCTGCCCCTTGCCTTGGGGCAAATGACCGATTCCTTGGTCAGTGTGTGCATATCCCAGAGCAAGGAAGACTTATGCCTGGCTTCCCCAGGTAAAACCCAGAGACACTGAGAAGCTTATAGAATAACCTCACAGAGGGGAGCAATGGTGGATGCAGGATACAGGGGGATGGGCTTGGGGGAAGCCTTGGGAAGTACTGTTACTCTTAAGGAAAATAGAGAAAGCAAACACAAGTTCTCAGACCCACCACGGTAGAAGAATGCTGAGAGAATATGGGTTGACTCAAAGCGGTCTGGATTTGGGACAAGGATGACTCAGAGTGGTTATGCCTGGAGTCCAAAGGCCAGTGCGAAAACCTGGCCCTCAGGAGGGAAGCCCAGGACCTAAGGATAAGGGGGAAATAAGGTGAGATTCAACCCAGTGAAGACCAGTGTGGACAACAGACTACTTGAAATGCAGCCCCATTTTCCCCTAGAATGCCCAAAACTTAAATTACCCCCATGGAAAGGTGAAAAGGAAAAGAGAAAAACATGAGCTGATTTTTTTTGCCCCAAAGAGACCGTATTTTAATCCAGAAGAAACTGAATTTTTACCTTGAATGGGCAAGATTGTTTTCTGCCACCAAAAGATATAAGGTTTGAAATCAATTGTTATAAAAGACTAAAGTTTCAGATTTGCACCCCTGAGTTTTATGATGGTGAAATTAAACCAGGTGTAATCCTAAGCCTTTTAAAGTTGCAGCAATTTCTGTGTTGTTCACCAACTAATATTCAGTACAGAGTAGATGGTCAATCAATATTTTGAACGAATGCAAGAAAATGTCTGAACTCTGGTGAAGTTTGCTGACCCCAAATCCCCCTATTTTCTGGCTGTCTATGCTTCTGTCTTCCTCACATAGTGAAACTGAGGACAAATTAGCCATGTTCTTGGAACATAGTAGCTATGGAACTAGACATTTTTACAATTTTCCATTTGCTTACCAATTGGTAAATAATTATTTCTTTAAATCTGCTTTTATAAATGGGAGGTTATTTTCCCTACTAAATTCATCCCTGGATGCCATACCATATAAAAATTATTACTTCTGCATGATTCAATATTCCAGCTCTTTACACATTTTATTATGGCCACTGCAGTGTCCTCTAGGAGCTTAAAGATTTTCAAAATGCATTTAAAGCAAAGAACAATGGTCATCTGGTTACGTATTTATTTGCTGGTTTTTTGTTTGTTTGTTTGCTTGCTTTTCATAAGTTGTGCCCAACATTCCCAATTCCCAAGAACAACAATGAGCTGTTTCTTAGAAGCTTAAGAACAATGGCAGATAGGAAGAAAGCTTGTCTTAATTAGCAAGGGCTTATCAAGGATGCTGAGGGCCTTCCAAAGGTACTTCAGGGAAGAGAGCTGTGTAGTGCTTAAGAGAACTGGCTTTGGAATCAGGCCTCATTCCACAGTCAGCCACCAGTACTTACCAGCTGTGGGAACTTGGGTGTGTTATGTAAGGTCTCCAACCTTTGGCTGAGTCATCCCAGGGACGTTTAGACTAAGAAATGAGATAGCACGAACTCAATACAGAACCTGGTACATAGTAAGTTCACTTTAGCTCTTTAATCATCATTATCTTTGTTTCCATTGACTGACATTCTGGAAACGGAACGAAGCAGTGACTTCTACTTCTTTTCTTGAAGATAGCAATATCTGAACGTGGCTGTAATGAGTTCACCGAGGTAGGTCCTTGGGCCAGGTGTTAGGTTTCCAGGAATCTAAGTTCCAGGCCTAGGCACCTCTTTAAAAACATATGAAAGAGATCAGAAGTGAAATCATTTCCAGGCAGCACCATTTTTTTTTTTTTTTTTTTTTTTTTATTGCAGCCTAAGTGACATCTTAGGATTTGGTAAAGAAGTTTAGGCTTCCTCTGGGGAATAAAACGATGAACAGGAACAGAAAAACTCGGGCTGCACATGTGTGGTGAAGAACAAATGGGCCTTTCCTGCATCGTCTAGTGAGGGGCTGTGGGTTTGCAAAATATTTTCAAAAGGAGACCCAAATCTAGGCCAGAATTTCTTGGCTGACTGATGAGCCACCCCGTAAATCTTTAAGCAAACAGTTTTGAGAGCAGGAATTCAAGGAAGTTGATTTTGAACCCATTCAGAAAACATTCTTCATTTGATCCTCCTAAAACCTAAGTTATTTAAATATAATTCAATCAAAGTGAGGCAGCTGTCCCAGAAATCAGAAAAAGCCTCCTTGTTTCATGTCAGCTTAGTTGTTCTGCTGAAGAAATCAAGTGGAGGGTGTGGACACGGCATCCCAGGCCCACGTGGTGACTTTGCACAGGGCAGCTGCAGCAGCAGAGGCTCCCAGATGGCACTTTGGAGCTGACATGAAGACTTTGAAGAAACTAATAAAACAAAGCATTGGAAGCAGGGGGAGGGAATGGTGCTGACTTCTTTCCAGGGTATAGCACAGAGGGATATGACTCCAGTAGTGTCATACCATTAAAACAAGGCTTTAGAAATAGCCCTGGAAGCTCCAATGACTTGGACAAGGAAGGTGACCTTTAAGAATAATGACACGAATATCCCAATTAGATTATCTTCTCTTGCACAATTACTGCTAAATTCCTACCAGATCTGAGTCACCTGCGTAGAGAAACTGGCCCTGCATTGGGTGAACAACAGCCTAAGGGAAAAATGTCCACCTTAGGTGAGCTGGAAGATTGTAAATGATGGGGAGAATGCCCAAGGCTAAGAAAAGGGAAGGGGAAATGAGGTTAACACATAGCAGAGGGGATTGCGGTTGTTATTGGAAACAGGAAAAGACAGCTTCATAGAAAGGAATGTGAGCAACAACATGGCTAGAGAGCTTTCTCAGTCCTACAGACGAGCCTGGAATATACCCCCCATGCAAAGATAGGTCTCTGTATATCTCATAAATACTTTAACTCCGGATCCACTGGATAGATGTAGATTGCTGAAGGTTCATGTCTTTCCCAGATATTATTCCACCTGACTTGAAAAGTCTTTCATGAGTTTAAGGAACTCTTAGAATAATGATCTAGTGCTGTGGTACTCATGATAATGGGACTTTCCATGCGCATTTTAACCATTATTTACCCACCATATCACATTTTTTGTTTATTCGTTCGTTTGACATATTTTTATTGAGTCTGTATTATGTGCCGGCTACTATGCTAGATTCTGAAATTATGGTACAGAATAAAACAAGCAAAGTCCCTATGGTAGCGAATAAAACAAGCAAAGTCCATGACCTTAAGAGCTTACACTGTAGAGGAAGAGACCATCAAAATACAAGCAAACAGGCAAATAGAACAGATACAAAGTGTGACACATTTTATGAAGGCAGGAAGGAACTGAAATATAGGATAAGGGAAGATAGAATTATGTTTGAAAAGATCTAGGAAAAGATTCTCTGAGGCCCAGGGAAGGACTATAAAATGGCGTTGCCATTCTGGAAAGCAAACTTGTAGTATTTACTAAAACTGAATATGTTTGTCCCTGGAATCCCACGGTATCACTCATAGATATATGTGCCAGAGAGAGTCTTGCTTAGGTCTATAAGAATGTTTCTTAGGACAATGTTGTGATAGGAGGGAGGTAGAGGGGTCTTTCATGAGGGTGAATGGTTGCTGTGGTTTACCACGGAACATGAAGAAGCAGTGCACAGGAGGTGCAGGAACGTGGATAGCAGCTCCAAAAATCATAATGTGAAGTAAAAACAGGCAGGACATAGAATAAGACTCAATGAGCAATGCCTGTATGTGTACTGAAATTACACACAATAAACATCACAACGCATGTAACAAGGATGAGTCACAGCCAGTCTCAACGCCCTCTGTGGGGATGGGGGCATGGGAACAAGGATCAGGGAAAAAGGGGAAAGCAACTTTTAGTGAGAGGAACCAAGCAAGGGCCTTGAAAATCCAGTCCTGATGGTGTGATATGAACTTAAGAGTATGATGGACTCAGATCTGCCCCTGAGATGAAGACAAAACTGAAGGGGAAAGAGAAGCTGGCCAGGTCAAGAGCAATGGGAGAAATGCAGCCTCTGGAGGGCCTCACAGTAGGCCACAGGCCTGACTGAAGGACAGCCAGTGTGATTGTCCTTTCAACAGCAAGGCACAAGACATGAAGTTGGAGAGGGGTGTAGGAGTTCGATTATGCAAGGCCTTAGAAGGCCATAGCAAAGACGTTTAGATGTTCTTCAAAGTGCAATGGGAGCTGGGTGTGGTGGCTCATGACTGTAATTCCAACACTTTGGGAGGCTGAGGCAGGTGGATCATCTGAAGTCAGAAGTTCGAGACCAGCCTGGCCAACATGGTGAAACCCCATCTCTACTAAAAATGCAAAAAGTTAGCTGGCATTGTTGTGGGTGCCTGTAATCCCAGTTACTTGGGAGGCTGAGGCAGGAGAATTGCTTGAACCTGGGAGGCGGAGGTTGCAGTGAGTTGAGATCATGCTGCTGTACTCCAGCCTGGGCAACAGAGCAAGACTCCGTATCAAAAAAAAAAAAAAAATGCTATGTGAGGCTGCTAAAATATTTTACACAAAGGGGTGACATGACTTACTTGACATTTTTATTAGATCATCTCGTTTGTGATACAAACCATAAACAGGAGGGTGCAGGAATAAAACCAGAGACACCATTGATGAGTTGCTGGTGGTAACTTGGGCCAAGGTAGCCACATGCATGGAGGTGAGCATCTGGACACATCTACAGGCACACCCCCCCAGGCTTCTGTGCAGGGAGTCGAAGGCCTTTGGGGTGTGACCAACTCAGCATTCCACTGGAGGTTATATGATCAAACAGCAAACTGCTTATCATGAACGCAGGATGTGAGCAAACTCATGACTGCTCCTGCTGACAGAAGGTTTGGTGGAGGCAGTCACTCCCTGGCTCCGAAGTTATCTACTGCGACATCTAGAGAAGACAGTCCTACAAGCCTACTCTGGACCAACCAGCTGACCCCTTCTTACACCCCCTTGTCACTATCTCTTGTGTCTAATAAATATGGAGGGCTGTGTAAAGTTCAGGGCCCTTGTCCACTAGAGGCAAGGTGCCCCCGACCCTTTCTTCCAAATATACTCTTTTGTCTCTTCTCTTTTATTCCCGCGTTCCCCCCCTTTATTCAGTCCAGTAGGTCTGTGCTGGTTACATAGTGGTGTCCGAACAGGGATAGTCCAAACACGGGACTTCAAGGACGTGAGCAAAGAAGGTCTGCTGGAGCAGAGGAACTGAAATTGACAAGGTGAACTGGGACCCTGGGACCAGTCTGCTGTCAGTGGCTATAAGATCAATTCCCTAAAGAGGTACTGATCAGTGCCCTAACAAGGTACTGGGAGCAGTGCTTTAAAGAAGTACTGGGAACAGGAAGCTTTCTGAATCAAGGTAACAAGGGAAAGAATTTGTCTATTGAAGACAAACGTTATGTGCAGTTGCTTAAAGTTCTGTTGAGACAGTCTGGAGCTCAGGTTAATTCGTAGACACTAACCTCCTGCAGAAGTCACAGAAAGTTATTACGCATAACCCATGGTTTCCGCAGGCAGGCACTCTTGATGTGGAAAATCGGGATAGAGCAGGAGAAGTATTAAAACAGGCTCATCAAAAAGGTTTTAAAGTTGATTCTTCAGTTTTTTCCACTTGGAGTTTAGTTCGTACTGTATTTCTGCCATTATTTCCTTATTATTCTGCGGGACAGCAGGCTGAATCTAAAAATCTGAAAGAATCTGTTGTCTCCTCCACAGCTCCAATTGAAAATAAAAAAACAGGAGAGGAAGGATAAAAATTGGTCTATACCGCCTCCTCCAGTTGCAGAAACATCTGTACCGCCTTCTTCGGTAGCAGAAATTGAGACCCCAATATGAAGAATTTTACGCCCTGCTGCCATAGCTGAAGAGCCTTTAGGAGCTTGCACTTTTCCTATTTCCATAAGGCCTGATCCAAATAATCCACAGCAGCTTATTCATGAACACACTCCACTAGAGTTTAAGTTGTTGAAGCAATTAAAAACGAGTGTGATAAATAATGGCATACAGAGCCCATTCACCTTAGGATTGCTGGAATCTGTGTTTGGTGCTATGCATCTTTTACCCTTTGATGTGAGACACTTGGCGTGAACCTCCTTGTCCACTAGCGCATATCTGACATGGAATTTAAATTGGCGAGAAACGTGTGCAGACCAGAATTGTATTGCTGGACACGCAGACATTACGGAGGATATGCTGTTAGGTAATGGCCCTTATTCAGACCTGGAATGTCAAATGGCACTCCCAGACACTGCTTATCAGCAGTGTGCACACGCAGCTAAACGCACCTGGGTCACAATTCCTGAAGAGGAATTCCCAGTACAATCCTTTTTACATATCATGTAAGGGTTGCAGGAACCCTATACACAATTTCTTGCAAGATTACAAGAGGCAGTGAAGCTTCAGATTTCTCTACCGCGGCTGCAGAAATGCTGACCTTAACTCTAGCTTTTGAGAGTGCAAATGTGGATTGTTAATGCGCACTGGCACCAGTGAGGTGTACGAAGTATTTGGGAAATTTTCTCAGAGCTTGTCAGGATATAGGACCTGAGTGTCATCACTCTTCAATGTTAGCTGAAGCAATGGCTAATTTAGCTGTTGACAAATCTAAAAGGAGCCAAGGGTCAAACCCTAAAATGGGAAAATGTTAAACTTGTGGAAAAACTGAACATTTTAAAAAGGAATGCCTCCAGATCTCAGGACAGAAAGGACCTTACAAGGCAGAGGCGCACCTAGTGGGAAAAACACCAGGACTTTGTCCTTGCTGTAACAAGGAAAACCACTGGCCTAATCAATGCCGCTCAAAATTTCATCAGAATGGCACACCCCACACACACCCATGCCGGGAAACTAGACGGGGGCCTGGACCCGGTCCCCAGAAACAATGAGGGCATTCCCAGTCCAGACGTCAACCCCGTTTCAGGCATGGGTTCCCAGAGGCACATTGATTCCCTAACCCCAGGAACACCAGGAAGTGCAGGATTAGATCTCCCAGCCAGAGACAGGGTTACATTAGTAGGGGGAGACAAACCCACCAAGATTCCTACTGGCATTTGGGGACCTTTACCAGCAGGATCTATGGGACTAATCTGAGGCAAAAACCGTCTTAACCTGCAAGGCACCACTGTAGTTCCAAGAGTGATTGAATCCTACTATAAAGGAGAAATTCAAGTAGTTTTAATGTCACAAGACCTTCGTGTTTTTGAACCGGGAGAATATATTGCTCAATTATTGCTTATTCCCTGCAAATTACACCCTTCTCCACGAAAGGAGAAATGAGGAAATAAAGGATTTGGGAGCACAACTACATGGGAAACCTATCTATCCCAACCCATAGCCTTTAATAGACCCACTTGTGTAGTACAAATTAAATGAAAGAAACTTTATGGGCTCATGGATACAGGAGTTGATGTGTCAGTAATATCTAAAGACAATTGGCCCCCATCCTGGCCCTTGCAATTAACTTCTACATCTTTAGTGGGAGTAGGAACGGCTCAAAGTGTTCAGCAGAGTGCTGAGATTTTACCTTGTCTTGGTCCAGACGGACCATCATGTACTTTTCAGCCTTATGTTGCAAATATAGCTATCAATTTATGGGGTCGAGACTTACAGCATGGGATATGAGACTTACAAATGAAAACTTTGATAACCCAGGATTTAAAGTATTGAAGAACATGGGATATCAGGGTGAAAAAGGTTTAGGGAAAATTCCGATAAGGAGACCCTAACCTGATATCAATAACTGGAAAGGCAGGTTAAACCCTGCAAAGAGATTCTTCTTTAAATTCCCCGCAGCAATTAACCAAAGAGGCAGAGGCAGAGTTGCAACTTGTAAAACAGAAGCTGAGTTCAGCAATGCAGGCCTCCCGGCTACAGCCGAAAAATCCTTTGCTTTCACTATCCCTCAGACAAAATTGTACAGTTTTCTTATACTAGTCATGCTTTTAAAAATTCTTACAGCTTTGGTCTATAACCCACAAAACAGGAATTCCTTATAATCCTAGAGGACGAGGCATTATAGAGCGGGCACATCAAACATTACAACACATGTTGAAAAGACAAAAGGGGTATAGGAGGCCAACTACTACCTCAATCAAAACTACACTTAGCCTTATTTACTTTAAATTTTTTGACTCCCGGATGGTAAGACTCCAGCAGAAAGAAATTGTCAAGTGTTAGAGGAAAAGAGGAAAGTTTACCTGAAAGTGTTCTGGAAATCCCCGGAAGAAGGACAATGGAAAGGTCCAGCAGATTTACTGACATGGGGATAAGGGTATGCTTGTGTTTTTATAGGAGATGAACAAGCCATGTGGGTGCCCTCAAGGTGTGTGCAACCATGAAATGGGAGACTAAAGGAACCCAGGGTGGCCAACCATGGACCTGGTCTCTCTGGTACGAGCCATGAGTCAGCTGAGCCTAAGTGCGAAGACACAGAGAAGGTCAACTGGAGTCACGACACAGTTCTAACGTTACATTTATAAAGAATATCACCACTCAATTTACAGTTTGTGTTTTCAATCCTTATGTCTTTTTGGAAGCTAAGAAGGACCAGTTTCAGGTAAACAATACCCAATTGACCTGTAAAGCTTGCCAGTTATATTACTGCATTAATTATAGCACATTGCAAACACATAATATCTCTACTTTGATTATTTTAGGTCTCATCCCTGGACTATGGATTCCTGTTAATCTGTCCAAGCCTTGGGCTGCCACACCTGCTTTGCATTGTGTGAAACTTCTTCTAACCACCTTACTCATCATGTTCGTACAGCCTTAGGCATGATAATTTTTGCTATTGTTTCCTTGGCCACACTAATATCTTCTGTTGTGAAGTCTTCTGTAGCTTTGCATAGTTCTGTTGAAACAGCTGAGTACCTGGAGAACTGGACACAAACAGCTAACCAAGCATGGCTACTTCAGACTAAAATTAACACCAAGTTACAAACTGAAGCGGCAATGTTATAATCCATGATTCTATGGTTAGGGGAACAAGTACAAAGCTTGCACGTGCAGCAGCAATTGCGTTGTCATTTTAATCACACCCATATTTGTGTAACCGACTTAGAATATAACCAAAGTGAGTATCCATGAGACCTTGTGAAAGCCCATTTGCAGGGAGCTTTCACATCCATCATCACCTTTGATATTGGTGAATTATAAAACAAAATTCTTGACTTAAATAGGCAAACTCAAGAATTTCAGCCTTCTTTAGAAGACCGGACCGAATTCCAGCAAGGCCTGGAGAGCCTCAACCCTTGGACCTATCTAAGGCATCACATTTACATCTTATATGTAGTTCTTGGAATAATGTTGCTTTGTCTGTGTCCTCTGTTTTATAGTCTGTAAAATCAGATGGCCTGCCAATTGGAGAATGAGAGCTGCCCAGCCCGGTCTTACATTCTTTCAATTAATTCATAAACAGAAAGGGGGATATGCAGGGAGCCGAAGGACCGTGGGATGTGACCAACTCAACATTCCACTGGAGGTTATATGAACAAACAGCAAAATGTTGATCATGAATGCCGGATGTGAGAAAACTCAGGACTGCTCCTGCCGACAGAAGGTTTGGTGGAGGCAGTCACTCCCTGGCTTTGCAGAGGTTATCTACTGTGACATCTAGAGAATGCAGTCCTGCAAGCCTACTCTGGACCAACCAGCTGACCCCTTCTTCCACCCCCTTCTGTCTATTTTGTCTAATAAATATGGAGGGCTGTGTAAAGCTCAGGGCCTTTGTCCATAAGAGGCAAGGCGCCCCCTGACCCCTTCTTCCAAATATACTCTTTTGCTTCTTGTCTTTTATTCCCACGTTTACCCTCTTTGTTCAGCCCAGTAGGTCCATGCGGGTTACACTTCTGCACTAGGGAGATAGGAGGAGTCAGGTTTTTACATGTCCTCCAGTTCTTACTTTTACACAGTTAGTAGAACCCAGCATTCTTCTCTAATCGACTTCCTTTGGGGAAACATGAATGCCAGGATGCTGAAGGCTTTGCCACAGCCTCAGCCCCTGTCCCAGGTACCCTGTGGCTCGATGGGTTTCCAGCGGTTTACCTTCTAGTCTCTGACTTTTCTCAGCCATGAAGGCTTCATACAGCTCTCCCCAAGTCTCCCATAATCAGAATGCCTAAGTGCTGGACTCTGGAGCCTGGTGACCTGGATTTGAATTACAGTTCTACCATTACTCACTGTGTAACTTTGGACAAACTCCTTGCCTCAGTTTCCTAACCCATAAAATATAGATAATGATAGTACCTAGTTCATAATTACAGCAGTTCCCTCTTACCTGTGGTTTTGCTTGGGACAGTTTCAGTTTTCTGAGGTCAGAAAGTATGAAATGGAAAATTCCAATAAGAAACAATTCAGAGGTTTTAAAATGCCTGCCATTCTGCGTGGTGTGATGAAATCTCATGCCACCCTCCTCTGTCTCACCCAGGACATGAATCTTCTTTTGGCCCAGCATATCCACACTGTCTACACTTCCTGCCTGTTTATCTCTTAGTAGCTATTTATCAGATCATCACGTATCACAGTACTTGTGTTCAAATCACCCATATTTTGCGTACTAATGTCTCCAAAGCGCAAGACTAGTGACGCTAGCATATTGTCAGAATTGTTCTATTTTATTACTAGTTATTGTTAATCTCTACTGTGCCTAATTTAGAAATCAACCTTAGGTATAAGTATGTATGTACGGGGAAAAAAAAAACGAAAACAGAACATATAGGGTTTGGTACTATCCATGCTTTCAGGCATCCACTGAGTGGCTCGGACCGTCTCCTGTGGATGATTGGGGCCACTGTAGTTTATATATATAAGTGCTTAGAACAGTACCTGGCACCGATTCCATGTACTATTAGAGTTTGCTACGACTGTTATTATAACAATTACTATGACTGGGAGGAACCAGTTGTTTTCCCACTAATATGTCCAGTGATTACAGTTCTTCCAGCAGAATCCTTTCAGACAAGCATCAGCCAGTTGTCCCCTCCTCACGCAAGTCCTGTTGCCCCCTCCTTCCACACTCCACGACACATTGAACAACCACGTTGCTAAAACAAGAGCTAATGTTTTTGATAAACTTCAAATTACCTCCGTAGCCCAGTGATTCCCAGGGAAATAGAAAGTCCTCATTATAAGCACGGTTGAGAATTGTGAAACTTCTATGAAGTTGTGAAAAAATGTGTCATCTGCCATTTCTTTGGTGGGTGTATTTTCACACGTCTCACAAGAGAGGCAAACAAACAAACAAAAAACAGGCTTAATGCTAATATGAAGTTGCCAGTTCACCAATGCGGCTTCAGGTTACACTGATACATTACTCATGCCTTACATGGTGTGACCAGTGTTTTGGGCACAAAGCACAAAGCACGCTGCTTCGCATTTATCAGATATGGGCAGTCATTCATTACCTTTCTTTATCCCTCTCCCATCATTTTCCATCCAAATCCCTGCTCCTAGTATGCCTCCTAGGGTTTTAAAGAGGCAATCCCATTAAAGCTTTCACAGTAGATTTGAATGACCAGTTGAATTAACCTTGGCCTCTCTCTTATTTGCATTTTAAAAGGAGAGTTTTTAATCTGAATAGGCTTCTAATTTGTTGATTGGAGAGTGAGGAAATGCACTTTTCTTTCTTTTTTTTTTTATTATACTTTAAGTTCTAGGGTACATGTGCATAAGTGCAGGTTTGTTACATATGTATACTTGTGCCATGTTGGTGTGCTGCACCCATCAACTCGTCAGCACCCATCAATTCATCATTTATATCAGGTATAACTCCCCAATGCAATCCCTCCCCCCTCCCCTCCTCCCCATGATAAGCCCCAGTGTGTGATGTTCCCCTTCCCGAGTCCAAGTGATCTCATTGTTCAGTTCCCACCTATGAGTGAGAACATGCGGCGTTTGGTTTTCTCTTCTTGTGATAGTTTGCTAAGAATGATGGTTTCCAGCTGCATCCATGTCCCTACAAAGGACGCAAACTCATCCTTTTTTATGGCTGCATAGTATTCCATGGTGTATATGTGCCACATTTTCTTAATCCAGTCTGTCACAGATGGACATTTGGGTTGATTCCAAGTCTTTGCTATTGTGAATAGTGCAGCAATAAACATATGTGTGCATGTGTCTTTGTAGTAGAATAATTTATAATCCTTTGGGTATATACCCAGTAGTGGGATGGCTGGGTCATATGGTACATCTAGTTCTAGATCCTTGAGGAATCGCCATACTGTTTTCCATAATGGTTGAACTAGTTTACAATCCCACCAACAGTGTAAAAGTGTTCCTATTTCTCCACATCCTCTCCAACACCTGTTGTTTCCTGATTTTTTAATGATGGCCATTCTAACAGGTGTGAGATGGTATCTCATTGTGGTTTTGATTTGCATTTCTCTGATGGCGAGTGATGATGAGCATTTTTTCATGTGTCTGTTGGCTGTATGAATGTCTTCTTTTGAGAAATGTCTGTTCATATCCTTTCCCCACTTTTTGATGGGGTTGTTTGTTTTTTTCTTGTATATTTGTTTGAGTTCTTTGTAGATTCTGGATATTAGCCCTTTGTCAGACGAGTAGATTGCAAAAATTTTCTCCCATTCTGTAGGTTGCCTGTTCACTCTGATGGTAGTTTCTTTTGCTGAGGAAATGCACTTTTCAAATGGCCTGTGGAATAGAGCTAGGCTGGACCTCAGGTGCCCTCCCGCATTTTCACCAGTCTCTCTCCTCTCCCTCCAGTCCCCAGCACCACGGTGGCCTAGGGAGGTCTATATGGGACACTTCCTGTGGCCAGCCTTACATCCTCTCACCCCTCCACTTTTTCTAGTGAGTACTGTAGCAACCTGCTTCCCACTGGTGCAATGTGAAAGCCCCTCACCTTAGTTGCGTTCATACCTCTCACTTTCTGCCCAGGGCTTCTCTGATACCTGTAGAATCCATTTGGCATCCATGCTGTGTAGCCTGGAAGTGAGGGTGCTTTAATGCCCCAGGGAGACTGGAGTCCATGAGTAAATCTCTCCTCTTCTTTCACATAGGCAATTCTGAGGCACATTCTACCTGGTTCTCCAGGGTCCTTGTGGGATCATGCCCCTGTGGCATGGCCCACAGGTTGACCAACTCCAGAACTCACGTTTGAACCAGGTTTTCCTCCTCTGCAGCCCTCTCTCCCCAGTTCCCCACTCCTGTTCCCTGAGATCACTTGTCAAAATAGACTCCCTGTGTTTTGGAGGGAACCCAGGTTAAAACAGGGCCAAAGACCAGTAAACCTCCACCTGGCCATTCACCTTTGTGCTGTTCAAGGGAGGATTAACATGTTTACAGACTACAATTTATAAAACAGAAATTTGGCAGAGTATTTGTGAACAATTAAAATAAACTCAATTGTTTGATTTAATGCAACTGATGTTTGTCAGAGTTTAGCTAGAGCCAGGTGCAGAGCTAGGCTTTGGGCAGACAATAGCAAATGATCCCTCCCTGAGATTGTAACCTAATGTGTGTGGCTCCATCCCTCTGCCAATAGTTACCCCGAGAGAGAACACAGGGTCCACCCTGCTCGTGAAAGGTAGGCACATCTCAGGGTGAGAGCTGCACTAGGTGTGGGTCAGACTGCCTGAATTCACTCCCTGCTCTGTTACTTCTAGCTGGGTAAACTACTAAATCTCACCAAGACTTAGTTTCTTCCTCTGAAATGTGGAAATCTTCTTAGAGTCATTATGAAGACTAAATGAAAAAAAAAAAATGTATGTAATGGTCTTATTATACCACCTGACATGTAGCAGGTGTGCAGCCACTTCTAGCTCTGCAGTAAGTTATTGACTTCTTCGTGATGGGTTACAGCAGTCAGGCTGTTGGTTTTAAATTAGAGGAGATGAAGAGGAATAAGCATGAAGGAGCTGCTAGGTCTCTGCCCAAGCTGGGTCTAGCTGGAATATTAGGGACATAAAAAGGAGAATTCGGCTAAGAAAGAGGTAATAACAACTGATTATTTTAACAGATTTTAAACTTTCGGTCACTTTTTTTTTTTTTTTTTTTACTAAGCAATTTATACCATGTCTGTGTTTTTAAAGTATTGCATTATGTTTACACATTTAGACTACTTCTGTAGGATGACAAATGTGTTCTTAAATGCTGGATATAATTTTAACCAAAAAATTGACATCCCTATACATTTTGTACCACGCTTTGGCTAGTTCTGTTTTAACCAACGCCTCCTTCTCTCTAGTTATCCTAGCCAGTCAAAAGTTCCTTGTACCTTTCATTTACAATGCATGGCTGATTCTGGGGTGTCTCTGGAAAATTGCCTAACAGGCATTTTGTCAGAGATCATTAAGGAAAAACAAAGAGCTCCTAAGTTGGAGGATAGGGAGGAATGGATGAGTAATGGGAGAAAGGAGATTGTGAAGGGATTCAAGCAGAAAGCTGATAAAGGCTAGTATATTCTTTCACTGAGAAAGGAGATGCCTATGTGTGGGCTGGAGAGGGCCAGCAAGACAGGGGACACGATCTTTTTAAAATAATCTTGAAGCCATCTTGAACATGCCCATCCCCTCCTCCCACCACCTGTATATCTGCACCTGCTGATAAAGGCTTGGATGTCTCCCTCTCACGCCAAGCATGCGGGTCTTCTTTGGAAGAAGGTTTTGCATTGTACCAGCAAAACTAGAGGGCAGATAATTTTCCTTTGCTTCCACCTCTCACATTTCTGTACCCTTATCTATCACCTGTTTTTCCCAGGTGACTGTGAAGATACTTTTGGCTAAAGAGAGCATTCCCAACACTCTGCCAGAGGAACAGATGAAGGGTGAGTGAGAGGAATGGGTGGATAGGTGGGCTGGCTTCAAGGATGTCTTGCTATGTGCTTCTGGATTAGAGGGTACTGGGAGGCTTGCAGAGATGTCTTTCTTCCCAAAGTCTCTTATTGGCTTTTTAGAGATTTTAGTATATCCTGAAATGAGTCAGTCAGTGCAACCAGATGATTTTCCTTCAGATGAATGGTTTGTTGTACCTTCACAGGTGTAAAAAGATTTATTAACTCATTATTTTATCAAATAGTAATGTGTGGGTAAATAGTTTAATAAGGTCACTAGTTCCACTACAATATGTTGTGTTTAACAGCCTTTACAAGTGAAATGAAATTATCAGCTCTTAGTTACTCTCCTCCAACTTTCTTTAGGCTCAATGAGGGACTTTCTATAAGTCAATGCCTCCCTTGTCCCCCATCCCCAAAATGATTCCCCACTCGCACAACACTCTGCTGCATTCAAGACAAACTACAGCATAGTGGTTCAGAACTAGCATTCTGGGAGAAGAAAGATTAAAATTAGAATCCTAGCTCACCCACCTATATGAACTTGGAAGAGTTCCTTAACTAGGCGTAAGCCTCAGGATGCTTATCTATAAAATGGGATCATTATCCTACCTCATAGAGTTTCCCCCAAAGATTGGATGAGATTGTTAATGCACACACAGTACTTAACAAGATGTCTGGCAGGGAGTATGAACTAAATAATGTTAGCTATTGTGTTAGTTACATATTATTGTGGAACAAATTTTCCCAAATCTTAGTGGCTTAAAACAACCAACATTTATGATCTCGTATTGTCTGTGGCACAGGATCTGGGCACAACTAAGTTATGTGCCTCTACCTCAGGGTCTCTGACAAGGCTAATAATTAAGGTGTTGGTGTGGCTGTAGTTTCATCTGAAGGCTGGATTGAGGTTGGATCTGCTTCAAAGTTCACTCTTGTGATTGTTGGAAAGATTCAGTTCTCTGTGGGCTGCTGGACTAAGGGACTCATTTCTCCCAGCTGTTGACTGGAGGGCTTCCTCAATTCCTTGAAATGTGAACCTCTGTATTGTGCAGCTCAAACATGGCAACTGGCTTCTATCAGTGTAAGAAAGCAAGAGGGCAAGGGAGGGCCAGTAAGACAGTGGACACAGTCTTTTTGTAATAATCTCAGAAGTGGCATTCCACTCCTTTTGTTATGTTCTATTTATCAGAAGAAAATCACTAGGTGTAGACCACATTCAAGGGGAAAAGGATCATATAAAGATGGACCACAAGGGAGTTGAGTTTCATTGGGGGTCCATCTTAGAAGCTGCCTACCATAGCTATAGTTATTAATATTATGAAAAAGTAACTTCCCATTTCACAGCACCACATTTTGTCAAACCTCTACTTGAAAACCTTCCTTGATTCCCTTTTGTTTATCACATAATGTCCACATGCCTTGCATAACACATAAGACTTCACAGCCCTGGCCCCTTTTGCTCCTCTGGTTTCTTCCTGACATGTGGTCCAGACATTCCAGGATTCACAATGATGCTCCAGGAGATTTATGTCATTGGAACAGGTGATGTTTTCTGTTTTAATTCCTAATTTCCGAACAAATCAATACACAAAATTATTTACCTATTTTTCTCTTTCAAAATAGAACAGGAGAACCTTTGAGTGTGTAACAGGTGAACATGTGAGATTTAAGGGTCAAAAATGTTGGAAGATGTTGCCATGCATATTCATGCCTCTTTGTTTTCTTGGGCTGTTGCTTCTCTTTTCTGTTTGAGGGACTCATGGTCATCCTTCAAAATCACACTTAGATCTCATCTTTTTTTTAGTGAATACATCTTCAAGTTCCTCTGGCCTTACTCCCCTCTCACCCACCTTCATCTCTTCTCTGTTTCCCTATAACATTTTAAATATACCCCTCTTGGGACACTTATTATAACAAAATTATAGATGGTGTGCATAAAAAGTGTTCCATGAGATCCTGGGATTCCACATAAGAATGGGGATGGGGATGGGGATGGGGATGGGGATAGGTTAAGCTTACTTTCTTAAACAGGTGGTCTGCTTGGGTTTTATTTCCTGCCCTGCCCATAGGCCCTTTCTGTGGAGACTTTCTTTGGCAGTAGACCTTGTTGCCCAAGACATCCCTGCCTATCCCCAGGATGGGCCCTTGTCCCAGCAGCAGCTCGCCTCAGTGCAGAAATGCTGGATGTATTAGTCAGTGTATCCAAGTTCATCAGCAGGCAAGTGGTGGAGCTGGGATTCAAACCTTGACAGTCTCCTTGCATACCCTTGCATTTAATCTCTATACAGCTATAAACATTGCAAGGGGAATGACTCTTTAAGTACCTTTCATAGTCAACTTTTCGGGTTCTGACAGACAGGTGCTTCAGTGGTGTGAGGAAACCATGGAATTTTTTCCCATGCTTTGAAACTATTTGAAAACCAATACTGAGTCAGAAATGTTTCCCTAAGGGGCGTTTACTAGCAATTCTTACTGTCTCTGTGAATCACTCACAACAACTCTCTCTCTCTCTCTCTCTTTCTTCTCTCTCTCTCTCTCTGCCTGCATCTTTCTTGCAATAAGATATTTGGTTATGACAGGTTACTATTTTTTCGTCTTCATAAATGCTATAGTACCTTGGGTCTACTATGGTTTATTACATATTTGTTTCTCAGTTGCAGATTTTGACCTTCTATATATTGAAGTCTTTCTCTAATTGGATTAGACAATACAGAGTGGAAATGGACCCTGATGGTTTTTTCCTGCCTGATACCCTGCTTCCATTTGGAATGGAATCCATCCCATGCCAAATGATCCTGGTGGGACTATCCAGCAAGGTATCTTAATCCAAACCCCACTATAGGCTCAGACCCATGGTCAAGTCTAGGCCTGTCCTGATAGCAACAGTTACAGGTTTAGAGATGGGCGCAGAAGCCACGCTAGGCCAATCAGAGTTGCCCTGGAATGCTATAGAGAAGTTGAGAGAAGGGAATTTCTTCATTGCTAAGTTGGGAATAAATAAATCTGCCATGGGGGGAGCCTTCCTCTTTGTCAGGTGGAAAGAGCTAGACTGTAGAAGAAGCCAACAGGGAAGTGGGACTGAGGACTGAAGAGAGGGATAGAGACCTAACCTATTGTTTAAGCTCTTGAATCCATCAGTGACTGATGTAATTCCAAGCTACATAATCTAATAGTTGCCCCCAAAACTAATTAGAACCAAGTCTTAATCATTTGACAGCCTGAAGTGATGATTAATGTAGAGGTCAGGGATGGCAAGTCAATTCCAACTCAGGTGCAGACTAAAATAAGGGTTGCCAAATAGAATACAGGATTCCCAGTTACATTTGAATTTCAGATGAGCAATGAATAATTTTAGTATTAGTGTATTTTTAGTGTAAGTATATCCCAAATATTACATGGGATAGAGTTATACTAAATTCACTGTTTATCTAACATTCAACTGTAACTGGGTCTTCTGTATTTTTATTTACAAAATAAATAGAAGTAGTTAGTGGCTGCTTGTGACACTGTGTTGAGGATTCTGAGGCCACATTTTACCTCAGCAGGAAAGAGTATGGTTATTAATTAATAATGTTTGCTGTGAGTGTGGAAGTAGAGATAGATGCGTAAGTGCCATCCATGTACTTTCTTGGTTTGCCCTAAGTGTTTAAAAATGTTTTTCTTCTGTAGCCTTAGGCAATGTGATTTAGTAATAACATAAATAATGGTAGCCACCATTTATAGAGTCCCTTTACTCTAAGAGCCTTACATATGTCATCTAATTTAATCCTCATGACAGTATTTTATTGGCTGTAGTTCACATCTGAGTCTCAGAAGAGTTAAATTCTCACAGGCAGTAACTGGTGGAGCTGAGATTCAAACCTATGTCTATCTGACACCAAAGCTCATGCTTGCTCCAATTCATCGCTCTGCAGAAGGCAAATATTGTCCTGACAGCTAACTGCTGAAGTCATCTTAAAATGCTATTCTGCAAATTGCTATATAAACACTTATAAACCCAGTTCTTTGCCCAAAATGGTAAACTGTCCTTTCACAACAAAGAGCAGCAATTCAGCAACAAATTGGAGCCTTGCATGAGGCAGTGTTTTGGCAAACAGATTTCAACAGTTGATACCAGAGAAGTGCCAATTGTGAAAACTGGTTTTAGACTATAAATGATTATAGAAAACCAGCCTTATGATGAGGTGGGGGGATCGTGTAGCAGGGAAGCCTAGATGAGCCCTGCATGGAATTTAGAGTTGACTGTGGAGCTGAAAGGCTTTTGGATCTCAATTATCTATACTACTTGATAAATATATATATATATATATATATATTTTGTAGTTATATGCTATTATATGAATATGTCTTGCCAAAGTTTATGTGTTGGAAACTTGATCCCCAGTGTGTTGAGAGTTGGGGCGTAATAACAGGTGTTTGGGTCAGAGGCATCACACTTATAAACAGAATAAGGCTGTTATCATAGGAGTAAGTTCGCCCCCTCTTGCTCACACTCTCCCTCTCCCCCTCTTGCCTTTTTATTTGATAACGCAGCAGGAAGTCCCTCCCAAGACACTGGCACCTCAGTCTTAGACTTCCCAGCTGCTAGAACTCCAGAATTATAAATTACTCAGTCTCAGGTGTTCTGATGTAGAGACAAACTAAGACATGGAGGAAAGAAGAAGATGGCATGTGTATATGAGTGTATATACACTTTTTATATTTTTAATATAAAAATATAAACTTTTTCATTTTATTTTTTAAAATATAAATTTTTTTATATTTTATAATTTTTTAAAATATAAATTTTTTTATATTTTATAATTTTTTAAAATATAAAATTTAAAAAATTTTCATGAATTTGATGTTTAATTTTTTTAACCTAGGATACAGGATAGGGAGATTATAGACATGAAGACAATACAGAGGATGGGATAGGATGGTATCCTATCTTATCCTCACCCTACTCCTTGGGAACAAGGGATAAGAGAGAAGCTGAAGGAAAGTGGTGTTATTTGGGCATAAGCAATGTTATTACAAGCAGAGCAGGAAAAAGGGGGCATGGAGCCATGGAAGGCCATGTTTCCCACTTTGATGTGCTACTGTATCAGTTCATTCTCACACTGCTATAAAGAATACTACCTGAGACTGGGTAATTACAAAAGAAAGAGGTTTAACCGACTTACAGTTCCACATGGCTGAGGATACCTCAGGAAACTTACAATCATGGCAGAAGGGAAAGCAGGCATATCTTACATGGCAGCAGGCAAGAGGAAATGTTAAATACTTATAAAACTGTCAGACCTCATGAGAACTCACTCACTATCATGAGAACAGCATGGGGGAAACCACCCCCATGATCCAATCGCCTCCCTCCCTTGACATGTGATTACAGGTCCCTCATCGACAGGTGGCGATGACAATTCGAGATGAGATTTGGGTGGGGACATAGAACCAAACCATATCAGCTACCTAGCACCTACCTGGGGCTTCGAGGCTTGGAGATTTGGGGATCATTTAACAGCAGCACCCTTGGCTTCAACAATTTTTTTGAGAAGTCTAATTAGCACTTGCAAGGGTATGACTTCAAGCTACCTCACGTGCAGAGAACACTGGTGTGAGTATCTGGTGGTGGGTGATGGAGGCTGACAGGGATGTTTATGAGCACATGTTCACGGTGATTCTGAAACATGCTTGGAGCACTTCTCAGGAGGGCTGGAGGCCCATGTAAGCAGGGAGTCTTATACTATTAGGATTAATAAGACATCTTTTCTACATGCAGTCCAGTAAGGCCTGAGGCATCCAGTTTACAAACATGGCACCTAACTACAGAGAAAGAATAGAATACATAGAAGAAATTTTGAACAGATAAAGGTTTATATGATCTCATCAGAGACAAGGAGTCTAAATCCTGGATGAAAGTAATTTTCATCCAATAAATAAAAGAGAACGCTAAGGAGGAAAATATAATCCTTTTTCTCACCTGATCTCGGAGGAATAACTGTCCTTATCTTCCTCACTTCCGTTTTTGAGATCCGTGGCCTGACTCTGGTGGTTGCCTCTTAGTCCAGTGACAGCTGGAGCTTTGTTGTCAGGTATTAGGAATCCCTGACCCATGTCCTTTTCCTTTTGTCTTTTCCTATAAGATCACTGTCACCTTCAGGGTGTTCTATTTTAAGACCGATGTGTGCATTCTGAGATCAGAAGACACCATTAACATTTCTCCAATATTGCAGGTTGTCCCTGGGGGACTTTTATTGTATTTCTGAACCTTATGAATGAGATGAATATTTCATTGCACTTGTTACACAACAGTTCTTCATATATATTATTGAGCTCTAATTTCCACAAACGCTCTACATCCCCAAATATGGCTTGGTCTTGGCACCTGCTGAGCATATGTCCTTTTAGACTTATCAGCTAGGCACAAAAGGCATTTCTGTGAAAGAAAAGAGGAGATACTTAAGTCAGTCAATAGCTCACCACACTCAAAGCAGAACTGGGTTTTTGCAAGCTTAAAATGAGTACTGGCATTTATAGCCAGGCAAATGTTGTGTTTGCATTTATAGCCAGAGCAGGGGAAAATTAAGGAATGGGACATTTCTCACGGTTTAGGGCTAAGTCATGAGCAAAAAACCAGCTTTCTCCAGGTATCTCCTGAAAATATAATTCCTTGCTCAAAATGACCTGCTGGTTTTTTTTTGCAACTGGCAGAATCAAGTCCAGACTTGCAATCTGACATTTCAGGTCCTTTGGGCCCACCGTTCAGCCTGTTCCCCTCAACTTTCTTTTGCGCCCTTCATAGTAAATAAGCCCATCTACTCAATGTTCCTTCTTTGAGCCTTTCTATTTCTGATGCGTTTCTAGACATTTTCTTCCACCAGGATGGTTAGTTCTCCCTATTCATCAAGGGCCAGTTCAGTGGCCGTTTCTCCCCTGGACCTCTGGGATGTCCACAGCAGAAAATTTAGCTCCCTAATTTTCCACAGCTTCCTCCTTAGAATGTCTGTAACTTATGTCTCACCCTCTAGCAGATCTGAACATTGTTTCATAGTCATTCCTGTGCCGACCTTGTCTCCCCTACTCGACTGTAATATCTGCAGTCTATCTTAAGGGTAAGTTCCACATCCAAATCTTCTTTGTGGCACCCCATACCCTGTAATGCCTGATGGCATAGTGCTGGACACATTGTAAGTGACAGTAAATGTTCAGAGAATGACAACACAAGTGAATGATCCCTGTAGATTTGGGGGTAACAGTGGTCAAGTCCCTATCATCTCTGAAAAAGTCAGGTCTGGGCTAGCTGCTGGTACCATCACGTGATCTTTTTTTGCCCAGGGCATCCTTGGTGAGGAGTCAGGGTATATGAGGCCTAACCTGTGTGCTGCAGTCAGAGGAGGGCATTAAGCAGGTGCCATGCAGTGGAGCTGATTTTCAGGGTTCTTTCCCAGAGGAGCAGGAGATAGAAGTGACAGACCATCTGCAGCCTGAATCTGCAGCTTCAGCCTCTTTCTCCTGCCTCTGGCCTCCCTCGCTTTCTGCTCCCAGACTTGCTGACCTCACCACTTCCCACACCACCAGCTCCTCTTAGTTCCAGACCAACTCCAACTCATGGCAGCAGTGGGCAAAGAGTGCTGGCTGAGGTGGAGGAAGGCCTCCTGTCTGGGCATCAGGTCCTCTGTATTGCTGGTTTGACCTGGGCCTTGGCTATTATAGTCCCTGGAATCCCAGTTCTGATCTCTCAGCGACCTGCTACAAAGGGAGTGCCCATGGCCTTTGCCTGTCCCAGGTACCTTTCCTCTCCTCCTATCCTACTGGGGACCCCAATCCTCTTAAATGATTCATGATTCTCTATTCCATACCAACCTCACAGCCATAGTTTGGGCCCTCCTTATCCCCTATCCAGACAACTGGATATGCCTTCCTGGTCACTCTCCCTGCCTCCTGTCTTGTTCCTCCAGATTCATCCAGCATATCCTGAAACCACACTTTTCCTTCACTCCCCTATGTGACCTACTCAGTACTTCCTGTTACTTGTTAAATAAGGCACAGCCTTCTTACCACTGCATACAAGGCCTTGCACAAATTCACCTCTTCTCCTCTTCTGGTCTCCATGTTTGCTATTTCCTACTTTTACACTCAAGGCCCCCAGCCCCTCCATGCTCTCTCTCACTCTATGCTTCTCTGAATCCATCATATTTTCCTCTAATACCTTCCCAACCTTCATACTTCTTATTTGGCCAACTGTCATATTTTTCTTGGGAACATTTCCTAATCATGATCCCCCAGGACAGGTCAGATTTGATGCCTCTCTCTTGTGCTCCTTGGTATATTATGACACCTGGCTCTGGCTGTCAACTCTTAAGCTTCATCTAGACTTGGGTTCCCCTGATATCTTTCCTCCAGCATTACCACTCAAATCCACACACTTCCTTCTCAACATCCCTCATTAACATGTTATGCATCACAGTCATGTTGCAATCAAATGTAAAGAAGGTAAAAACTGCGACTCTGACTTTTATTCTGCACCCAATCACAAAGGACCTTATAAAATATTCTAAGATAAAAGAGTAAGCAGGATGTCAGTGGGTGGCAAGTACCACACATAGAGCCATTCAGGATGTTAGAAATCAGCAGTAGGCATCATGAAAGGCTCTATTCAAGGGAACTGAAGGAAAAGGAGCCAGTGAAGTGGGTGGGCTTGAGATATTCTCTGCAGAGCTATGTCCCTCAAGTCCAAGCCAGAGCACTCCAATTCCATAGTCTAAGCCAACTCCCCGATAACTATACATTCTTGTTAGAAGAAAAGCTGAATGAAGGGATGCAACCTTCCTAGTACAAAAGTATTATTATTGTTGGAACATAGATACAAAGGAAATAATCTACAGAGCACCTCAGAGACATCATGGCTGTATGTGAAGAAGAATGGGTCAAGCCCATACTAAATTCAGAATTGAGGGCTTGGATCAACCCTTGACTTTCTTTGCAATCCAAGCCAACGAGCGCCCCATCCTTCTAGGTCTTTTGCAATACTTGTGTAGCATGAGAGGTGTGTATAATGTACTCCTCTTATACTCATTACTACAGAAAATAACACGGTCTCTTTGGTCCAGCCCAAGACTGCTTCCTTTTTAAGAAGGTTGGGAAGTCCCATCCACCGCCTTCTTCACGACACCTGTCTCCTGCCATTACTTCCCATTCAAATTGACTTATTCATCATCAGTTTGGTACTGGATATTAAGTTAAATTAGTACTTAATGGGTTCTAAACTGCTCTACTGTGGATTAGACCATGGTGCTCCTTCTTGATATAAACGGGAAATTGGATCGCCATTTGCTGGGTGGTGATTTGTGCTTTGGCAGCCTTCGCAGATCCATAAGTAAACTAGTAGATTTCCCTGACACGCTAATCGGCCTTACTGTCTAGAGTCATCAGACATTTTTCTTATACATTGAATTAATGTAGAGAAGCAGGATGGTTGATGGTTTCATTTGTTGTACCACTAATGAAACATAAAACAGATGTGTGAAACACTGGCTTAGTAATAGAAACTGTGTTGCAAATTATTTATCTGCAGAAATCATGTCCTGAATGTAAGGCGGGAACAAAATGTAGTTTTTCTCTTGACAGTACTAGGTCAAACTATATTAAAAAACCTATTAAGCATAAAGTCTCTTGTTGCAGTTAAATATAAAATACAATTTGTTCTCTCAGTTCAGTACAGCATTAAAATCTTACAAAATCAAGAGTATTTTGGACACACTTAGTATGAATTTCACTTTCGTTTTTTCTGGTCACTTCCCAGGTAGCTCACTAGGTGATGAAAGTGAGAGAGACATATGTACTCTCCTAGGTTCTCCCTGTGGAGACCATACTGGCAATGAAGTGTTGTAGGAGGAGATAAAGTCAGCCAGAGAAACTTGGTAGCTGACTCTGGTACTAAGGGAACATGTCCATCACCTTGATTTTCATCCTTTAATATGCAAAGGAAAACATGGCATGCTAAACTCAAGAGGGAATATAAAATAACCTTCTTAACAAAAGTTTGGCAGTACCACAAGGTAGGGGTTGTAAACTGTGTTTCTTGACTTGAATCCTTTGGAAAGCTGGAGAGATCGAGTACTCAGGTTAAATTACGTTCTTGGACCCCAGTGCTTATCACCAGCACCTTTCTAAGGAAGGGAAGGTAAAGCAGAAGTGGGAGGGAGGCCAAAATAACTCCAGAGGCTCAGGATGTTCTGTAAAACATACCCTCCTGGCGGCCTTCTCTCGGTAGTCCTTACTGACCATGCTAGACATTATTGGACATTCTGAATGAAAGGGGTACAGGGACATTTCCCAGGCAGTATGCCCAACTCAGCTGTGCTATCTTTCCCTGGGAGTCCAGGGAACTTTCCCTGAAATTGTGTCTGTCTCTGCAGTCTGGCCTCATGCATGGTGCTTCCTAACAAATTTGACCTGTTCATTTTATAAACAGATAATACATGGATTCCAGCCTCAGCCTCCCAAGTCCAGCCTGGTCACCCTACAATTCATTTCACAGCTCTGCTTGCTTAGTATACAGTTAATCAAGATCTTTCTCCTCTTTGCTCTCCCAATACCTTATGCCTTACTAGGTATCAAAATTAGGCTGCTGTACCATCATTTACAAATATTTTAATAAGATATTTCCCTTAGTAGACAGAGGCATTGAAAAGAAAGACTTCAAAGTGTGTGTCCATCATCACTTCTTGCAGTACCTGGCACATAATAGGCACTCAAGAAATAAGTATTGAATGAATGGATGAGAGAATATGGTATTTTGGGGAGGAGCTCCTTTCTCTACATATCTATCCTCTTATAACACAAATAAAGGGAAAACAGGTATGCCAGGGAGCCCACTTACAACAGCCTCAGAACTACTCTAGTACCTGAATCTATAAATTTTGTCCATTTGTTTACAATGAAGGAGCCTGTATAGCAACGGGAATCATACCCAGGGGCTCTAGTTGATAAGGAGCCAAGGACAGGGGTCTTTCCCTCTAGAAATACTTACTAAATTTCCCATCAACACTGATGATCAACTTCAACATTTTATGTTGATGAATAATTTGTGTTTTAAATAGTTTGACTCAGAGAGGGAAATTCATGTATATATTTCTTAAAAAATTAGTAGGCCGGGCGCGGTGGCTCAAGCCTGTAATCCTAGCACTTTGGGAGGCCGAGACGGGCGGATCGCGAGGTCAGGAGATCGAGACCATCCTGGCTAATACGGCGAAACCCCGTCTCTACTAAAAACTACAAAAAACTAGCCGGGCGAGGTGGCGGCGCCTGTAGTCCCAGCTACCTGGGAGGCTGAGGCAGGAGAATGGCGTAAACCCGGGAGGCGGAGCTTGCAGTGAGCTGAGATCCAGCCACTGCACTCCAGCCTGGGTGACAGAGTGAGACTCCGTCTTAAAAAAAAAAAAAAAAAATTAGTCAATATATGTTGCATGGCAGGTACAATGGGGGCACTGGAAAGACAAACATCTCTTTGCTTCAGGAATTCATGATTCAGTGAGTAAGCAGACAGGTAAGTGGGATGCACAAGAGACTTTGCTGTGACATGAAAACAAAATATCATGATATAACATGGCACATGCCCAAATAGAGACAAACATGTTCACATATTGCTAGGGTAGCCTACAAGAGGGAATCCAGGGACTTCTAGAAAGGTTCACTCAAGAGGAGGTTGGAGCAAATACATGGATGGTTAGTGTACTTCAGCTATGTGGGAGGAGGAGGAGGAGGAGAAGGAGAAGGAAGAAGAGAAGGAAAGAAGGGAGAGAGATAACGAAGGAAGGAAGGAAGGAAGGAAGAAAGGAAGGAAGGAAGGAAGAAGCAGTGTCCACTGTTAGAAGGATGAAATCTTTTTTCTGGTATTGTCCTTCATTCACTTTTCTGCTATCATTACCTTTACTTTACAATCACTTCCATTGTTAAGTAATTCCATGTGAGAACCTATAACAGATGGTAAATAATTACTTTTTACCAATTGTCCAATTCCATGTTTTCACTAGCAACGATAATTAATGATCCAGGCAATGGCACTCACAGTGCACTGCAGCAAAAATCCTCCTGCTGCCTGGAATTTTCTACACATTCACCAGAGCACATGGAAAGGCAGCAGAAGAAATAATGAAGGAATAGCATCAAGGAGCAGAGGAGGACTTGGATTAGGTTTGAAGGCAAACGTCTGTGTGTCCAATTCCACTGTTTCCTCTCACTGACCTTAATATTGATAGCTACCCACAGTGCAGTAGAGGCTGTCATCAAACTCCTGATACATATTTGTTCTGGCAATTTACAGACATTTAAAAATGTTTATCAGCTCTTGTAAGAAAAAAATCTGGGGAAATGAATTCTAAAATCCTTGCTTATGCAAAGAAATAAGCCTTACTGAATGTCCCATACTGCTGAGGACAGCAGTGTCTGGGGGCAGTAAGTCCCATCTGTCCATAAAGGGACAAAACTGAGCCTGAGATTGAAGATGAAACAGATGTTTTTATTCAGACCAATTTCTCCTGAGGCTAGACTTGTGGGCATGTGGTGCCTTGAGTCAAGGCTGGGTCAAAGACATTATGAAAAAGGGACACCTTGGAGGGGAAGGACCAGCGTAGGTGCCAGAGCCATGGCCAAGCTAACAGCTTTCATCCCAGGGGCACCACTCTTATTGCTAAACATCATTTAATGTTGAACAAATGGGAATGGCAAAGGTTCTTTGGAATCATTACACCAGGAGAGAAAGATTTGCAATTTATTGAACCATGAAGGATGGCCTGAAATCACCCTTTATCTCATAGTGCTGGTAACTCAACCACCAGGTAAGCAGGCAAATCCTCCCTGCATGCAAAATAAAGGTGGAGACATTCCACAGGTGGCCGGAAGATTAATTTTTCCTCAACTGTATGTCTCTGCTCAGCTAGAACAAGCCTCTTGTCAGGGCTCATCCTTTCTGTAAATGCTTCTCTAAAAATTTTTCTTTTTGTTCCTTTGACCTATAATCTTTGAGGAGGATGCTGCTCCCGTCAGCGCTGATTTGACAACCTAAACATCAGCGGTGAATGCCAGGAGCCTCACAGAGAATGAATCCTCTTCTGAAGAGATGTCTGATGAGTCTAAACCTCAGCTCCAGACCGTGAGCCTTTGCTCCCCAGCTGAGAAAAATCGATCCCGTTCCTTTTTCAGGAGTAGTGAAGTGAATGCTAGGCAGTTTGTGTTTAATGGGGTCCCAGGAGTTTATGGGAGGAGGAGCTCGTTTTTATGTCCTTGGTGCCTTGAGTTCACCAGGCGTAGCTAATGGGAGAAAAGAATGGGAGAGGAGGCCTCACTCCTGATGGTGTTCTTCTTTCCTCTGCAAATTTTGGAAAAGTGGAAGGTGCAGGGCATGTTGGTGACGGGGCTTGACTGTGATAACCTGTTTGGAGAATTGCCAGGCTGTTTTGCAGTCTTTCTGAGGATTCCTGGGCTGAAGTGGAAATTCTGTTTCTGCAACTGAGAATAAGCATTTCTAATTCTGCCCATGTTGAAAGGGTCCAATTTCTAAAGGCACAAACTTAGCACTCATTTGCACTGAATCATCGCATCCCTAGCCTGGGCCTCGGCTGGGCCCTGACTTCTTGCAGAGGAACTCAGGGGAAGCAGGTGGTAACGGATGAGGCTGAAGAGGTTGGCAGTGGCCAGCTTTAGAGAACCATCCACGGCAAGGTAACACATCAAATTTTTATCCTATAGAGGACGGACAGTCACTGAAGAATATTTAACTGGGGAATAACAGTCAGATTGGTGTTTCAGATTGAACATCATGGCAGCTGAGGGAGGATGGATTGATATAAGGGGGTAAAACAGGGGACAGTGAGGCCAGTTAGGAGTTTCTACTAATAGCTGGGTTAACAGCATCAGGACTCAGGGATATCTAGCCACCTGTTGGACTCTTCCACTTCGGTTTTCCACAAGGAAATAAAACTTTATCCTCTTACCTCAAAATCATGCTTCTTCTGAATTCCCTGCCTTGATGAAAATTGCCCAGCCACCCTAGTCAGAAACATGGTAACCATTCTTAATACACTTCAGTTTCCTCCTTCCCCATACTCCATCACCATGACCTGTCCATTTTACCTGTAAAATAGTCCTGAAATCTTCCCCTCTGCTCCATTCCTAAAATTATTGCTTCACTTCAGGTCTTCATATTCTCTCCCCTGACTTTTGCAATAGCCTTCCAAACTGGAAAGTAGTGGTCCTCAAAGGGTCTGCTCTTTCAGAAAGGGCAAAGAAATGAGAAACATCCCGCCCCTCAGTTATAAGGCAAGCTCCTCAATAGGAAATTTTACCTGAAACCCCCAGGCAGGTTAGGTACCTTTCTTAGTCCACTTGTGCTGTTAAAACAAAATACCTTAGACTGGGTAATTTATAAAAAACAAATTTATTGGCCGGGCGCGGTGGCTCAAGCCTGTAATCCCAGCACTTTGGGAGGCCAAGACGGGCAGATCACGAGGTCAGGAGATCGAGACCATCCTGGCTAACATGGTGAAACCCCGTCTCTACTAAAAAAAATACAAAAAAACTAGCCAGGCGAGGTGGCGGGCGCCTGTATTCCCAGCTACTCGGGAGGCTGAGGCAGGAGAATGGCGTGAACCCGGGAGGCAAAACTTGCAGTGAGCTGAGATCCGGCCACTGCACTCCAGCCTGGGTGACAGAGCGAGACTCCATCTAAAAAAAAAAAAAAACAAATTTATTGCTCACAGTTCTGGAGGCTGGGAAGTCCAAGATCAAAGGCCTGCACATTCAGTATTTGGTGAAGGCCTCTTCTTTGCTTCCTAGATGGTGCCTTCTTGCTGAGTAATCATATGATGGAAGGGGCAAATTCTGTGTCTTCACATGGTAGAAGGTTGGAAGGACCAAACAGGCTCCTCAAGCCTATTTTGTAAGGTCACTAATCTCATTCATGAGGACAGAGCCCTCATAACCTAACCACCACACAAAGGTCCCACTTCTTAATACTACTGCCATGGTAATCAAGTTTAAACATATGAATATGGAGAAGCAGCACAAACATTCAGACCATAGCAGTACCCATTCCTTGCTTATCCCTATCATAGCATTTTTCACATGTTGTTGATATTATCTAGTAACATATTTGTCTTCCTCTCTTGACCAAGGGTCAATAAACTAAGGCATGATGACCAAATCTGGCCTGCCACTTGTTCTTGTAAAGAAAGTTTAATTGGACAACAGCCATGCACAATCACTGACACAGTATGTAGGGCTGGCATTTTTCCCCACACAAGAATGAAGCTAAGGAAGTCCAACAACGATGGGGTGGCTCATAAATCCTAAAGTATTTATTACCTGGCCTTTTACAGAAAAAGGTTGTAGACCCTGTTCTAGCCCATAAACATATCGAGGGTGTGGAAGCGAGTTTATGTGATTGCTGTAACCCTGGGATCTAGAACAGTGCTTGGAACATAAATACAAAGCGTGCTGTGTGTATGTTGGAACAACCTACCTCTTGTGACTGGCTCAATGGTACTGAGGAAGAGAGTCACAGCCTGATTTCTATACACCTATGAGCAGATGTTGAGGTGACCTCTTTCCCTCTCAGATGATGACCTCCACTATTATTACTCAGCAATGCTTAGCTCCCTTCACTGGTGGAGTCCCAAACACCTTGATTCATCATGCCTAGGGATGGCATTGCCCGCAACCCATACACCCCAATAACGCAACCCATCTTTCAGCAGGATGGGGTATAGTTTCTGCCTACTATTCATCACAAAGGAGCAGAAAAGGTTAGAGGCTCCTATAAGGCACTGCAATCTTGGTTTAGTCCTGTAGTTACGTTGCTTTCAATAAGTTTTGATAGTTGAGTCTAATGATTTCAGCGATAGATCATGGATTTAGACCAGACTTTCTAGAAGCAAACATTAGTCTGACCTGAGGGCTCAGACCTGTGTGTTTGTCATTTCAGTGATCAGGCACTGTACTAGGCAGTTTGCATACATTAGCTTTCTTTCCGTTTTTTTTTTTTTTTTTTTTCCTTGAGATAGGGTCTGGCTCTGTTGCCTAGGCTATAGTGCAGTGGCACCATCTCACCTCATTGCAATCTACATCTCCCAGGCTTAAGTGATCCTCCTACCTAAGCCTCCTGAGTAGCCTGGGACTATAGGCACACACCATCAAACCTGGCTACTTTTTGTTTTTTGATTGTTTGTAGCAATGAAGTCTTGCTATGTTGCCCAAGCTGGTATCAAATCCCTGGGGTAAAGCAATCCTCTTGCCTCAGTCTCCCAAAGTGCTGGAATTACAGGCATGAACCACTACACCTGGTCACAATCAGTTTTGCTCACTGTTGCTGTATCTTATGTATCTAGAACACTGCCTGGTGCCTGATGCATGGTAGGGCACTCAAGAAAGATTTGTTAATGAAAATTCATTTGAATTGTTTTCCATTATTCTTTTCACCACTGTAAGCTATGCCCTACTATCCCCCATCTTACAGATGAGTAAGCAGGGTCAGGGAAGCTCTGCAGTACAGCTGGCCAGTATCATGGGCAAGAGTTAAGCTGGAATGTTTTGGCTTGGAAGCCTGTGTTCTGTCCATGACATCAAGATTATCAAGATTTGGACAGAGAAGAGCTCCATTTGGGGTCTAACATCCTCACCTTTGTTATTTCAGTTCTAGAACTGTATCGGAGGACAAACTTCTTGGGTCACTATTTCCCAGGGTATACAGATACTCCTTGACTTATGATGGAATTATGTCCTGGTAAACCAATTGATAAGTTGAAAATATCATTGCATCAAAAATGCATTTAATAGACTTAACCTGCAAAACATCATAGCTTAGCCTAGCCTACCTTAAACATGCTCAGAACACTTACAGTAACCTACAGTTGGGCAAAATCATCTAACCTAAAGCCTATTTTATAATAAAGAGTTGAATATCTCATGGTTTTTTTTTTTTAATGTTTTGAGACAGATTTTCACTCTTGTTGCCCAGGCTGGAGTGCAATGGCACGATCTCAGCTCACTGCAACCTCTGCCTCCTGGGTTCAAGCAATTCTCCTGCCTTAGCCCCTCGAATAGCTGGGATTATAGGCGCCCGCCATCATGCGCTGCTTTTAGTAGAGAGAGGATTTCACCATGTTGGCCAGGCTGCTCTCGAACTCCTGACCTCCGGTGATCCACCTGCCTCGGCCTCCGAAAGTGCTGGGATTATAGGCGTGAGCCACCATGCCTGGCTGAATATCTCATGTTATTAAGTACTCTACTAAAAGTGAAAAACAAAATGGTTGTACGGGTATTCAAAGTATGGTTTGTACTAGAAGCATAGCGCTTTTGCACCATGGTAAAGTAAAAAAAAAAAAAAAAAAAAAAAAAAAAGTAAATTGAACCATTGTGAGTTAGGGTGCCTGTAATCATTTATGTGATTTCAAAAGCAGCATTTTCAAGAGCCGAGATTCATTCTTTGCATAAAAACCAGGACAGAGGCCCTTGAGAATTCTGTGTTGCCTGTACAGGTTTTGGCATATTCTCCGAACATTCTGAAGACAGCAGCCCCTCTCCCATGCCACTGTAGAGAATCCTGGGCTTCCCTAAGGCTACACCGTGTTCCATTCAAGCACAATGGTAATGGGGCAATTGAGCTGTACACTGGCTTTTCAAAAGGCTCCAGTATAATGTAGTGATTGTGTCATAGACAACAATAATAAAGAAAAAACCTCCCAGCCAACTTTTTTCACATGACTGGACAGAGAAAACAAGCAAACACAAAAATGACTGAGCCTCCCCCAAGCCTCCTCTTCAGAAGGCAGGCTCCAGAACCATTGCTTGATTCTCTATGTCACAAATTGAATGAAGATTGGAAACTTCCCCATCTAGCACAACAAGTGAATCTAATTTGTGATTTTCATTGCCTTCATTCTGAGCTCTATTTATGGATGACCTTTGATGTCACATCCATTTCCGAAATATATCATTAAGTAGCAAAAACCACCTCAGCAGGTGAGATTAAAACTGATCATGTGGAAGGTTTTGCTTGTATTTCTAGCACTCCGCTACCCAGGCTGAAAACCAGACTTGTGCTTTTCTTCCTCTAGAGATAATCTTCACTTTAATGAGCTACAGAAAGCAGCCTGCCAGCAAAAAAACAAACATTTATTAAAGCCTCAATAAATAGTAATTCACTGAAGATAAGATTCTTCCTTCTGAAAGTCTAAACGCCTTCTAAAAATTATTTCAGAGCTATGTTGCTAAAGGATTAAAATAGATTGAGTGCTTAAGTCTTCTGTTGTTCATGTTCAACTGGGTAGTCTCTTGGGAATATTAAACCAAACAGGAGGCGAAAAGCTGCAGAGATAACTAATGTAAGATCTGCTGGAAACTCCTAAGAGAGAGGGAAATGAATTCTGCATAAGCTTTCTTCTCTTTTTCCTTCTCCCACCCATACTCCATTCCTTCTTGCTTTCCATTTGACTCTGGTCATGGTTCACTTGCTTTCAGGACCTTGGATGAATACCAGGCGGACTCTGGGTGACTCTTTGAGGTCAGAGAAGCCTTAGTCTGCCAATACTGGATGAGAAGGTGGATGTGATGGGAATCTATGGTGTAAATTTTGACAGGCTGAAATGCCTTGGGACCCTGGTGAGCCTCCCTAAAGTACTGATTGTGCTCAGAGCTCATGAGAATGGCCTGGTTTGGGGAAGGAGAGAGGGTCAGGCAGGCAGAAACACTAGTAACCATGTCGAGTAACTTGGCATCTTCCAGCTCATATTTCTTCTTGTGTTGGAATTCCTCCAGTAACAGGAGATGGTTCCCTTCTGTTCTTAGAAGCAAAGGACGAGAGAGTTGGAAGGAATCTTGGCCATCACCATGTCCAGTCTTCTCACTGTAAATATGCTTAAAATCTCTTCCACTTTAAATAAAAATCTCCTATACTTTGTGTTGTTCTCCAGCCACCTCTTTGTCTTCTTCCTTTCAGTGAAAATACATTGAAATGTAGCCAATACCCACTGACTCGAATACCACACAGCCTGCCTGTAACCCTGCCTCGCCTCTCTGCAATCCATCTTTTAGGTATCATTCCTAGAAACTGCTCATTGCAAAGTCATCAATAACCCTCCAGTTGTCAAAACCAATGAACGCTTTTCCAGTTGGTGCTTGAATTTTTTGCCACTTGGATGCTGCTCATTGCTTCCTTAGGAAACTCTCTCCTTCAGGCTTCAGTGGCCCCCTTCTTCTGGAACTCCCAATTTCTTGACAGCCCCTACTCAGTGTCTTGCTGGTTCCTCTTTCACCAAGTCTTTAAATAATGCCCCTTCCATATGAGCCTGTCCTTGAGCTTGTTCTTTTTTCACTCTGCATTCTGTTTGACTGGTCTCATCAGCTTTTATGACATCAACCATCACCTCCATGTGACGGTTGATCATTGAGATGCCCTCAAATGTGCCACTAACTCAGAATCCCCAGCTCCACAGTGGGGTATCTTACAGCCCACAGGTATCTTCACCTGGCTTCCTCTTAGGCACTTCAAACACAAATGGTCCCAAATAGAAATTGTCATCTTCCCCCATTCAGTCTTTTCCACAGAGCTCTTGCATCTCTATCAATGAATCCAAACTAGAACCTTTGTGGGTAATCTGACATCTGCTTCTCCCACACACCCTGCATCTAATTAAGCACCAAGTTCTCCCAGTTCTTCATTCTATGAATCTCTGAGCTCTGCCTCCTTCACCACTACTGCTTTTTGTCTCTTACCTGCCCTGTCACAGTACTCTTCTCATTAACCTCCCTGCTTCCACAGCCTACCCATGTGCCATAGGCAGGTTGGAATGCTCCTGTATGCACTGGTCTCATCTGACAACCCTACTGTTCAAAAATCCTTGGTGAGTCTTTGCTGTCTGTAGGCTAAATGCAACCTCCTTAGCCTAACAGAAGAGGCCCATCCTTACTTAGATGTTGTCTACTTTTGAACCTGACTGCTGGTCACTTGTAACTTGTGTAGTCGTTCAAGGTTATGCTTAGTTTCTGGCATCTCTCATGCAGTCCTGCTCATCCTACACCTTGGCATGATTTATTTTATCCGCCTTGGAGGTACTTGACTTACTGGTTAGCAGCCACTCACCCTTGAGTATTGCTCAAACATCGTCTCCTCTATACATTCTTCTATGGTCTCTCCCAGCCACAGTTAATTGCTCCGTTCTCAGTATTTTCATAACATTTTGACTAAGGCTTTATTAATATGTATCCCATAACTTAATAATTATTTATTTTCAAGACTGTTTACCCAGTTATAATGCTGCTTGTGGGCAAGGAGCTTGCTGTTTTTTATCTTTCGAATTATCAGTGCCTAGTAGACCAT
Organism: Colobus angolensis palliatus; assembly: GCF_000951035.1. Classification (NCBI taxonomy): domain Eukaryota; kingdom Metazoa; phylum Chordata; class Mammalia; order Primates; family Cercopithecidae; genus Colobus; species Colobus angolensis. The sequence continues at coordinate 19,347,628 of NW_012120709.1, read as the reverse complement.
GGAGGTTCAGAGAGGTGAAGTGAATTTCTCTAACAACACGGCTAACCAGTGGCAGTTTCTGGGCTACAGCTGGGATCTTCTGACTTTGTTCCTGTGTCTCATTTACTACATAATGGCTGGGACCTAAAATTCAACTGTCTTATGGGGTGGGGCAGGCTGAGTTTGGTTTGTAAACTCATAAGCTAGAAGTATACCCAGTAGAGAAGAACTTGGGCGCAGGTGACATGACTGGAAGCCAGTTACCCAGAACAAGGCTATGAAATGGAGAAAAATGGGAGAGGAATGTTGTGAATAGGGATGGCTTGAGTAACATCCTTGCTTCTCGGCTATGTTGTGTTCTGAAAAGTAAGAGATTTCAAAATAGACAATATTAAACATCCCCTTATTATTCCATCTCTATATTGTTTTCCTCCCAGCTCTATTTTATTTCCAGCTGTATTTTTCTGTGCTCATTAAAAACAAACATAGGCAGTGGATGATTGACCAATGCCACTGATTTTAGACAGAGAAGGGCATCTGCTGATACATTCAAGGTCTGCTCAGGACTCGGAAGGTCAGCAGCTCCTCCCTAGAGCATCTCTCACAGGTAGTTGGAAGCCTATGTTGGGCTGGGCTATGGGTTTACACATCTGTTCACTTTTGACCTGGCCTCAAAAGAGGTATTAAAATGTGCTTCAACCCTTTATTTTTCCCATCCTAATTAACCAAAGTGTTTAATAAGTAACAAGGATGTTTCTAGTAATTTAGCACTTCATTAGTAATTTGTTCCATTATAATATGTATCACCAAAATCAACTCAATTCAGACAACCATTTGCTGCCTTCACAAAAGATAATGACATCTAATTCCCATTACTAGATCATCTTATAAACCTTATAAGTGGTTTGCTACTTTTCATTAAGGTGTATCTCAGAGAGAATTTGGACTTTGCAAAAAAAGTAAATAAAACCTCATGAAAATTCAACCACAGATATGCACATAAAATTGAATAAAAACACATAGAATATTCCCTTGGGGACACTACACCATGACTGTGCAGGGACAGGCTTTGTGTTTTTGCATAAAAGAGAGTCCATTTCCTAAACCAGTGAATTTTAATTTTGCCTTCTCAGAAACCTAAGGGAGCTAGAAATAGCATCCCTATTTCATGAAGATGTGGGCTTATGAAATCAGAGACTATGTTGAGAGGGCATCTAAATATTCCATAATGTTGTTGAAAGGGATTTTGAAGTTAACAGACTGTGTTTGGGATAGAAATGGGTTCACATGATCCCTTTAGCCCAACTAATAGTGAATGTGGCAGAAATCTCACTTTGGTTCCCGGCTTCTCACTGACTTGCCTGTTTGCATTACTTCTTGTATCTTCCCCACAGCACCTGGTACAACACCAAGCACATAGCAGGTCAGTCGGTACTCAGTTGCTCCATTCCAGATCACTGTTATGTGCTGTGAACTGGAAGAATACCATGTGCTAGTTGCTTTACAGAGAGGTTCAATGTTGCCTCACTGGTCCAATGATTGGAACTTGTTCTTTTAAGTAGTAAAACTTTTGCTATGTTAGCCAATGTCAATGAAAATTATTCTAGAATATACTGCATATTTCTTTGTCTTTCTATAAAGAGAAGGTAGAATATTATTTAGGTCTCTATACTTAAAGATTTAGATGGAAAGAAGGAATCAAGGTATGAAGTGAGCAAGACTTAGGAAAAAGAGAGCAGAGTGAGAGGCACAATGGAAGGCAAAAGGGGAAGTGGCCTGCGGCCAGGGAGACGGCTTTACTTCTTTCCCATGAGGGAAGTTGTGGTGTCTAACTGGATCGATGTGGTGTAGAAGCTGACACTGCTTCCCTTTTAAGGTGTGATGTACTATAATTCAAGGAAGGTTCAGCAAATTCCTTCACAGAGTCACTTATCTGACTTCAACATTTTAAAAAAATAGTGTCTCAGTTGGCTGTTGCTACATAACAGCCACCCACCCCAAAGATGAATTGCTTGAACTAGTAAGTATTATGGTTTTTGAGTATGGATCCGTTGGGTGGATTTTCTGGTCTCAGCTGGGCAGACCTTCTGGTCTCAGCTGGGCTCACTTATTCACTAGGAGTCATCTGCGGGTCAGGTGGACAGCTCTGGGGGTCTTGGCTGGTCTCTCTCACATTTTGCAGGGGTGGTGATTGTTGGCTATTGGTTGATCTGGGATGACTTTGACTGGGATGAGTGGGCTTTCCTCCACATGATCTCTCATCCTCCAGCAGACTACCCTGGCTTTGTTCACGTGGTGTCGAGCTTCCAAGACTGCAAATAAAAGCATAAAGTGCCTCTTGAGGCCTCGGCTCAGAACTGACATACCATCACTGTGTCATAATCAATGGGCCAAAGCAAGTCAGTCAGCCCAGATTCAAGGGTGGGGAAATAGATTCCACTTCTTCACAGGGAGAGCTACAAAGTCACATTGCCAAGGTCACAAATTCTGGGAAAGAATAAGTGAGGCCATTTTTTTCAGTCAATCTTCCAAAAATATCAACCTTGAATGTACTGGAAAACCCAGTATTTCCCTAGTATGCTTTGTCAAAACTCCTGTCTCTGTGTCTCCTTGGCCAAATCAGGAATGTGCATTCCCACTCCTATGAAAAGGACACAGATGTCAGGCCCCTAAGATTTTACTCAGCCTCCTTTGAAAGTTGTAGGTTGTCCAGTCTTCCTACTTGCCTGGGGTGGAAGTCAGCCAAACCAAGGCTCATAAGGACAAATGCCCATTAAACAATTCTGGTCTGCTTTGCTGACCATAATCATCACATTGATCACTGATATTGATAGATCTGCCCTGGTTGACAGACAGATTCTTTGGAACAGAGTGGTTGGCAGACTTCCATGTCCAGTGAGAGTGCCATGCATGTTGATGTCATGTTAGTAAACATTTTATACAGTGCTGGGTGCTGGGACATGCTTAGGGTCACAAGTCATTGGAATACTTCATGAGTTTCATTCTTTGCACCAGAAATAAAACTGGGTTTTCTTAGGTCAAGATATATTTTCTCTGTATCTTGGGATACAACCTTTTGTATTTTCAAACTCTGCCCCCATGGGAGTGATGCCTACATCACTAAACTTATTTTCTTGACTTTGCAGCACCAGAAAGATCATCTTCTCTTCATCAGTTTTCAGTCATAGAAATCCCAAAAAAAGACTACTGTGAATAATGCAACAGTGAATGTGAAAGCGCAGATATCTCTTTGAGATACTGGTCTCGATTTTTTTTTTTTTTTGAGACGGAGTTTCACTCTTGTTGCCCAGGCTGGAGTGCAATGGTGTGATCTCGGCTTACTGCAACCTATGCCTCCCGAGTTCAAGCGATTCTCCTGCCTCAGCTCCCGAGTAGCTGGGATCACAGGTGTGCCCCATCAAGCCCGGCTAATTTTGTATTTTTAGTAGAGATGGGGTTTCTTCATGTTGGTCAGGCTGGTCTCGAACTCTCGACCTCAGGTGAGTCACGTGACTCGGCCTCCCAAAGTGTTGGGATTACAGGCGTGAGCCACCATGCCCAGCTACTGGTCTCAATTCTTTTGGATACCCAGAAGCAGAAATGCTGAATCGCATGGCAGTCCCACTTTTTTTTTTCTTTTTTGAGGCATTCTCACACTGTTTTCCGTGGTGGGGGCACCATTTTACATTCTCAGCAACAGTGCACAAAGGTTCCAAATTCTTCATTTAACAACATGTACGGCTAACAATATAGTATTGTTTACTTAAAAAAATCATTGAGGCTAGATCTCATATTGTGCTCTTACCATATATACACACAACAAAATCAAAACCAAATCCAAACACAAAGCAACAAAGAGGCACGATGAAATTTCTGGAGGTGATAGATACATTTATTACCATAATGATCTTGGTGAGATATCATGGGTATATATATATGTTCAAACCCATCAAATCATATACATTAAATATGTGCAGCTTTTTGTATACCAATTATATTTCATCAAAGCTGTTTAAAAAACAACCCAAGAAGGGCTCTGGCAGGACGAGTTTGGGCCTGACTGCCTGCCACAGTCCAATCAAGCAACTGCCTCCATGGTGTGGATACTACTGCCCTACTTAAGCAATTTCTATGGCAATCTTTGTATGAAGGAAGGACCACTTCTTAGAAAGATGCAAGGGGACAGGCCAGGAGCAGGAGTGGGAGGTAGGGGCAGTAGCAGTGGGGCAGGGAACACACAGATAACAATATTTCTCTATTGGATATATTCTGATTTATTTGGACTAGCTTGCGGGTGCCATTTGGCCGTATAAACAACAAGTTTTCAAACAATTCAAATATAATAAAACACTAATAAGCTGTATGTAGTATTTACTCTGTCTTTGATTATAACTATTTAGATGTTCTGAGATTCTACAAGAAAGTAAAAATGAATAATAGTAGATGATTCTATACTGAAATGTGCTTTTCTGAATAATCCCTGATATTAGCTCTCTAACTTGCTGTTTTATATCTTTCTAAATAAACTCTATATTAAAAGGGTTATTTAAGATCTCTGGTTTGTGGACATTTGGGCTGATGGGGGTTTATTTCATTAAGAGAGCTGGTCTACTGGTAGAAACTTTGACATAACAAATTGTAGCAGCAGCCTTTGCCATAATACTGTTTAACTCACCCCTGGCCCTCCCGACATGAATCCCCACATTTTTCAGCTCCAACTAATCTTGTGAGCTCTCAGTCCTCATATGGCTCATCTGCTTGTTGTATGGGTACACTCTAAAGAAAATAGTAAGAACATTATGACTAAGCTTTATAGAGGAAAACAAGCTAATAATTGCCTCAGTGCATAACCACTACATTACCCATTCCGTGAATAGTGGTCCAAAGGAAGTGCATGTAACAAATGAAAATAAGAAAAGAAATGTTTCTAGACTCTCACTGCTAGATGAAAATATCTCTAGCGCATGACTCCAAAGCAACTCTAGAAAACACATGAGAATGTCCCCTGTGCCACATTCTGAATTTAACCCTTTACAGCTACCATGTTCTTAAGAGAGACCACCAAATTCCCTAAAAATTCTCAGCACCAATCTCCTCCTTCCATCCCCTCCACATCATCACTCACTCCCTAGATGCCACTGGTTCCAGGACCAGACTCATCTATTTGGTATTGATATTCCTTGGTGTGAGATGGAAGTGAAAGTTACTGTATGTGGTTGCAACTAGAATTTTCCTGAGTCAAGCTAGTATGTAACTTCTTGGTAGCTTTAGCCAAGGTCAAAAAGCAGACAAACAAGAAAGCCAGAACTTGCTTTCCTCCTCCTCCTCCTCCTCCTCCTCGTATTCCTCATTCTTCTTCTTTACCTGGCTTTCTTGAGTAGGAGTTGGGTCTCCCATCACCAGAATGCCCCGTAAGAATTCCGTCCCCTTATTGTGAAGGAAATAACCCTTTGCAAGCCATTATTTTGAGCAGCAGCAAAGCACAGGATTGTCCTGATAGAAAGTTGCTTTTTTGGCTTACCCTGGGTGACATCTTCCTTGGTTGGCATAAAACTTCCTGTTATCACTTCATGATTCTGTTGCCTGTCCTTAAAAAGGTATAAATATTGACATGTAAGCATATAGTTCCAGGTTTTTGTGTAGCATTATTTCACCTTTCCCTGGGTACCAGGAAGGCCCCTTACCCCCCACACAATTAGCATCAATGGGCTGCTTGCTGGTGATGTTAAATAGGAAACAGGGGGATTGCACTGGTTTCTACTGTTGTGTTTGCTTATTTTCCCCAGTTTGCACACAGAACATAAGAGGACATGCTCTCACTACTGCTGTCAAACCCTGAATTGCTGCCTACACATTATTAAGAAAGACAAAGTGGGAGCCCTTTTGTTGTTTGCTTTCTCAGAGGGAACAGCCAACTCAGCCCTCCCCAACTGAAGTCAGCTGCTCTCCCTCCCTCACATATGCCTTCATTCCAAAATTGTGCATGTAAGTTGAACAAAATAGTCTGGGAAATATTTCTAGAATATTTTGATACACTGGTTTGGTTGATCTCATTTTATTTCAACAAACATTTGTTTAGGACCTATTCTTCACCTGCCCTTGGGTCGTACAGGAGCAAAATTATTGTTTCTCTTCTCAAGGAGCTAACAGTCTATGGTAGAAAGAGAAATTAAATAAGCTAAATTAAAATGAGTTTAAAGCAATCTGCAAGAAGAAACTTAGAAGTTACTATGGATTCAAGGAAGAGGGTTGCTAATTCTGTTAGGGTAAGAGAGGGAGGTCTTTCTAGAGATAATGATGATAGAGCCAAATGTAAAGGAAGAGCGTGAATATTTTTAAGTGTTCATTCATTCAAAAATATCACAATTTCCATGTGTTAGGTAGATAAGGACTGCAGTGAGAGTGTGGAGGAGACATGAAAATTATGTTTGGTGGATAAAGAAATGCCAGGAAGAGAGATGATTATGAACAGAGACATAGACAGGCAATAGAAGGTATTGCATCCAGGAAACTGCCACAGTATAAATGCACGAGGGGAGTGAAAAGGCCGGAGATAGCAGTGTGATGATTCAGTGATAAAGGAATTGAACTTTCTTCTGAGCAGCTTTCTTTTGAGTAGGAGGGGAACTATTGAAGGTTCTTAATAGTGACATAATCAGGTCTGCATTTTAGAAAGATAGCCTTGGCCTGTTTAAGGATGGTCTGGGTGGAGACTTGACTTGAAGAAGGAAAAGCAGTTAGGAAACTATTGCTATAATTAATGGAGGAGAGTGCTGGCTTGGATTTGGATGAAGGCAATGATATTGGATTGAATAAGAGAGTGTAAGTGTGAACAAGTTTCGAGTTTAGGGGTTATGCCTAATTCACTGTAGGGGGTGAAGAAGAAAGTAAATGAAAAGGCTCCAGAATGACTCTAAGTTTTCAGGCTCCAATGGCCAGCTGGAATAGAAGCCTTTTACTGGGTTAGAGAAGACTTCAACAGGAGAAAATTTAGGGAAGGAGGGCAATGAGTTATGTTTTGAGCAACTTACATTTGAAATGTCTGTGACGTTGTTTTGGAGGCAGCCAGAAGTGTAGGTCTTGAGTTTGGGAAGAAGGCTGGATTTGGTGTATTATACAAGGAATTATCTTCACAGGTGGTAATAAAAATCAAGGGGGTGGCTGGGAGCAATGGCTCACACCTGTAATCTCAGAACTTTGGGAGGCTGAGGTGGGCAGATTGCTTGAGCTCAGTAATTTGAGACAAGCATGGGCAACAGGGCAAAACCTCATCCCCACAAAAAATGCAAAAAGTTACCTGGGTGTGGTGGCATGCATTTGTGGTCCCAGCTACTTGGGAGGATGAGGTAGGAGGGTCACACGACCCCAGGGAGGTTGAAGCTGTAGTAAGCCATGATTGTGCTACTGCACTCTAACCTGGGTGACAGAGTGAGACCCTGTCTCCAAAAAAGAAAAAAAAGATCAAGCGGGTAGATGAAAACATGGAAGAGCTTGTGTGAGAAAAAAACCACGTAAAAGAGGAAGCACAAGGACAGTAATACTTCAGGGACTAAGGCTATTAAAAAGAAGCCAGGAAGAGCACCAAGAAGAAAAGGAAATCAAAGAGATAGGAGAGCCAGAAAAGTATTTTTTTTCAGAATCCAATGGTACAGAAAGTTTCAAGAAAGTGGGAATGCAGAAAGAAATGCTTTACAAAAATAAAAAGAAATAAAAAGTAAAAGAAATGGAAGGAAGGAAGGAAGGAAGTGCTTCATAGAGGCAAGCAGATGAGGACTCAAAAGAACAAAAGAAGCTCTTGGATTTGGCAGTTAAGAGATCACTGTTGAATTTAGCTCAATTCAATCGAGTTTTAGAAGACATATGGTTACTTCCTGGTTCAATCTGGTTAATGGGGACTTTCCTTGTAAGAGGCAAAACCAAACAAACAACAACCAGAAGACCAAAAACCCATAAACAAACATTTTTGATTGGGTTTTTTAAAAAATAAAACAAGGCACACTGACATAGGTCCAGTTTGGTCCAAGCTTTCATATATTAGTGCGGTTCAATCTGCTCTTTTAGTTGGTTGTTCAGTACAGTTAATATCTGCCCCCAACACTTCACCGTCTATGGCATCCTTGCATGGTAATGGCTGGTTCCCGGGAAAGAACTTCTCTGGAAGACTGTTTTCCCAGCTGGTGAGTTTGGGACTTCAGGAGCTGGTCTTGTCACTTCAAAGGCAGCCTTCTGTCCAGAGGTCTGAGTACAGAATTTTTCAGCTCACAGGGAGCTTGCTTCTAAGGATAATGCCCTGTTTCTTTCTCTTTTTTGTTGCAGTTGTTTCCTTCCATGCCCAGGAGTGAGTTTTAGGGCTTTTGATTCGAGGTATTTTATAAAACAAATTGGGAAGCTACAACATAGAGTACATCAGAAATTCATCAAGGGGAGAAGAAAGAAACTGAGAGAGGAAAAGATACTGCAGAAAAGAGCCATAGATTAACTAACCAGCTGGGGAGAAAGTAGCAAATGAACAAGGAGGGGAAAAGGATGGTACAGAAAGGTACAAAAGTGAAATATTCTTAGAGGTACCTATTGGTGCTCCTAAAATGGTTGTTGACTAAATGGATAAAAGAAAAACAAGAGACGACAAGGAGCTGCTGTAAATCCAGCCTTCTTTGAGGACCCTCTGCTGAAGGGCACCCTTTGCCCTCTTCCATTTGTGATCCAGAGAAGGTTTCAAGTTGTGGACTCAATCCTGGCCTATTCCAGCAGGTGAGGTGAGATGCCTTCTGGGTGGCATGGCTGCCACCTGAGCCTCCTGTATTGTTGTGATGTGCTCTTCCTCCCATGCTTGCTGGGATATCTCTGATTTCAACGGGCTGAACTCCAAAGGGCATCTTGGTAGCAAATGACGCCCCTGAGCTTGTGCTTTGCAAGGATGTGACCAACTTGGCTGTCTTTGGAAACTGGTGGATGAGATGCCACATGAGCACCTAGAGTGGGTTGACTCAGAAGTCTTTGTTTCATTGCTCAGAGACAACTATCCGAATACATTTAGATAATGTACTGATCCCGGAGTCATCTGGTTGCTACAGTGGACACTGTATTACTCACTTAACACCCAATCCCTGCCTGCTTCTTGTTCTGTAACAGAATCCTAAGTGTTCTGAAACCCATCCCTACCTCATGTGGCTTAATGATCCCCTCTTCCACTCTAGGGGCAGATCTGGTTAGCCTGAGCTAGTCCTTGTTCTTTCTTCCCTTTGCACTTACGGACTTAGTAATGGGCACATGAGATGTAAGGGGAAGTCTCCAGCAGGGAGTTACTCTCTGACAAAAGCAAAATACTAGAAGAGAAGAGGTGAAACTGGTCTTAGGCACCACTAGAACCTGGAACTCACACTCTATCTGGATCTGGTCTCTATCTCTTGACTAGGTCTTTCTGATTATTGGCATCATTCTCACAGATGGCTTCTCCAATGAGGAGGTGCTAGTGGCTGGCAGTAGCCTAGATTAAGATTCATACAGCATCACAACCAGAGAGAGGTGGTTCTTGACCCCGGCTTCAGTTAGAAAATTTCTAAGAAAATATTATAATCAGCTGGGCTTGGGTTATATGCCCATCCACAGACCAATGATGTGGCCAGTGGGATTACTTTCTATGATTAGTTCATTTTGGGTTTGGTATCCATTCCTCAATCCATCACTAACAATAGAGATAGGATCCCATAAGAAGATGCCAGTCTCCAGCAGTCCACAAAGGAAATTTGCTGGGAGAAAAGTATCTTTGCTCGCTATGAAGCGGCACCGAAAGAAACTCTCTTCTGGGTATTGGCCATATGTTTGTGATGTATGAGGTTGCTAAAGTCATTTTGCAACAATGAGGGAGCTTAGCCAACCCATACAAGCGGGTGCAGCTTCGGATGTGGCAGAAAAATGGAGCAGGAGCTCTGTGCTGATCCAACCCTGAAGTCGGCCCCTTTCAGGTCTTTGAGCCCATCACTTGTGCTTTAAGCCAGTTTCAGTTGGTTGTTTTGTAACTTGCAGCCAAAAGCACCTTAACTGGTATGGGGTGAGTGGGGATGGAAAGGGCGCTGTTCCAGAAAACAGAAGGAATGCTAAGCACCCAAGAAAGTGTCCTCTAAAATGAGGATAATGAGAACATTGCATGGCGGACATCTACAGGGTCAGCAGGGCCATTGGTCCCGGCTCAAGTTGGAGGGGAGAGCCTCAGATTTTTGTGGTTGTTCAGTAGCAAATTTGGGAAGTTGAGGCTTCCTCATAATTACTGATCCTCAGAAATTCCTCACTACCTGATGCTACCAATTCTGAGAGTAAGATGCTGATCTGAGGGTGAGGGGCCCCATCACAGTGTGTGGAGGAACTAGCTGCATTGGATGCATACTCTCGGCCCTTAGCACCAGGGAGGCTCCCAGGTCTTCCCTTCTGGGCAGTGGATCCTTGGGGGAGGTAAACCTGGCCCCTCAGGTGGTGCCACTGCCGCTCCTACCCTACAGCCCCTTCAGCCCCTTCTATGCTTCTTCAGGATTAATTTCTAACATGCTCAAGGTGCCATGAAGCAAAGGACAAGGAGGATGAGTACCATGTGGAAAGAGACGGCTCCTTGAAGCAAAGGCCCAGAGAAGGCGCTCTCAGAGGATGGGGAGGGCAGCAGGGCAGGTCTCTGCATCCACTTGGAAGACGCCCTGCTTGGCTAGCTGCCTAGGAAATTGTTCTTCCCAGGTGCCAGCTTCTCTCCAGACCTCTGTAGCCCAGGGAGCCTTCTCATCTCTCGTTCTCTTACCCAAGCCTCAGGAAAGCCCAGGATCCGGGGACAATGCTGCCTTGTTCTCAAACTGTGATTTCTGAGTGGCCTCTTGTTTGGGGGCTCAGAGTGCAAGAACTAACTGTGAAGCAAGGAAAGCTCTGCATCCAGAACTGGGATGAAATTTCTTTTGTCCCCTGCCAAATGCCCCTCCAATCTAGGACAGAGGGTCCACTCCCAGCTGGGAGTCGGAAGGGGCCTTGGCCTTCAGTCTCTGGGGAAGTGGGACCAGAGGTAGTAGTAACAAAACTCTCACAGATCCCTCGGGGCAGTTTGAGGTATGAGAGTTTGAGAATTGTTCTGCCTAACCAAATGCACATGTGTATGAACATGAGCCCATGTATGTGTGCATCTGTCTGTAAATATGAATATGTGTGACCCTGTGAAGGAATATATATATATATATATATATATATATATATATTCCCCTTTCTCTGTGACTTGTTGACTATGGATAAGTAGAATTAGAACTCCAAATTTGTCAGAAGTTGACCCAACCTCATAGAGGCCTAAATCTAATTAGATTCCCAGTTCTTGGTCTTACGGCTTTGCCCTATGGAGTCATTATAGTGAATTGACTGGATTTTGTAGGCAAGCTCTGTTTGCTTGACAAATAAAGCCTAGCTTAAATGCCTCATATGTATATGCCATTGTTTGTGTGTGCCTCTGTTGTAGGTGTGCTAGCCATACATTAAAAGAGATTCCAACATATATGAAGGAAAATGTGAGGACTCTTTCTTAGACTATGAGAATCTCATCCCAATCAGGCTTCCTGTCTTCAATCCCTTGGTGCTCTGTTTCAGAGCTCCTTTCACTTTCCCACCAAAGTATCCCTAAAATGGTAGTTCTCATTAAAATCAGCTGGGGTCCCTTTAAACATACAAACTCCTTGGCAGCATCCTTAGAGGTTGTAGTCTGGGTAATGGTTTAGGGTAGAGGCTGAGCCAGGGTGATTTTTAAAAGTTGCTCAGATGACCCTGAAATGCAGCCAGTGTTGAGAACCATGGGCTACAAGAAGACCATGAGCCCCTCTGCTCTGGCCTTGGGCCAAAGCTGCCCACAACCAGCATAGCATTTCTTAGACTTGGCTTGGTTTTAATTAAATGTGCCTATGATTTTGCTAGCTAAAGTTAACATATCTATAATATAATTGTAATATTTTAAACTGCTTCCCAATGAGTCAAATTTCTACTCTAAGAAGGTGTACCCTCTTTTCCTGTGCCTCCCATGCTATTACACAACGCAGGCTCCAGGGCCCAGAGGAACCCCAGTACCTGCATGTACCTCCCACAGTGCCTTTTATCTGCAGGTCTGAAGATGTGTTCACTGATAGTTACAAATGTGACAGATGAGTTTTCCTAAGAGGTTGCTTTGATCTTTTCTTTGCTCAATGTGGTGGCCTCCATTGCCTGGTATGCTGATTCTGAAACAGGGCACAGATACCCAGGTGTATATAGGACATTACATTAGAGGGTTGGTGAACAAAATTTTTAAAAAGATAATTGTGTGCTTATTTTATATATTAGATAAATATTAATAGGACATAAAACTTGTAATTTTATGGTTATTTCTTAGAATGAGGCCAACTTGTTAAAAAGTGAGTAGCTTTACATTTGATTTAAAGAAAATGACAATGTAAATAATAATACAGGTGGTACTTGGATGTGGCAAAAGCCACTAAGTAGTAAGGGAATGACTGAAGAGTGGCATTCAAAGCCCTCCTCAAATTTGCCTCCACCTATCCTTCCAGACTTATTCTTCCTCCTTCCCCAAAGAGGCTCTCTGCTTTGTCAAAAAGGCCTACAAATATTCCCTTTAATAGTGGTTAAAAACATGGGCTCTGGGCCGGACACAGTGGCTCAAGCCTGTAATCCCAGCACTTTGGGAGGCCGAGACGGGCGGATCACGAGGTCAGGAGATCGAGACCATCCTAGCTAACACGGTGAAACCCTGTCTCTACTAAAAAATATAAAATAAAAAAAAAAAACTAGCCGGGCAAGGTGGCGGGCACCTGTAACCCCAGCTACTTGGGGGGCTGAGGCAGGAGAATGGCGTAAACCCGGAATGCGGAGCTTGCAGTGAGCTGAGATCTGGCCACTGCACTCCAGCCTGAGCGACAGAGCAAGACTCCGTCTCAAAAAAAAAAAAAACAAAACAAAAAACAACATGGGCTCTGGAACGATCCTACTTAGTTAAAATCAGTAGTCCATCCGGGTTCAGGGGGAGGAGACAAGGAATCCGCTTTTTGATGGGGATGCAGGGTAGGCAATGACACGGTTCTAGGAGAGCATGCAGGATGGATAATATTGTCATGAGCATTTTTGAGAAATACAAATTTTCACAATCCATTTCATGGATTTCACATACATTTCAAGATCTTCATATATTAATACATATGTAAATTATATTTAGGATACATAGGCAAAACATGCTCTCCTTTTCGTCCCCTCCATCACAGCAAGGACCTGGGGATAATCTAGCTGGACAGAAAGGTTCTAATGTAGCTGGCCATCTAGGCCAAGGTGGACCAAGCTTTGACATCCTCCTTCCCACTTATGAAAAGTGCTAGAGAATAACTTGGTCTGAGCAGGAGAAGATGATGGAGCATGCAGTGGGCCTGCCTGTATTCCCATGCATGCCAATCCTCTTCTCCTTGGCATTCCATTTTTGTCCCTGGAGCAAGTTCCCCAGGCCATACACTTCTTTTCCTTCTGCCTTGTGCCTCCAGGGGGAATGTGCTGAAGCTGAAGTCAGCCAGCAACCACATCAGGTTCCTTGGGAAATTAGTACACAACATGGGGCTGAGAAAGAGGCTCCTAGAGTCAGACGGACTTGAGTTGGAATCCCAGCCCTGCCAAGGCTGTGGCTTTAGAAACATTTCTCAACGTCACCAAGGCTCAGGGGCCTCATCAGTTAAATGCAGATAATGGTAAGAGCACATGGCTCATAGGGTTGCTGTGAGCATTCAGTGAAGTAATGGAGAGAAAACTGCTTGTGTGTGGGTGTTTGTGGCAAGGGAAAAAGACTTAGAACTGGAAGAGGGTTAGGTATCATCTAATCATAATAATTACATGTATTGAGTGTTTCCTGTATGTCAGGCACTTCACATACATTGACTACTTTAATCCCTGAAATTTTTATGAAGTGAGTATTTTTATCTCCATTTAAGAATGGAGAAAGGGCTCAGAGAGATTAAGTTCATTGCCTAAGACCGGGCAGGTTAGGTTTAAATCCAGGTTTAGTTCAATGACCTCGGAGCTGTTCCCACGTTGGACAGGACTTCCCAAGAGCAAGTGTGGGCAAGGGGCCTTAGGGGTGGCTCTGGGAGAAAGGGAGGCTGTCGGGTGGTCATGGCCCAGTGTGCTCCTTCATGGTTCACTGCAGATGGTACCCAGGAATCACTGGCCATTAATCCCGAGGTCATGCAAAAACATAGCTGTTGTTGTTCCAGAAGCAAATGTGCTTACTTACTCTAGCCAGTGGGGAAATGCCAGTTCCTGTGGGAAAGGGTGGGTGGACAGAGGGGAGACAGGTGATAAGGGGAGGGGATGGTGGAGAATGGATGAAACACCAGGGGATGTGGCATCTCAGCCTTTAACCTTCTCAGAACATATCATGTACTCTCTTAGCACTGGGCCTTTGCACATGCTATTGTTTTGTCGCTATTCATTTATTCATTCAGTAAATGTTTTTGAGCCTCATTTATGTGCTAATCACTACTATATATGCTGGCATAAGAACACCTGACAAGGTGTGTACTCCCTTGAAGCCTACCTTCAAGTCGTAGGGATAAGGGGGAGGCAGATAATATTCATGTAAATAAAATGAATGAGAAGATCATCCCAGATTTGTGATCTATGAATCACTAAGAAGAAAATAAACAAGGGAATGGAAAAAAGAGTAAGTTGGAATACTCCCAGACCTAATTATCCTTTGAGATATAACCCAGATAGCACCTCTTCAGGGAAGTCTTCCTGACCCAATGAGTCTAGGATAGATAAGTCTCTAATATGCTCCCAGGGCACCGGGCTTTCCACTGTCATTACAAGTACACTGCCTCGGGGGTGGAGCAAGATGGCCGAATAGGAACAGCTCCAGTCTCCAACTCCCAGCGCGAAGGACACAGAAGACCGGTGATTTCTGCATTTTCAACTGA
>NW_012120709.1:19206442-19326959 GCF_000951035.1 Colobus angolensis palliatus | reverse complement strand
TATAATAAAAAAAATAAAATTAAATTAAAAAAAAATAAAAAAAATAAAATAAAATAAACAAAAACAAAAAAAAACAAGTACACTGCCTCTTTGTTTACTTATCTGTTTCTCCCTTAGCCTGTCTGTTCCTTGAGGACAAGGGCCAGGTATTGTCCCTGACACCTATAAGGTGTCTCATGCAGCATAGGTGTTCAACAATTGTTGGTTAAGTGAATGAATGAATGGGTGAATAGATGGACATGTTTGGTGTTCTGCAGGGTGAAACATCAAGTCTATTTCTGGTGCAGTTATGTCCTGAAACCTGTGTGATCTGACTGTATTCTTTCTATCTGCTACTGACTGTTCTCCTTTTTTGTTTAAACATATTTGGAGATTTTAATGAATGAGAATGATTTGCACTATAGCATATGGCTACTTTAAGCAAAGGGTATCATTTTAGTAGCATAATAAATAGTGTGTAATTTATCAGGCCTCATGTGTATTTTGCAAGTATACCATGTGGACTATGTAAATCTTTCTATATTTGGGAAGGGTAGATGGAATCTCTATTGATCTGATGCAAGACAGTGCATGGAAAAAATAAGTTGGAATCATCTCAGGGTTCCCTCCGGGCACCCTGAAAAGTGGAGAGGGGAAGTGGGAAAGAGGCACCCACCACTGTTGTGGAACTAAGGGTAACCCTCCATATTTGCTACCAGTAGAACAAGGGACATTGCTGCTCACTGAAGAGGTAGCTCTTTGTAGAAAGAGGTGCTGCTTGGAGAGTTGGAAAGAGACCCTGGGCTCCTGGGCTTTGTTGCTAAGCATTTGACCAGGGCTGGAGAATTAGAATTCATTCAAGAGAAGGAGCAGACTAGAAATAAGGCAGGGGAAAGCAAGCTTAGCACATGTGTGCGATGGAAACTCAGTAATACTGATACGTGGCAGAGAAACACCAAACAGGTTAGAAACAGATCCTGATGTGGCTACACAGACAGAGGCTGGACAGACAGTCCAGGATCTTTCCTTGAGCAGGCTGCTTTTGATCCAGAAGGAGGGGCCCCAGCGCTCTGGGAAGACCTAGTACAGTGACAGAGGGACCCTGCTGGGTCAGCACTCCCCTTCTGTAGGGACAAGTGCAACTGTGCCAGATGCTGCAGGCCCAGGATGCCCAGTCAGTGAGTCTCCAGGCAAAGGGATCCTGTACAACAGCATGCTGTAAATAATGAATTTTCCCTACAGAACTCACAGTTTCTCCAAAGAACTATCTTCTTCAGGGGAGTAGAGCAGAGAACAATTCATGGAGAAAGTGAAACTAGCGCTGGATTTGAGAGAGTGACTCACATCAGATGGACAGAAGGAGTGGGAGGGGGACACGCACAGAAACAGAGGGCCAAGGTGCCATAGATCGTAACTTATCTCGCATTCCACATGCATCCCATGTGAGAATCATCAGTTATATCTCTCCATCCTCTCTCTATTCCAGGGTCCAAAGAGACACAAGTTTAAGGGCCAGTAATAGAGCAGATCTGGTGGAGTCGAGCATCTGTGGACAGGGCAGGTCAACCAATTCTGATTTCACATACTTTGGAGAAGTATCAGAAAAAAAGTGAACAGTAGATCCAGAAGAGAGTGTAGAGAACCTGGAAAGCATTAACTGTAAATTTTAAAAGGAAAAAAAAATACATTTACTAGCATCTCTCTGCAATATGCAAGGCCCTAAATTTAGGAGGCTGGGATGTACTGCAAAGTATCAGACTCAAATGGCCACCTGCGTATCTCCACCTGGCTGTTCCACTGGCACAGTAGACTTCACATGGTCAACATTCTAGTTCTCATCTGTTTGCCTAAATATTTTCCTTCCCCTCTAGTCCTTTTCCCAGTTAACGGCACCAGTGTGCACCTAGTGATCCAAGTCACAAACCCAGTATTCATTTTGGGTACCCCCTCACTGTTTATGTTAATAATTATCAGCAAGTCCCATAGTTTCACCATGCAATCCTTCCTTCAATCTCGCGACTCCTTTCTATTTTCCTTACTTTGAGTATTACAATAGTCTCCCCACTGATGCCCCTGCCTCCTGGCCTGTGCCCCTCAGTTTCAGACTCCACACTACCACCATATCATCCCCTGCTTAAAACTCTACACAGACTCTTCATAGCTAAGACAATAGTAACTATGGATATTTTAAGCTGTAGTAGAATATTTTTTTTCCCAAATGAAACACCAAATATAAAAGAGGTAAGAGTTTAGACACCGAGGAGCATCTCATTTGGTCAATCTTGCTCTTTATCTAAGATACCATTAAAGAGCCCCGGTGCTCCCACAGATACAGTCTGAAAACTCCCAGGGAATGTTGGAGCCACTTAGCAGGATTTACATCTCTCTCTGAAATCTGGTCATGGGCCATCTCTTGTGTCCCACTTCCTGTCACTCTCTCTCTCTCTCAGTTTAGGCTCCAGTGACTCTGACCTGCATGTGGTTCTTCCCATGCATCCGATGCTTCATGCCTCCATCTTCCTGTCTATATGACTCCCCTGCTTGGACCATCCTATTCTCCTCACTTGCCCCATCAGCTGCCTAACTCCATGGATCTCTCCAGATTCTGTTCAGACATCAGCTTCTTCCAGAGGCCTCTCTAACCCCCAAGCAGGGCCAGCTGTCTTGATTCTTTATTCCCTCAGCTCCAGTGTTGGAATTCGATGACAGGCCTATGTTAAATTGTGTGTAGCGCCTTCCCCAGGAGACCTTGAGGACTAGACTGTGACTCGTGCATCTCCATCTTTGGCTCCTGGCACAGGGCTCCTGCCTGGCACCCAGTGGATGTTCAGCAAACAAATCTTCATTGTACTCAACTGTGGGTCGCAGACAGGTGCCTCCCGCACTTTCATATAGACTGTCCAGAGTCCTGCTGCGTTGCCTATAATCTCAGAGATCACAGAGTGTGCCCTTATGTTCCATGGCAGCAGACTCAGGACCCCTGACCCCTGACATTGCCTCCGGGGAATTCTGGCTTGCATGTGTGGGCCCTGGTTGATAAACAACTGTTTTACTTGCTCTCTCCCCACCTGGCCTCTAGGAAAGACCAGCCCTTATCACGAATGAAACACCGTACTAAATACCTTGGGCATGAGGCCAGTGAGCAGGGCAGTTGGGCAGTGCAAAGAAGTTGCTATAAGACTCTAATAGACATACAGCTTTGGGAAGAAAAGAAGAGCAATAAAGCATATGTCTCAAGAGCCAGACGCAGGGATTCATCACACCTCTTGTCTGACAAGAGCTGGTCTAAGTCTAAGTCAACAGGCACTTAGTACAGGAGATTTAGAAGACAAAAGCGCCTGGTCACTGTGGTCTTTGTGGGAGGAAGTGGCTAAATAGGAGCTTCACAATTGTTGTGGAAAATAATGGTGTTATGGGCTCACTTGTGTTCCACTTAAAATTTGTATGTTGAACTTCCAACCCCTAGTACCTCAGCATGTGACTGCATTGAGAGACAGACCGTGTTTTAAAGAGGTAAAATGGCCCTAACCCAGTATGACTTGTGTCCCTACAAGAAAAGGAAATTTGGACAAAGACAAGCTTATAGAGGGAAAGGCTATGTGAGGGCACATTGGGAAGGCAAGCCAAGGAGAAAGGGCTCAGATGAAATCAACCCTGCTGGCACCTTCGTCTTCAACTTGCAGCCTCCAGAAGAGTGAGAAGATACATTTTCCTTGTTCAAGCCACCTAGTCTGTGGTGCTTGATTAGGACACCCTAGTCAACTAGTACCGATGGGTAGGGGGTGGTGAGGGTCTCGAGCCCCCGTGCAGGGGCTTTTGGGCTGTGATTTGCTCCTATGCGTCACTGCACCTCCTCTGAGTGCGGGGATTCTCCTGACACGCTGACCCAGCTCTTTCTCACCCTGTCACCTGCTCACAAACATCTTATTTCTCTTGCTTGGTTCTCATCACACTCTCATAGAAGTACTGCATTTCCTTACTCCCGTCTCCCCGACTCGACTCTGAATTCTTTAAGGGCAGGGATTGTGCCCTTCTTCTTCCCAGTGCCTGCCACAGAAACGGTGCCCAGTAAACGCGTATTTGTGGAACTGATGAATTGGAGTTGGGCTCTGCCCTGGGTGTTTCCCATCAGTCTCGCTGTCTCACCCTTCTGCCAGAGTCTGCTCCCCAGGCTGGCCTGGCTCGGGTCATGGCTCGCAGCGTCCCCTCCCCTGCAGCTTTCGCAGGTGACTGGCAGGGCTAGGAAACAAGCCCACCGCGGGAGGAAGTTCCAGACGAAATGTTCTGGACGGGGGAGCAAGACGACTGGGCCCTGTCCTGTCCAGCGATGTGATTGGCTGTCTGTCCGTACAGGCTCTTGTGATTGGCTCCCCAGGCAGAAAAGCGAGGTTAATGAATCCCTTCCCTTCAGGCGTTTCCTGCTAGCTTTCTGGCGGGGAGAGCAGGATGGTGGCTGTCGCTCTAGTCTGGTCCTTGTGTGCTGCAATCTCAAGGTGCAGCAAATGCTCAGAGCCCTGGACAAACAGTCCTTGGCTAGGCCTGCCCGGGAAGGGGATTAGCTACGGGTCAATAGGGGTCTAACACAATCTTTCTGTTGAGCAGACAAAACCATCATTGATATACCTGCACTCTGGAGCTGACACTTTTAACTCAAGGTAGAAAAGCAAACCATCTAAATTCAATCCCCTATCTTCACTTCTCTTTTAACTTTGGTTTCTCTCCTGGGGTTAGACCTGTATTTTTCTTTTTCTGCAAATTGAAAATGTAGGTTACAGGCTGGGCTGTCGAATTAGGAAGGACTAGCGGTTAGAATGAGTGACTCTCCTGCCCTTAACAGCCTAGAAATGTTCTTTACTATTTCAGCAGCTGCAGGGATATTTGGGAGTCTATGGTAATAATAGTTATTGTTACTATTTGCATATTGAAGCCGCCAAGAGTTCACACATTATAACGATTCTGTATACAATTTTAATCTTACATTAATAGGCATTTTTCATTTGTCCTGAAAACTCTGACATAATTTACTTTTTTTTTCTTCTTTTTTTTTTTTGCTTCACATTTTACATTCTGCAGATAAGGAAAACGTTGGCTGGGAGGTTAAATGACTTAGCTGAGACCACAGCTCTAAGGCGGAGGGAGCTTGGAGACACCTTAGATGAAGAAGTAGTATTGCTACCACTGTGGCTGGCGGGGGAATGTATATGGAGGACAAGGGCGGCCAGTCTACTAAGTTTAACTCTGCGGACTAGAAAATCAACACCCAATCTAGTTTCCAGGAAACGTTAGTTCTGCTTACTCCCAGAGTGGGGTTTGTCTGTTTCCTGAGTGGTTCCTGCACTGGGCAGGCCTTGAGGGGGTGACAACCACAGTACATGCCAGGTGAGGGTGATGACTAGAAAGAAGGTTTCCCGTCCTCACCTCTCTCTTCTCTTCTGGTCAACACCCCTGCAGACGCATAGGAAGGTGAGGATGTTTGTCATTTATTCATAGAGACATTCCTGTGCTCCTTGTTCTCTTTCCCCCTCTCTCTGAGTAGGGGTCCCTCAGAGAGTACTTCTTAGATCATCTATTTTTTTTTTTTTTCTGAGACGGAGTCTCGCTCTGTCGCCCGGGCTGGAGCGCAGTGGCCAGATCTCAGCTCACTGCAAGCTCCGCCTCCCGGGTTCCCGCCATTCTCCTGCCTCAGCCTCCCGAGTAGCTGGGACTACAGGCGCCCACCACCTCGCCCGGCTAGTTTTTTTGTATTTTTTAGTAGAGACGGGGTTTCACTGTGTTAGCCAGGATGGTCTCGATCTCCTGACCTCGTGATCCGCCCGTCTCGGCCTCCCAAAGTGCTGGGATTACAGGTTTGAGCCACTGCGCCCGGCCAAGATCATCTATTTTTAATGGGATTTGAACAGCTGAGCTGGTGTGACTGTGCCTTGGGTTCCTGGTACTTTTCCAATCTTTTCTGGATTTTCTGTCATGCCAGGTAGGCTTTCTGTTTGTTTTAATTTTGTGAAAGTAACACCAAGTTTAAAAAAAAAAAAAAAAAAAAACTACTTTATGGAAAATGAGAACAAGGACAAATACATGGATATATGTGGAGGGAAATACTGGCAGCATCAACTTGAATTCCAGGGCCCTGTGTAAGACTTTGAAAAGACTTGAATTCCATGGCCCTGCGCTCACTGTCATCAGTGTTAACATGAGTTGGTGCGTGCCTGTGATATGCGCAGGCATCTTCTTTTGTGGATCCCCAGGAGCTTCAGGGCTCACTTAAGGGCAGCCATACATGAGAAAATCCTTATAAAGTGTTTGACACCCCATGGCACATGGTAAACACTCCATAATTCATAGGCATCACAATTGTTATTGGTAAAAATGGGACAATGCAAGAAAAAGATTTAATCTGTCTCCTTTTCTCTGAACTCCTAAGATAGTCCTTCTCATTCAGGGTTTAGAACGTCCATCTCAGAAGATAAGGAAATCTGAGTGTCTGAATCGGAAATCTGAAATCTGCTGAGTGTTGAAGTGGACAGTGAGATACTCCAAGGATGGGGCCAGGGTCTGGCTTCTTGAACCTTCCAAGATATAACAGCCTGAAAGATCACTCTGAGACCCAGTGATTTTCTTCTAAGTATGTGATTTGAGATTTCACTTCCAGACTGAGCCTGAGATTTTACTAGTCACTGGTTCAGGTGACTGCTGAAGGCTTGTATGTTTCCTAGTGCTGCCATAATAAATTTCAACAGAGCAGGTGGCTTACAATAGAAATTTTATTCTCTCACAGTTGTGGAGGCTACAAGTCCAAAATGAAGGTGCTGAAAGGACGGTGCTTTCTTGGAAGTCTGTAGAAGAGGATTCTTTCCTGTTTCCTACAGCCTCTGGTAGCTCTAGGCATTTCTTGGCTTGTGGCAACATCACTTCGATCTGTGCTTCTACCATCACATGGTCATCTCTTC
Source organism: Colobus angolensis palliatus (assembly GCF_000951035.1). Classification (NCBI taxonomy): domain Eukaryota; kingdom Metazoa; phylum Chordata; class Mammalia; order Primates; family Cercopithecidae; genus Colobus; species Colobus angolensis. Next base: position 19,320,036 of record NW_012120709.1, on the reverse strand, counting down.
TGTATCTGTTGCCCCTTCTTCTGAGGACGCCAGTCATATTGGATTGGGGCCCACCTTCCTCCAGTATGACCTCAGTTTAGCCTAACTAATTACATCTGCAATGACTCTATTTCCAAAGAAGGTCACATTCTGAGGTATTGGGGGTTAGGACTTCAACATATCCTCTTTGTGAGGACATGATTCAACCCATATCAGGGCCCTTCCACTGTCCTTGAAGTGGAACACAACAGGCCTTGAAGCCAGCAGGGTTCCAGGGCATCTCTCAAGCTTCACTTCTAGATATGTCATTCCAGGAAGAAGGCCTGTCCATGGCAATCAGGTTTCCCTCTGCATTGCCTAGTTCGGGGCCCTGCCCCAGCCAGAGGGGATGAAACCCTGCGCACATATCCCTATCCCATTGCATCCCATACATCCTGGGCTTGGTGAGTAGAATGTGGGGATTTTTTTATTTTTTTGAGACAGAGTCTCACTCTGTCACTTAGGCTGGAGTGCAGTGACATGATCTTGGCTCACTGCAACCTCTGCCTCCCAGATTCAACCGATTCTCCTGCCTCAGCCTCCTGAGTAGCTGGGATTACAGGAGACTGCCACCACTGCCACCACGCCTGGATAATTTTTGTATTTTAGTAGAGATGGAGTTTCATCATGTTGGTCAGACTGGTCTCAAACTCCTGACCTCAGGTGATCTGCGGGGCACTCTTAAGAGTTCTGATCAAGGCTACTCCCCCAGGCCAGAGCCTTCCTGCCCAAGAGGGTCAGCCTGCTGAAGTGGACGTAATTCATCTGCAGGGTTTTTCCTCCCTGCACTGCTCCTCACCTCACGTCCGCTTACTCCACTGCCAGAAAAGGTTGTTGCAGCATAGACATAGCAGAGACACTCTCTCAAATCCTAGCGTCTGGAGGACAGCGAGATTGGCTCAAGCTGAGTGACAGTCACAGCTGAGCAAAAAGGGTCAAAGAGCGAGTAAAGAGAACAGAGTGAGAGCTGGAGTTCAGAGAGACAGGGAGGGACAGCTTGGCTCCCATGGCAGCTGCCAGCCTCCTTGGAGGAAGGCCTGGCTCTTCTTCCCAGGGTCCTCTTCCTCAGATCTGTGGGGAGTGCCTGACCTTGGTTACCCAACCACTCACAATGATCATGTGGTCCTGAAGGAAGGGACAGAGTAGACTGTAAGTATGCCACCTCCCCAAGCAGCCTTACCTAATACACTCACAGTTTGTCTCAGAAGGAGACAGTCATTGGCTTTCATTATTTTTTTTCAGAAAGATCTAAATGTTCTCTAATTAACCTATTAGTTTTAATTATATACCCATAGTCATTTGTTTGCTAATCTGAAAAACGAACACCCTGGATTCAAAGAAAAGATTCCCCACCAACCCCCACCCTTTCTCCCCCACTGTGAAGTGTTTAAATCACTTGTCAACACAGAGGGAATAATAATAATAAAAAGAGTGACGTCCGATCAGAGAGCAGGGGAGCAGCGAAAAGAAACAAAGCCCAACAGCAATCAGAGCCGGGTGAAGGCTCCTCCATATTCATCAGAGGGGAGACAGCAGCTGAGGGATGGCCTGGCTCTGCCGGTGCCAGCAGGGCCTGGGGCTGGCTGCCGGGGACAGCGGCCCACTCCACATCCTGAGCAGCCTCCTGCCCCCACCTGCAGGACATCACGGCTCAGGCCTTACAGAGAGACCCACAAAGACCACAGGGGTGTTGCTGTTGTCAGCCTCCGTCTGCCCGACATCCTTGGCAGATGAGGCTTGTGCCTGAGACACACTCTCTGAGGGTAGCCACAATGAGGGAGGAAACACACCGTCTCTCTCTCTCTCTCTCTTTCTCTCTCTCATAATTTATATTTATTTTGTGGAAAAATAGGGATTATAATAAGCTATAACCACCACAAATACTATTAGTGCATCAGTGATGATAACTTACTTGTAGATGTGACAAAAAGCAAGATAGGCTGTTATTAGGTTCAATTCTTTATGTATAGCCTGTAATTTCACCTTTTTTCTCTCCTTCCTGTAGGAAAGCCTGTCAAAGGGAAAGAAGGTACAGTTTTTACAGGGAGACCGCTGAATTTATATCCATATACAAATACACGTATGAATGCAAACACTAACTTTAGCCAGCATTTATTGGTAGCATCTATGCTAGATGTTGTGCTGAACACTTGACATTTTGCTTCACTTAATCCTCACAATAACCCGTACGAGGCAGACACTTTAATGCCATTTTACTAACAGGTAGACTGAGGGTTAAAGAGGTAAAGTAACTTGCCCAGCGTCACAAAAACAGCTAGTGGTGGGGCCAGAATTTTGGCTTTGCTGGACTCCAAAGTGTCTGCTCAAAACAACTTTGCTATTCTGCATCCCAAACCAAGTGTTTGATAAAGGAAGCAACTTGCAAATGTTGGTGCTCGCTTTAGGTAACATATTACTTGTGACAGCCCCTTATGAATGAGCCTGAGAACTGCTGGTGTGGAGTTGAATGTCCGGTATATTAGTCTCAGCCTCACTGTGTCTGGGCAGGTAGCTCGCTGATGCTCTCAGGTGACCCTCTAGGGCCCTTGGAGTTTGACATGGCTGCAGGTGCCTGGCTTTATTGAGAGTACCTGGAGAGCCGGGGCTGGAGAGAGGGACACCCATGACTTTTATAAAACCCCTCTGCAAGAGAGTGTGTGAGAGCTACACTGTGAGTTCAGGGTCCACCAGGGAGTCTGGGGACTCTGCAGGGGTGTGGGGCTTAGGCCAGTTCTCCAAGAATGACTCATTCCTTGTAAGAAGAGAACCAAGTGTCGCAGAAGTTCAACCAAGGAGAAGGGTAAGGAAAAGGGAGGCGGCCGCTGTTCCCTCCAGATGTCACTGTGGAAGATTCTTAATGAGCAGTTAAGAGTTTCAGCCAAGGATATGATGACTACAGCCACCAGGCAAGAGGCGGGAGCTGGAGGAGCCTTTGACAAGGGCAGGACAGGGAATAAGAAAGCTGGTCAGAGTGGAAGCCAAGAAGACTTGAAGAGCCCTTGATGCTGGGCTTGGAAAGGCCTTTTGACCAGGGCTTCAAGAAGACTGGGGCTTCCCTGAAATTAAGTGCAAATTTTGGGCATTCACATATTTGGATCCAGACCCCACTGTGTCCCCCTCCCCCAGCCCTGATTAGTTTCTCACTGGGGTGGGACCCAAACAAAATAGAACTATTGTCCCAAACTGTTCCCAGCAAGGGACAAATGTTTGTCTAATGTGATGTGGCAGCTCTTCTGGAGTGGTGGAAGCCAAGACTGCTCTCTGCCAAGTCTAGGAGAAAGCCACTGGGTCTCCCCACCTCGAGGGGTGTGGGCAGCTGCACGTCTCCTTTGCAAACTATGTTCAGGTGTGTGGCTCCACCCCTTGGGAAGTCAGGGGACATGCTTTGACCCTAACACCCTCAGCAGTCCTCATGGACTGACTGTTGTTCTGAAGCTCCTGCTCTAAGGGAATTTCACACCTGTGGATACGTGATAGTCTATGTTGCAACCACGCAGGACCCTCAGAAGAGTTTTACAAAATAATTAAATGAGTGATTTGACACTTGCACCTTTCTTCCCATCTCTGTTCACTGAAGATACATAAAACCTAATGAATCACACTTTACTCTGGACTAAACCATCTGCCATTTCAAGCTTGGATGTCTCCCCACCCTCCTTCCCTCACTTGGTTCCAGAGGATGGTCCCTGTTGCTAGGTTTTGCTGCAGGGAGCTTCTGCAAGAAGCCTGGCATCTTCCCCTCTGCCTGAGACCAACCAATAGTAGTCTTGTTCCAGTTCACTCCATTTCCTGGAATGGGCCCCACAAGTCTAGGGACTGAGTTTAAGTGGAGTGACGCCTCATTTATCTGTGCATTGTTAGAATTTACACAAACTAACTTGATAACAGAATCCCATCCTTTCAGGAGCCAAACTCATTTTAAAAAAATCAATCATTTTTAGTAGACAATTTTCAAAAACACATTACACACTCTCCTTCCTCCTTAAACAGAGGCTACTGATCATATTTCGTCAAGCTGTGATCTATCTGCGCCTGCTTGGTAGTTGCTCCAACTCCTCTCTTCATGTCAGATCAGCTTCCACTGCCCTTGCTGTGAAGATATCTATCTCTAACAGCCTTGCTGCCTTTCTTTGGCTGGGTTGTTTCTGTGTGTGCTTCTGTCAGCGCTGGGAGCTATAAGACCCACTTCCTGAGCTGACACATTCTAGATGAATCAGTGAGGTCCTCAATGACATCCTGAAGGGGTCTGCTGCTGGTTTTAACAGAGGCGGGGCTTTGTGATGGCTGCTTTGCGTGGTCAGAGGCTTTTTGGCTTATTAAATTGGATGTTTCTGTCTTATTGAACTGATGGTGAGAGAGACCATGGAAACATCATTTTCTGTTTAGGGGCAGTCAGCACCCATTGAAACCCTTGGCCATTTCTGCAGTGCCTGGGTGGTGGATGTCATGGATGAAAAGATAAGGAAGAAGGGTGGAGTTGACTGTACATGTATTCCATGGCAAGCATTCTGCCAGGCACATTCACACACTATTTCATTTGCTTCTCACTATGACTTGGAGATGTACAGGGTATCATCCCTATTTTACTCATGAGAAAACAGACGCTTAAAGACTTTAGTAAGCTACAGAATCAAAAGGCCAACTTAGGCCTTTCTGATGTTAAAGCCTATTGTGTTTATACTCATTCTTCTTCTTCAAAAAAATTCTTTTTAATTTTGGCCAGGTGCGGTGGCTCGTGCCTGTAATCCCAGCACTTTGGGAGGTCGACAGGGGCAGATCATGAGGTCAAGAGATCGAGACCATCTTGGCCAACATGGTGAAACCCCATCTCTCCTAAAAATACAAAAATTAGCCAAGTGTGGTGGCACATGCCTGTAATCCCAGTTGCTTGGGAGGCTGAGGCAGGAGAATCTCTTGCACCTAGAAGGTGGAGGTTGCAGTGAGCTGAGATCTTGCCACTGCACTCCAGCCTGGTGACAGAGTGAGACTCCATCTCAAAATAAATAAATAAGATAAAAATAAATAAATTAATCCATTAATGAAATTTTCTGTGAAATCTTAACATATAAAATATAACACTACGGATATTCTTGAAGGCCTAAGACTCTCTAGGTCTCCAGTTTCTATTGGAACCCCAGGGCCCCATGGAACCCATATTGAAAACCATAAGAATCAGGTCCTTTCATTTTCTCTGAGATGCATTGTGATGATGTGTTGGGATTATGGATTTTTATGGATTGGGAGCTCTCAGGGACCTGAATAAAATCTGTTTATTCTCAAGAAAGGGAAAGGATAGAAACTCTTTCTCTGGAGAGATCTGTGAGTGAGATAACCATCTCAATGCAAGTCCTTTGCCCTCTCTGGGCTCTCACCTCACTCAGCTTAACAGAGTTCTTTGACATCTGATTACATTTGGCAGCTCTGATGCTGCAGACCTGGACAGACTGTACCCTGGGCAATTCACTGTGGGTGGACTAGGGTTCAATGCTCTCTGGACCTAGGCTTTCTCCGAAATCCTTCTTATAATTGCCCTCTATCCATTCTCTTCAGCACAAATTGTGCTCAGTCAGGGGGGCAAAAATTATTTTATTAGACTGTCTGACATCTACAATGTATTAGACATGTACAGGAACTCCCAAGCTGAGACTCAGAGGTGAAAAGACATAGCAGACCTGGAGAGGCACACCAGTGGCTTCAAAAAGCAGGTTTTGGTCCTAAATTGGATGTGACTGAGGAACGGGTTAATAAGAAGAGGCAGTTAGTAAGGAGAGTGAGTGAGAGTTTGGGCCCTGGAGTCAAGCAAACAGGATTTTAATTCTGCTTCTGTTACTTCCAGTCCTGTGATCTAAACAAGTGCTTGAATCTCTCTGAGCCTGAGTGTTCTGAGCTACAAATTGGGAATAAAAATATCTCCCTCATGGGTTGCATGTGGGTCTACATGGATTGGTGCATATGAGATGTTGGGCACAGTGCCTGGCACATAGTAAGAAATTAACAACTTAGTTGTTGCTGTTAGTATTATTATTTTTATTGTCATTAATCAATATATAATAAGATAGGAAACCCAAGGGATAAGAAGTAATCCAAAGTTATATAAAGGACAGAAATCTACTTAGGGTCTGGTCATGTTGTTTACATTAGCTTAACGATGATTACCGCAATAGTCCAAATTTTATTAGGGGACTCCAGGCCTGTGGCTTGCTGTCCAAGCAGAGATAGTAAGTTGCTGGGCATTTGAATTTGGACATAGGGGAAAGGTTAAGGAGTCCTCAGTGTATAGAAAATATTAAGCCATGGGGCTGGATAAATCCCATTTCATGAGAAAGAGAGATGGAGGTGGGAAGAGGCTCAACAGAAAAGTGGGCACCAGTAAAGGAAACAGGGAAGAAATAGACAGCAAGGTGGAAGGAGAGCCAGGTGTACTGAAGGCCAGGAGGAAACAATGATTCAAAAAAGGAGATGCCAATGGCATTGAATGCTGCAGAGAGAGTGAGAGGAAGGGCAGGAGGGGATATTGCGCCTGGCATTGCGAGGTTGTTCAGACCTCGCCTGGGGCAGTTTCATGGTGGGAGCAGGCACAGAAGCCTGACTTGGTGGGATGTGGAGAGAAGGGAAGTGAGAGACTCGCTCTCATCAGTACAGACAACTTTTTCAAGATATTTTCCTGAGATTTTTTCCCGAGGACTGAACGGGCAGGAGTTCTGTAGGCAAATGCGCTGTCCCACTCCCCAGAACCATCAGCTGGCGAGGCATCCTATGGGAGTGAATTTCACTTGAGGGGAGAAATGAATTAAAAGCCCCCAAAGGTTATAGTAGTTGCTTTCTCTCCAATTGCCCATGTGACTGGAGTACAGGAAATGGGGTGTCAGGGACAATCCTCCCGGGAACAGAATATTCCTTCCCACCCATCATGCGACATGATCCATGGCCAACGTCAGATGGGGGATTGTCTGGACCCCTGGGACACTCCCTGCCCTGGTGTTCAGGACCACACCCAGTCTGGTCTTACTGCCAAGTGCCCTGGGACAGGTGGCCTTGGATGGATCAGACAGCTAATTAGCACTCTTTCCCTGTCTGAAAGGAGCCAGAGACACATAAATTGCTCCCAAGAGGGAGGGCAGGAGGCAGAGAAAAGGGAGGTAGGAAATCAACAGAGGTTACATCAGAAAAACAACATCATGCAAACAGCCTCACATCTCAATTCAGTGTTCTTCTTCCAATAGGAGTGGCAGAGGTAGGGGGGACCCCTGAGGTAAGACACCTGTGTTCGCGCCTCATTGTCAGCGTGACAGATGCTGCCCCCCTGCGCATGTGGGCACAGAGTTGCTCTCCACATGGTTAGCTTGGTGTCTGACATCTCTGCGGCCCCGCGCATGTGGGCACAGAGTTGCTCTCCACATGGTTAGCTTGGTGTCTGACATCTCTGCGGTTTCTTACCACACAGCCCTGAAAATGTAGTGCAGAGTGTCAACATCCAGCTCTGTCCTCAGTAAACTGAGGTTTCTGCCTGGTAAGAGTCACATCACGACAGTGGCCAGTCCTGCACTAATCTAGGGAGTGAAAAAATCATTTGAATTCACCAGCAGGGTGTTTGGGGAAGAGAACAACAGGGAAAAATCTGGAGATTTGAAATCTAACTACGGTCCTGCCACTAACTGGTTGCATGACCCTGGATCAATCACTTTATTTCTTAAGAGCTGAGAAATGTAAAAGTTTGGGCTACCAAATTTCTCTAACATTCAGGAACCTCTCAGTTGAGCATTCTTCCAAGCAAATTTATTTCTTACAAGTCTTTCCAAGCAAATTCGTCTTTATGGAGACAGGCCTCTTATTTTTCATATTCATTCTACCCTAACTTTCGAGAGCCCAGCATTCCTGTTGATCTCAATTTCATGTGGTCAGAGAGAAAGAACCCAGAGGTGGGCAGAGGAGCAAAATAATTACTTACCTGAGAGATGGGGAAGGAAGTCTTAAGTCTGTAATTAAAGGCTACTGACCACAATGAGCACATCTATTCCTCAGATCTTGGTTTTTAATATTCTCCAATAAAAGGAACCAGGGTTCCTTGGAGAAATGGCTGATTCTAGGATAAGGGTAAGGAATATACAAGGATCCCAAAGCATCTTGTAGTGTTAGAAAGTAAAGGAGTGCTAACATACACACAGAGACACAGACACACACACAGACAGACACACACACACACAATGATGGGAGTAAGTCAAAGGGACACAGGAGCCAATTGAAAGAGCCTCTGAGCGCCTAAGAAAGAGCTCCTAAGCTCCTAAGCTCCCATCATTGTGTGTGTGTGTGTGGTGGGGGGGCGTGTGTCTGTCTGTCTGTGTTTGTGTCTGTGTGTCCCAGCCACAGCTGGAAGAATTTGAGCAACAAAATAAATAAGAAAGTATTGGATGATAGTACAAGCTATAGAATTCAAGTTCATAAGTCAATATTAATATAAATAAATGATTGAATGCATGCATACATAAATAGGGTAGACAAGATCAATCTCTTGTGCACAGAATTCCAAATCATTTATGTGAACTGTGCCTTCAAGTAGGGGGAGCAAATCTCTTTGCTCTTTGATTGTGGACTTTCCAAAGGTAGAATTTTCTTCCAAAGAGTACAGTATGGAAAGGAGGGAGAAAGAGTAACTTTAGAGTCAAAAAACCTGAACACTGTCTCAGACAGGTGATCAATGTTAAGATTAAACAGTGATAGGTTATGTTTATAATATATACTTTTGAAATCATGTGATGAAAATGGCACTTTACGTCTGTGATCTTCCTCCCAAAAACCCATTACCCCAGTCTAATTGTAAGACAGCAGACAAACCCCAACTAAGGCACAGTCTACAAAGTATCTAATCAATATTCCTCAAAACTACCAAGATCTTCAAAAGCAAGGGAAGTCTGAGAAACTCTCACAGCCAACAGGAACCTAAAGAGACATTACAACTAAATGCAATGTGGTATCTTGGATGGGATCCCGAAACAGAAAAAGAACATGAGGAAATCTGAATGAACTATAAATTTTAATTAATAATAATGTGTCAATGTTAGTTCATTCATTTTAACAAACATACCCTACTCACGTAAAGTGTCAGCAATAGGGGAAATGGGGTACCAAGTATCGAGGAAACTCTGTGCTATCTTCACAATCTTTCAAGGATTCTAAAACTGTTCTAAAAAATAAAGTTTATTTTTTAAAAGTTCTGCCAAGATCATGTGTTTCTGAATTAAATCATTTGACTAGTTCAAACCTGAGTAGAGTTGCTTTGAAACTGAGTAAAAATAAAAAAAACTGAGTAAAGAATCGTGATGGACACTGCTAACTGCCTACCTAATTTCTGCCTCTTCTTTACGGACAGAATACGTTTTTGCATTCAGGAAAACAATGTGTCCAGTTACAAATATTCATTTCTCCTCATTCTCTTCAAGCAAGAGGTTCACGGCACAGTTCTGGTCAATGAGATACTGGTGGGAGGAACATCTAGAAAGAGCTCACCCTTTTGAATAAAAAGAGAAATCTTCATTAGCACAGTCCTTTTCCCGGTTGTTGTTCCCACTTCTGTCTTCCTGTCGTTTGGACATGTACCTTGAAGGTGCAAAACCACCACACAGCAGTCCATCTGCACGTATGGTGGCAGAGCAGAAAGAGATGCCCTGGGTTCCTGGTGCACTGTTGAGAGGCTGTGTAAGCCCGGGACTGCCCACCTCTAGGCTCCTCAATAAGTGACTCTTACGAACACCTATTTTTTTAAATGCTGCACAATAATTGGCACTTCTGTTATTTGCAACCAAATATAAAATTGGCACTACAAGAACCAAGCCTTAGATAGGTAAGATGATGATGAAGACAATAATAGAGAAACAAAATGTGCCAGGCAGTTTCCACAGCAAGGATGCTAAAGAAAAGAAGCTAAGACCTTTGGGGAAAGAAAATCAGAATTAAGAGGAACGGAAGTGAGATGAACTGTTGAGCATCATTTTTTTCTTGTATTAATCAAAGCTACATTTATTTATTTATTTTTAAATTGACAGATATAAGGTTGCATGGAATTATCACGTATACCATGTTTTGATGTAAAGCAACACTGTGGCATGGTTCAGCCTAGCTAAGTTACAAATGCATTATGTCACATAGCTATTATTTTTGTGGTGGGAACACTTAGCATCCTCTCACTGAGTATCATGACTATTGAGTGTTTTGTTTGTTTTTACTATTGAGTATTTTACACCCGAGCCTTTTTAAAATAAAATAAGTTTATTTAACCCACACATCAAGCGGGTGTGGCATAAGAAGGAATCATTATCTTTGTTGAGAGATGGGAATATTCGGGGACAGAGAGGGAAAGTAAACTTTCTCAAGGTCACAAAATATGTAAGATCCAGTGCCAGGAGTGGAATCCAGGTCATCCTGCCGGGGCAGCAGGTGAATCTCTGTACCCCAGGGAGCTCACGTGTATTACTGAATGTATATATGTGTATAATACTGCATGAGGAATACAGAGGGTGAGATTGTGGAGGGAAGCTGGCACAGGGCTGACTTTCATCTGGGGTCCCAGGAGGAAAGCAGTCCAAATATTCTGATCATGCTACAGGAGCATAAACGATAAACTTGGTGTTCCAGTGACCATGGAGAGAAGGGCATCTACATGGAACTGGGGTTTTCAGCCAGAAAGGATATTAGTAACCCCTTATCCCTGATGTGAGAACATCAGGCCACAATCCTGTGAGTGAAAGATGATGAAAAAGGTCCAGACTTTTTGAGGATTTTATGAAAAATTTTATGATAAATACTTGTCATTAAAATTCAACAAACAGGTCAGGCATAGTGGCTCCCACCTGTAATCCCAGCACTTTGGAAAGCTGAGGCAAGGGGATCACTTGAGGCCAGGAGTTTGAGATCAGCCTGGCCAACATGGCAAAACCCCATCTCTACTAAAAATACAAAAATTAGCCAGGTGAGGTGGTGGGCACCTGTAGTCCCAGCTGTTCAGGAGACTGAGGCAGGAGTATCACTTGGACCTGGAAGGCAGAAGTTGCAGTGAGCTGAGATCATGCCAGTGCACTCCAGCCTGACATAGTGAGGCTCTGTCTCAATGACAACAACAACAACAAAAATAAATAAGCAAGCATTCCTTAAACATATGTTATGGGGAAAGAATCATGCAAAGCAAAGTGAGGCCTATAAAAATAACCAAAGTGTAGTATGACCTGCTCCTTGGGCAGGCCTAGGTAAGTGGGAAGAATCGATTAATGCAAAAATACTTCTGTATTTGGAATTGCTTTCAATGATAAATTAGGGGTTTAATTTTTATTCTGATATAAGGAGTGAGTCCAGGGCTAGTAGAGTGACTCCAAGATGTCTTCAGGAACCCAGAATCCTTCTGTGTTTTCATTCAGAATAGGATAATGTTGTTGCCTTGTGGACCCAAGATGGCTGTTGTACCTTCAGCATTACATCCGTCTCCTAGGCTGGAAACAGGGAAAAGCAAAGGGCAAAAGCACACGGCAGCTGTATCTACCCCTTCTCTTTTAGGGAGCTCTCCTAGAGGTCTTACACTAGAACTTCCTCTTACATATCATTGGCAAAAGTAGTATTACACGGACTTTCCTATCTTCAAGGCAAGCTGGGAAAAGTGCCCCTCTGACACCCCAAATAAAACCTGGGCTCTGTTAATATAGTTGAGGGCAGAAGAACAGATATGAGGTGAGTGACTGGATCTCTCTGCCACAACCTCTAATATGAGGGGAGGCCATCAATTTGTCCACATCAATGCATTGTCTTTTGGGAAATCGATTCGTGGCCAATTAAACAGAATCAACATAGGCTGACTATATTAAGCACTATGATAGAGGTAATAAAAGTAACTAAAACATTATTCCACAGTGTAGCCTTTCTCAAATCCCATAGCTAAAGGCACTACCTACCATAGATCCTTATTTTATCCTTTCTCGTCAGTACCTAAACTTATCTAATTGATTTATTTGTTCACACATTTATTGTAAGTTCCATGAGGGATGCTGCCTGTCTTACACAACTCTGTGCTAGAAAACTGTGGGCACTGAATAAATATTTGTTGACTCACAGATTTTTATTGAACACGTATCATGTGCAAGGTGTTCTTCTTTATATGGATTATTTTATTTAATGCTTAACTACCATTCTATGAGGGTGAAATTATCATCCCATTTTACAGAAAAGGAAACACTGAGTCATAGAGGCTTAATTATTTGCTCATGGTCACACAGCAAGTTCATGGGAGAGCTGAGTCTAATCCACAGCTGCGGCTCCCAGTCACCACATTATGCACTGCGGGATGTGCACATCGCTGAGACCAATTCCACTTCCAGAGCACTCAAAACACGGAGGACCTCGTACTCTAGCTAGAACTTAAGGAATGAGTAGGCATATGGCTGTAGCAAGGATTGGGAGTGAGGATAGAAACGAGAGGGGGATCAGATTTAAAAACCAGGACTGGGTGTGGTGGCTCACGCCTATAATCCCAGCGCTGTGGGAGGCTGAGATGGGAGGATTGCATGAGCCCAAGGATTTAAGACCAGCCTGGGCAACATAGTGAGTCTCCGACTATACAAAAAAAAAAAAAAAAAAAAAACCTAAAAATTATCCAGGTGTGGGGGGTTGCACCTGTAGTCTCAGCTACTGAGGAGGCTGAGGGAGGAGGAATGTGTGAGTTCAGGAGTTGGAGGCCGCAGTGAGCTGTGATCATGCAGTTGCACTCCAGCCTGGGTGACAGAATGAGACCCCATCCCTAAAAAAATAAAATTAAGTTAAAAAAAACCCCATGCCAAGGAATCTTGATTTTTATCCTTCAACATAGACATTGAGGAATCTTCTGTGGTTTCTTAAGTGGGCAGGTAACATGATTAGATCTGTGTTTGAGGAAGGTCCACCAAGGAGCACAGGTATGAAGGGTTTATGGCTGGAGGCAGAGAACAATTGTAAGTGTAAAGAAAACTAGTCAGGAGACGATCAACTAGAGCCTGAACTTGGATAGTTGTAACTGAATTGAAAAAAAATAGGATAGACACCAACATTGTTATGGATACAGAATCAAAAACCTTTAGGAGCTGATTGAAGGAGGTGGGGCAGATTCAGAAGAAGCCAGACTCTTAGGAGAAATGGAAGGAAGAAGGACGAGGGGACAGGCTGTGACCAAAGCCAAAGGGACCGAACCCCATGATTTTCTTGTTTGTTGTCTGCTGACCTGACAGGAGGCAAATTCAGGGACATGCCTGGCATCTTTGGAGACTCCTAGGTCCCCTTTTAACCTCTGGTGAGTGAAACCCTGGTCCTCTGCAAGATCTGTTTCAAGATTCTGGTGAAAGGAGCTGGAGATCCTTGCCTCAAAATAGGGAAGTTCGTCAGGGGAACTGGCTGCCAAGCGGAGACTTCCTTTCTTCCACACTGGAGGCCGGTGGTGGCAGATGTTGCTATTAATGTTCCCCAGGGTTTGAGGGGACTATACTCTCCTGGCATTTTAGGGTCTATGTCTGGATCGAAGCTGTGCTGACTCTGAGGCTAGTAAAAGCAGACAGACCAGGAAGGCCTGACTTTATTCACAGTAGAACATATTAGGCGAGATCCTGGAGGATGTCCTGGGAGAATTTAGAATGCATATCCCATGTGCTGTAAGATTTCATCCTTGCAGACGTGGCAAATGAAGAATAAAAAGCTCCTTACCATGGCCTAGTAAACCTACCTGTTCTGATCCCTGTCTACTGCCCACCCTCCCCCTTGCTCAAAAGGAGGGGCGTATTCAGTCCTGAGGGCTTGGCCCTGCTCTACATATTCACTTCCTGCAAACCTAAACTTCTCATTCTGCCAGTCATGGCTCTAATGTCAGCTCAGATAAGCCTTCCCCAACCACTCAGACTGATGCTCTTCTCCATGCACTGCCCACTCCCATCACTCTCAGTATATGTCCCTAACTTATTTAATTTCATTTTATTTTACTGCTTAAATTGTCTATCTCACTCAGGAGAGTAAGCTCTGAGAGAACAAGGGACACTACTGTCTCCCTTGACACATTTCTGTAGCGCCTACAGCATTTCTTGGTCCATTGTAGGTGCTCAGTAAACACTCACGGGGTGAAGGAGATAAGCTGCCACACGAAGGAGGATCTGGTATATCTCACCTCTACCTTTTTCTCACCTTGCGCCCGTCTTCATGCCCTCTTTTCTAACAGGGTCACAGTGGGAATTCCACTCTTCTGAGGATGATGAAACATGAATTGCCACCTCCCTAGTCCACTCCTCCCTAGTAGCACTCCTCCCTTCCACCTGTGATCAGGCAGGAAGTGCGGGTGACTTTTGGAAATGCACCTGTGCCACAGTGTAGGAAACGTGTTCTCAGATGACTGCTCAACAGGACAATGGGGCCCGGCCGGAAGTAGGTCCGTTGCAGAATGAGGGTAAGTCCGTCTGTGCATTTCAACATGAACCAGGCGGCATGTCATTGTATGCAAATCAAGTGCCAGCTCTGTCGAGTCCACACCAGTTCTCTGCATTGCCCTAGAGGCCCCAGAGCCTCTGTCACTCCCCAATCTGGGCATGGGAGGACTAAGAGCCAGCACGATGGCAGGTGCATGCCGGGAGTCTGATCAGCATTCAGCTTAGGCAGCTTAGGGGCCTCATTAGTTTTAATGAATTAGCACTTTGGAAAAGGAGGGGATGATGTTACAGCTAGTGAGCGGGTATCAGCTGGCTTCATTTATGCCCGAGTGCAGAGTGATCTTCCTTTCATTTTTCTGCCTTCTCCCAGGTGTGGAAGCCTGAAACTTCTCTAAACACTGGAATCAAAGGCCTCTGCTTTTTCTTCCCTAACCCATTCTCCGAGCTGTTTATAGACCAAAATCACAGCAATTTTTGAGTCAATGCAAGAAGAAATTATCCCAGCTGGAAACACTAATGTCTGGTGTGGAACCCAGAGTTGCTAGTGACCCCAACACCCAGTGCAGCTCTGTCTGTACTCCTGCCATCCCAATCCTGACCCCATAAGCCAGGCTCAACGACCCTTGTCAGCAATGTGGACAAAAAGTTCGTCTGTGACAGAAGTGCCTGAGGGGGAAGAAATCAAAAATTGGTGAAAGTAAAGCATTCTTTATCTGTAAACTCATGTTCCTTTCAAAATATGTGGTTCTGCTGCGGGTGGGAAGTTGTTGCTGCATTATGAAAGCAATTTTGCTAAAGAAAAAAGAGAAGACTGCCAGAAACAGACAGTCAGTCCAAGAGAAGGCAAGGTAGAGACAGACCCACAGCAGACAGAAAGCAACAAAGAGGTCTAAAATACGCACGGACAGGCAGCCAGTGGCTTCGAGGGACATTCATCAAGACAGCCACACATTTCCATCAGGGAAGAGTCCTGAGAAGCCACTGATTTTGCCTGAGGGAACTGTTCTTCCCTGTTTCCTGGAGAAATGCTGCAATTTTTTGATGGAAACAGAGCCTGAGTAACATCTAATTTCTGATACTGAGTGAAAATGTGATCTGATGGCTGTGAATAATCAGAGCTGCAAAATGAAGGGGGTTAGACCTAGATCAGTGACCAAGGGGGATATTATTCCTCATTCTTTGGAATCCCTGTAGGTTAACTGCCTTGTCACACTGCCTGGTTCAAATTCAGCTCTGTAACTCATTAGCTGGGTGACCCTCTACTGGTGACTTAACTTTTCTCTAACAGATTTCCTTATCTATAAAATGGGGATAATAATAGTATCTACTGTACAGGCTCTTATGAAAAATGAAATAACAAAAGTGCTTAGAAGAGTGCCTGGCACACATTAACTTTATTATTATTATCCATATTATTCCTGTTATAATTGCTATTCGTTGCCTAATCTGGGGGATTCACATGGAACCAATTTCTATTTCGAGACCCTGGCTGTTAGCATTCATCAGTTATGAGGCTGTGTAGAGTGGTATTGCTAACCACCCCAATGCATCAGCCACTGGAGGGACAGGGATGGGGCTCCACTATTTATAGCTTGGGAGGAGCCTCTTAACATTTCTATTTTAGAATATCATTACGTTCTGGTGAACTGGAATTGTGATGAAAGGAGTTTGGATAAGAAGCAAATTGGTAAGTGAGCTGGAAACTGGGTTGTCTAAATCTTAACGATGTTAAATTTAACTTAACGCAAGTTCTAGATTCAGAAAGGGAGGAGATTAACAACTCTTGAGAACCAATATATAAGCCAGACACTATGCTGGGTTATTTCACATGTATTACCGGATTTAATGCTCACATTAAAGCTTTCATGTAGTTATCATTGTTGTCCTTATACAAATGAATTACCTGGGGTTCATAAGGGTCAAGCTGCATACCCTAGGTCACAAAGCATAGTTGAAACGTATGTGGTATACGAAGGTGGTTAATATTTTGGTTATTCAATCAGATGACATATAACAAATATAGTAATATTGTGGCTAAAGAACCCAAGAGGTGAGTGTGGATTATGCTTGCGAACTTCTTTAAGGATGTCTCTGTTACTTCAAGTTTGAGCATACGCCTTTTACCTTAACTATAGAAATTACAAATATGCGAAAAGAAGAAGCCAACAAGAAGTCAATTGGCTTAAAAATAAGATAAACATTTCTGTGGACCAGAACCAGAAGAAAACACAAGGAGGTTGCTGATTCTGGGGCTGGAAAATGACACTATATGAGATGGGGGACCAGATGAGTTTCACTATTTGAATTACGGGGCTGACTTGAGTGAATGTTCCTCTTGATGCAAAGAGGCTAAAAAAGCAATCATTGGTTGGTTGCTTGTGGGATGGTTGCAGTGCCTATCAAACCTGAGCATGTATCAGAATCACCAGGAGGTGATTCTGTTAAGATACAAATTGCCGGACTCTCTCTCCAGAGTGTATGATTCAGTAGGTCCAGAATAAATATTTGCATTTCCAACTAGTTTCCAGGGAACTGATGCTACTGCTCTAGGAGCACATTTAATAGGAAACTGTGGACTAAGGAGCTGGATGAAAATGGACATAGCCTTGTAAGCAGGTACAGCATCGTGCCACCCACTGACTTCATGTCTGGATCTGCAATATCCTCAGTATCACTATGGAGTCAGCAATATTATTATTCAACCCTGGTTCTGTACTTGGGTCCCAAGAGATAAAGTTGGGGAAAACAGTAAACTACTAGATAGCAAAGGAGAAAAGTAAAACACAAAACAAAACAGAAACTTCCCACTAAAAAATGATCCCTGGAAAGTAAAACTTTAAAATATGTGAATGATTCTAATAATAAGAAAAATAACCAACAAAATAAGCAATGAGAACATGAATTAACTCCAAATTAAACTAATTACATGAATCTGTCTAACAAAGCTTCAAAAAGAAATATGCTTAGGATCTTCACAGATAAAGAAGTAACATTTATTAAAAATGAACAAATGTTATGAAATAAAATAGGCAGAAGTGGAAAAAGAAGGGAAGGCTACAAAAAAGAACTTAAGAATCTTATAAATGAAGAATGGAGATAATGCTAGAGAAGGAATACTTGAAGAAAAAAGAGCTGAGATTTATTCCTCCCAGAATTAAAGAAAGACATGAATCTTCCAGTTGAAAATGCATTTTGAGTACTGAGCAGAATAAAGATAAACACACACTTATGCAAAGTTAAATTTTAACCACAACAGAATAAAGATAAACACATTCTTATCAATTTAAGTTAAATTATAGTTAAATGTAGAACATGAAAGATGAAGGAAAATAATAAGGCTATTGGAAAATAGGAAAATAGGATTCTATTCAACAAGGAACAAAATTAAACTAATAACAGCTATCTCGCTACTAATTATAGAGAAAGAAAAACAATGGAATAATATCTTCAAGGTGCTAAGGCAAATTGACCATCAACTTAAAATTTTATATCCAGCTAAACTATCATTCTTTAAGCAACAGCTGAAAGAATGTACCAACCATTATCTCTGTAATAATACAGAAATTATTAAAGAAAAAAGGAGAAGAATCCCGAGAGATCTAGAAAACTAGAAAAGATAGTAAGCGTAGAAAAAAATAGTATGGCAATTAATCTAATTAACCATTAACTATTTTAAAATGAAACACTCTGTTTTGTACTGAAAAAAGGGTAAAATCAAATCTATAGACCAAAAGGCTGTGACCTTTTTCTGTAGAGGGCCAAACAGTAAATATGTTAGGCTTTTGGTCATATAGTTTCTGTCACAACTGCTTAACTCTGCCATTGTAGAGTGAAAACAACCATTGACAATACAAAAATGAGTGGATGTGATTGTGTTTCAATACAACTTTATTTACAAAAACAGACTGTCAGCCAATTGGCTGGAGGATTTTGCTTTGTCCAGCCCTGCTCTAGATGACAATAACAAGATGCAAGAAGGGGTGTGTTTAGAAAATTGTTAAACATTTTACTGTCTTAGACATGTTTAGAAAGAGAGTAGAAATAGTAAATAACTTAGATATGTTTTAAAATGTATAACCTAAACATGCCTGTTAAAAAAAAAGTTAGGTAATCACTAAAAATTAAAAGTATATCACTTCCAAGTTACCAGAAGGGAAATAAAGGAATATCAATAGATACTGGTGAAAGTAAAAAATATGAGGCCATATAAATAATCATTGTCTGTGTTCTACCTGTCCCAGGTAATCTGAGTTGGTAAAATATAATCTTAGAAAGAAGATTGATCATTTGGTACCCACCATTGACTTACCAAGAGGCCTAGTTAGACTGAAAGAAGCAAGCATTACTTGGTGAATAGATCTCTTAGGGGTTTTTGCTGTTATTGTTATTGTTGTTTGGATAAGAGGCATCCTGGCTAATACTTACCAAGAGACAGAATCTTATAGGAACCAGGAGCTCAGTTAATCAGTCATTCAACACTTATTAGCTGCCTATATAACGTAATACAAGGTGATATGTCAGGCACTGAGCATAAAAAATAAAAATCATGGCTCCCTCCCTCAAGAAGCTCCTAGTATAAAGGTAAGGGTTTAAAGGGGTTAATTGCTGCTAATACCCAGTATAGGAATCACCAAGCAAGAAAGACTCTTGCTTTTACTAACACAGGGGCTTTTGCTCTGAGAGCAAAATTCAGTAGCCGATGGATAACCTCCCTTCACTAGAATTCCTCCCAACTCCTGGGGTCCAACACACCTCCCAGGGAGACTTTTTCTTTATTCACCATTCTCCTGGTTTCTCTTCCTCTCTCCAGTAGAAAGATATTGAAGTGGTTTGGCTGTGGAGCTGAGGTTAACAAAGCTAGAGAAAGGTGGAAGATTTAAATGTATCAGCAGGGACTAAAAGAAAAAAAAAAATCCTGATAATGCTGTATCCCTTGCAGCTCACAGACTCTCCAGGATCTTGACCATGCAGCCCTCTCTGCCTGGAATGCCCTTCCTTGTCTTCTTTCCTGGTTATATACTACCCATCCTTGATGTTTCAGCTGAGATGTTATCTCCTGGAGAAACCTTCCCTAACCCTCCATTCCTCAAACTAGGTTAAGTGCCTGTCCAGTCTGCTCATATCACATTTCTTGTATTCTGGTCTGTCTCATCTCTTGGATCAGACTGTCAGCTCCTCAAAGCCTTTTCTATCACTCTACTTTTCACTTTTCCCCTGCAGAAAATCACATATGTCTCCCAGAATGGGCCTACTTGAAGATTTTTGAACACTAAAAATTCTCCTTCCCATGGGACTCCCCTGTCCTTGCCCACTACCACAGATATTGGGTGATTCCTGTTCCCCTCCTAGGACTCAGCCCAGATACCACATCCTACATGAGGTCCCACCATCACTACCCCATGTTGACCACACAAGCTGAGACTGGATTGGGTGCCAATCATCAATGCTCCCAGAGCACCCAGCACTTCCTTATCTTGATACTTAATGCATTTCATTAAGAATGGTATATTTCCTTCCTTTTCCCTCACATTAATCTCCATGAGGGCAGGATTTTTTTGGTTCACCATTGTATTCCCAATACCCAGAATAACTGATATTCAAGCAAATGAGTGACACAAGAGAAGCATTAAGTCGTAACCCATGGAGGGGACAAAGAAATAATTTTTGCCTTTCAGAAGTTGAGCTGGTTTAGAGTTCTAAAATTCAGGTAAATGAAATAAAGAAAACATCACATAATTAGATACTAATTGTATACATGTTACACCAGGTGGACCGACAGAGTTGATGTGAGCTAGACTCAGATAATTGGAGACTTCAAGGTAAAGGTGGGTTCTGGAGGAAGGGCAGGATTTAGACCAGGAAGGTGGAATGAATGGCTTGTAGCCATGATTTGGATGTGCTAGAGAAGACAAAGCTGGGGCCAAGATGCAGCCAGTCCTCCAGAGTCAGCATGGAAATGCCCACTCTTCACTAAGCGTTTTGAACATAAGCTCTCATGGTAATTAAATATCAATCCTGACAAGTATGCATATATTTTTGAATGTGCTTTTCTATCTGATTCACTCTTGTGTGAGATAATTGTGGAAACTTTGGGGTAACAAGAAAAACTAATGACATAGATGGTTTGTGTGGTAAGAACACTTGGAAACCTATTTGCCTGTACACGAGGCACATAGAGGCTTCCAGAGAGAGATGGCTGTGAGGTTCAGAGTCTTCACCATAACTAGCTCTGTGGGTTGTACTCACTGATTTATTTTTGGCAGCTTCTCTGCCTGACATGGGTATTTCTTTATTATTAGCAGATTCATCCACTTCATAGATGTGTCTTCTGATATTTTAAGCAGTCAGTAAAATGAAAGACTATTATTATGTGGGCTGGTCCTATGAGGCAGTTCTAGAGGAAGAAAAGTCCCTCCCTTGTCCCTGATGCTGTCTGGGGAAGGTTTAGTGTTTATTGGCTGGCTGTAGATGTAACTAAAAATGGGTCCTGGGGACTCCTCTAGGAGGAGGCTGAGCACTGGATTATAAGTCCTTGCTCCAAACCGTAAAGCAAAGGAGAGCATCTCATATGTTGTGTTCTCCCCACCATCCCTAACGAGCTTAGTGCTGACACCTTGAAGGTGCCCAATAATGTTTAATGAATTGAATTGGCAGTTTTAGGTCAGGCAGGCTAAAGCTGCCAATGCAGCCATTTTCAGCTTTGGAGCAGAGAATGACTACCAAAGTTGACCTGTGTTGTCTGAAGGGCAGAAAACTTGACTCGCTTTATCACCACAATCCCTTCCCTAAAATGACCTGCAATCACCACCATAGAGTTTTTTGGTGGAGCGGCAGGGAGGGAAGAGGGTCAAATGTCTGTGAAAGTGTTAAGCTCTTCATGTCATCTGTAAATGGACCTTTTACTTTTTTTCCATTTGTTTGTACCTGCAATCTTTTGTAGGAATTTTGATCAGTCTCTCTTGATCGCTAAGTCTTATTTGCTTGTTTGAGTTGACTTTTCTGTAGCCTTTGATGCTACTACTAACTGCAGTCTAATTTTAAGTGAGTCTGCCCTCTGGCTTAGCAGATGCTTTTACTCACCTTGCGAGGGCTCCCTCACGCATCTCTCTTGATGTCACTGCCAACCTCAAGTCTCCAAACTCATATACCTGACCCAAAGTAGAGGTTCTTCACCTCCTTCTTTACTAAGAAGGCTGTGGCCACCATGTCTAGGCCCATCTCTTCTGTTTTTATGCATTCCCATCTCTATTTTCATGCTTTTATCTTGTCTAAAAAGAATAGTTCTTCTAATTTTCATGGCTAAACATCCTTAGCTGTGCTCACTATTCCTTCTCTTGTTGCCTGTGAGATGGTTTCATCAGACACTCTCCCCACAATATTTCCTGTCTCCACTTTTTCCTTCCTATATGTCTGCCAAGATATTCAGGTTATGCCTGCTGGAAGGTAAAGCAAAACAAAAACTCAAACAGGCAAACAAAAGACCTCTGCCTTGACCCTACCTTCCCTTCGTCTTTCATTCTTTCTCATGCTTTTCTATCTCAAATTACCAGTCAACTCACTAAGCCTCTATGTCCTCACCACCAGCAAACTTTTCCCACTTGTTATCTGATTTCTGTTTCACTGCTCTAGAGAAAGTGCTCTCTGCAGAATCACTGGTACATTTATATTTATCATTTCTAGCTAACCACTTTCTACTTGGCTCCTCTTGGACATCTGGATGTCGTGGCTGTAATGTTAATCTGGGTGAGGGTAGTCTTCCCTTCCTTTGACTCTAAAGACCTCCACTATCTTCTTAATCCAGAGAAGTCTGCCCATGATTCACTAATTCTTGGATACTAGAGTCAATATGATTACCAACGACTTTCTAATTGCGAAGTTTAATGAATGAACTTAGTTCTTACCTCACTGGGTCTTTCTAATGCACTTGGCTGGTTGGTCTCTCTAGCCTTGGTGAAACTCTGTTCTTTGCACTTCTTTGCTTATTAGGCGTTTATTGCTTGGTTGTTCTGCATCTGTCTTCTTTTGATCCTTTTCCCAACCTCCTCTCTAAAGTTCAGTTCTGGGTCCTCACTTTATGTGCTCTTGAATGGTGATCTCACCTGCTCAAACTCTTAACAGGTAACTCCCAAATCAGCATCCTCGAGTCAAGCCTCCCTCCTGAACTTCCTTCTAGGCATCTTCTCCTGCCAGCCTCCTAGGCTCCCCAACACTTCAAGTAAGGACTCCACGTTTTCTCTCCCAAACGTGCCCCTCCTCACTTTCCTCTCTCAGTGACTGGCTCTCCCATCCATGCAGACTCCAAGTCGGAAGCTCCTGCAACCTGTCACCTCCTTTCCCTTGCCTCTCTTTGTTATCTGCCAATGTACCTATTAAGAATTTCTCAAAATTCTTCCTTCCATTCCTCCCTGGAACTTCTGCCCCAGTTTGGACCCTCATCATTTCTTGCCTGAATTCCCAATAGGTTCTCCCTGCCCCTAGGCCTTTCCTCATCAAATCATTCCTCCTCAGAGCAGGAAGATCTATTATTAAAACATGAATCTAACCCTGTTATTCTCCTGCTTTAATCACTTGGATAAAATCCAAGCTGTTTAGCATGTCGTAAAGGGCCCTGCATGGTCTCCCCCTGCCAACCCCTTGACACTCACCTGCCACCGTGGCCTCCTCTAAACGTCATTCTCAGTGACATGGAACTGCTTGCGGCCACCTCTGTTCCACTTTCCATATACCCTCTGCCACTGCCTGTGTCTCCGCCTTTGCTCACACTGATCCTCCTACCTGGAGTGTGAAGTGTCATCCCACCATGCCATTGGCTGGATGAACCCACTGTGGTAAATGTCCTCAGGGCTTTCTGAATACAATACCTGGAGCACGTCTCCAGTACTGCACTTCCACAGTGTTTGGTGGTTGTTGCTTATTTTTCCGTTTCCCCAACTGCACATCAAGTTCCCCCTAAAAGGAAACTTAACATTTCCAGACAGGTTTTGCCCAGCCTGGAAATCTATCTGCCGGTAACAGACACCTTAAGGGACCTATTATTAGAAGGCATAGCTATCCTCCCTGGTACCCATCTTTCTTTCTGTTTCCCCCTACTAATAAATATGCATTATATCCTTATATGTGCTTTGCTGAATATTGAAAATCAATGATGGACAGGGTCTTTCACCTTATGTGGAGCCCCTTGGTAGTCCTAGTCTATTAGCTGTTCTGTAATTCAGCAGTTATCCAAATAACATTCATATTTTCTGCTATCATCTTCTGAGATGATAAATTCCATAAATTATTATCCATTATGTGTAGTAGGAAGGAATCTCATGTCGTAGTTAAGATTTAGAGATATTATAGTTGAAACCTGGCTCTCCTACACACTAAATATTTGACTTTGGTCTAATTACTTTACTTCACTGAACTTCAATTTCCTTATAAGCAAAAGGGAGAGAATAAAGATACCTAATTCCTAAAATGCGTATGAGAATAAGGATACCTAAGTCCTAAAAGATATACTCCTAAAATGTGTATGAGTATCCTGTGTGATAATATTTGTAAGCACCTCTAAAAGCAGTGATGGCATATGGTAAGTACTCAATAGGTGATAACTCTTGTTATTATTACATGAATATCAAAGAGTGTCTTGTGGGAAAAGTCACAAGATTTAAGACCTTAGGTAAACCACTGAAACTCCCTTGGCTTTGGTTTCTTCGTGTGTAAAGTAAGGGGAAGGTAGATGTGATCACCATTGCCTTCTCATTGAACACTCTTCCTAGAGAAGCAACCAACCCATGACTCTTTGGAGCAGCTCTCTGTGCCTTGAGATGCTGTTCACCCTGACCGAAACTGATGGGAACAGAGAGGGACACTTCACTCCAGTTGAGTCAATCAGAGTCTCTTCCCAGAAATGTGGGACTTGGATACTGAGACACTGACTCAGATGATGAAGGGAACGTGAAAGGCATGGAATTGAGTTGGAAGTCAAAGCCAAGGTCAGAAAACATAAGCCTATGTTGTGGGAAAACCATGCAGTATACAGAGAAAAAGTAAGTCTGAAAGCAGAGAGCAGGACAGAGGGGAGCAAACGGGAAAGAGAGTATGCTGCCCTGTGGGATAAAACAGTTTCAGCACCCGAGATTCCAGTTTTGGTCCCTTGATTTCTTGCAAAGCCTTGTGCCCTGTCTTTGTATGTCAATGAAATGGACTGTGTCTGTATATGAAGCTCCTTTAAAAACTAGCTTGTGTGGGTCCATGTCCCCAGCAATTAAAGGATCCCTAATCTCCAAGGTTCCTTTCCACCTCTTAAAACCACACACTAGAGTTTTATTTGCTCCTTTCAGTGTCTTATTTCAGGATTTGGTAAAGGAACATTGTGGTAACCTCATTTAGGGTGTTTTTTCTTTTTCTTTTTCTATATGGATTTAGGTTGTAGGAATTTTGAAATATTTAAGGTTTTCCTCAAGTGGCAGTTTTTTCCTCCTCCCTCCAGGTTTCTTTTTAGTAGAACTTCTCCCCTTCCTTGTGTTTTCTCCCATAAAAAGAAAAAAAAATCTGAATTATCGTACACTTTTTAAGTTTAAGGGAAGCTAAGGTTAAGGGAACACTAATTCTTTGTATGGTTTCAGGTACCCACTATTTTGCTGGTCCTTCAGACTATAGCAAGCAGACACTGAGCTCAAAAATAATCTTTGATGAATCGAAGTTGCTTCGCTGGAATTGGCTCCAAATCTTTCCATTTATTTAAATGTCTAGAATCTTTATTCTTAAACATTGCCTATCGTAAAACAGACCCGTCACTTTTTTTTAACCACTCTTGTGAGTTGGTTGCACTTGGAAGCATTAGCCATCAGCAAGATTGTGTCAGAGCACTGTGTAAACACAGTGGAGCCCTGGGGAGGGCACTGCTCTGGGGATACTTTTGCTGTACTACCCACAGGTAGTTCCATTGTGGATGCAAGTGGCTACTTAAATGTAAGCTAATTAAAATTAAGTTAAATTAAACATTCAATTTTTCATTTCCACTAGCCACTTTTCAAATCCTCAATAACCACGTGTGGCTACTATATTAGATAGTGCAGATATAGGTTTTTTCCATCATAGCAGAAATTTGAATTGGACAAGGCTGCTTGGAGGGACCCAGTATCCATTTTAGGGAAGCCTGCACAGCCAATAAACCCAGAAGACCTTGAGAGGGTTTCCTGAATAGAAGCGAGAAAGATGGTAGCCCTCAGAAAAGGTAATATTTGAAGACAGCTGCAGGTGGCAGTGGCCCAATCAGTAAGCTGAACTTTTGGGACAGGACTGCAGCCCCTGGGGCAGAATAGTGTGTTAGTTGGTATAGAAAGGCTGGGTTTGGCTGTGGGACGGACAGAAGCTCCCAAACTCAGTAGCTTAAACACAATGAAGGTTTATTTCTCTATCGCGGAGTCCAGAGAGGGTGGGACGACCCTTTTCAAAGCTTGCAGAGGAATTAGGAGATAGCGCACACGTAACAGTCTTGACTCAGAAGTGAAAACCTTTCCTTCAGCTCACAGTGTATTTATGAAAGCTAATCACAGGGCCCCAACTCATCAAGAGAGAGACTGGCAGATGTAAAGGAGCATCCATATATGTGTGTGTGTGTGTGTGTGTGTGTGTGTGTATTATATATATGTATTATATATAAGCACTATCTCTACAACAACTAGAAAGAGCAAGGTAGTTTCCTGGCCCTATGAGGAATTTTGTTCCAGAAGCTAATAAAGGCAAGGACTCTCAATTGTGACCTCCTTGAGGACTGAGACTATGCTAGCACTTATATGGCACACAACACACACCAGGGTGCTTAATAAGCAATTGCTAACCCAGATACCAGAGTTGGGGCCCAAGATGGCCATTGGATCTCACAAAGAGGGCTGACTTGATACTGAGGCTCAGGAGGTTGAACTAGAACTCCTTAAAGCCCCTCAGATTACAGATGGAATTAGCCCTAAAAGCAGGACTGAGATGACTGTTCAGGCCTCGGTTATGGGGAGAGGGAGACTGAAGGAGTTGAGAACCCAGCAGTACTGTTGGGTTTTGCCTATCCACACAGATTTCTAAGGTTTTCCTGTAGTCTAATCTCTTCGGCTTGGTACTTTACTTCTGGAAATAATTTAATGTCAACTGCAAACATAGAGATTTTATTGGAAATGCCCTTTTCAAGATCATAGGTAAAGACCTATCACTGATCCCTTATGCTTATCTCCCTGGAGAAGTGGCCATCTGTTTATCCTTATCCTTTATTTTCTGTTTCTGAGCCCATTCTTTACGCCTGACAAAAACACTTTCCTCCTGTACTCATCATGCCCTGATTTCTTATAGTGTTTGAAATGGAATCGTTCCAAAGGCTTATTGAAAATCTGAGTAGATTACATCCACCAGTTCCTTTATCTACATGTCTATTTATTCCCTTCTAGAACATCTATAAATAAACATTGGCTTAGTCCCAAAGTTCCATCCTTGGGGCTCATTCCTGTCCCTTCATTCTCTCACTTGAGGATCATATCTACTGTTAAAGCCATAACTGCCTCTTCTCCAGAGATGATCTCTACAGCCCTGCCCTCTATCAAGAGCTCCAATTTTTAATCTGTAACTGACGACTTCATCTCTAAATGGCTAAAACTGAGCATAACACCTCCCTCCAAAACTCACTCCCCCTTTCAGTTCTCCTATTTCTGTCTATTGTTTCATCAACCTTCTAGTCACTGAGGCTTAACACTATGATTCAGCTCTGACTCCTCACTCTCCTTTTCCATCCTCCCATCCCAAAATTAGTCATCAAGTCCCGTGCGTCCTTTGTCATTTCTCTCAGATCTTTTTCTTCCTTTCCTTTTTGCACTGTCACTACTCAAATTGAAGTCCCTGTGGCTTTATTCTTGGAGTATTGCAGGAGCCAACCTGCTAGGTTTTCTCTTCCACCAACTCATCTTACATTAATTCACACTAAGCCATTGGATTTAGAGACATCTAGACCTGTATTCAAATCTTAGCACTATCATTTATAAGCTGTGTGACCTTGGCCAAGTTACTTTATCTCTCCGAATCCCATTTTCTCTTTTGAATGCAATTAATAATAATTAAGAAATCAGTCAGTGCTAGCTATTGTTACTATGTTCTAGGCATTGTCCAAGATGTGGTAGACATTATCTCATTCACTCTCCCACAATAACCTTACGAGGTAGCTATTATTATTATTCTTATTTTACAAATTAGAAAGCTCAAAAAATTCAAATAATTTGTCCAACATTACATAGCTAGTAAGTATCAGAGCTAGTGTTAAACCCCAGGCAGTTTGATTCCACTATACCTAGTCTGTACCAAATTGCTCTGCTACCCTGCCTCCTAACATAGTGGTTACTCAATAAATGTTCACTTAAATGCAGATGTGATCATTTTTCTAAAAGTCTCCAGTGGTCATATTTTGTAGAATAAAGTCTATTAAATTAAAAACAGTATTAGAACATCTACTACCTAAAACATTTCAGTTCTTTCCCATTATGATTATGTTTTTTAAAAATCCATAATATGCTTTCGGTTCTGATAGATTATTATGTATTAGGCTAACACTCCCAATAAGAAGTATAAACCTGGAAAAAATTATAAGATGCCTATGTGGAGTATAAGAGACCACTCAAGGGAGCCAGGACATTAAGGGTTAGAAATATGAAGAGATAAATTTATAATGTTAAGTGCATGTAGTAGAAAAGAAATGTTGAATGTCAATTACTTAAGTATCCTTTTCAGAAACCTCAAAAAAAGGAATAATAATTAATCTCAAGGAAGGTTAAAGGAAAAAAATAAAAGGCAGAAATCAATAAATAGAAAATAAATGTACAATAAAAAATAAATAAATCCAAACTTTGGGTCTTTGAAAAGTCTAAGAAAATTTATAAAGCTCTAGCTGGACTGATCAGGAAAGTAGGAGAACAAATAACCTATATCAAAAATAAAAAAGGAGTAATCACTACAAATACAAACCCTATAGATATTACAAAGACAATAAGATGAGGTTATGAATGACTTTAACTAAAAAATTTAAAAATCTAGATGAAATGGAAAAATTCTTAGAAAAAAGCACAATTTACCAAAACTGACATTAAAAAATAGAAAATCTGAACTGTTTCTTACTGCTAAAAATTAATTCTTTTAAACTTTCTGCAAACAAAACTCTGGGACCAAAGGACTTCTCTGGTAAATTATTTCAAAATTTTAGAAAAACAAACTCTGCCGAATGGAAATAAGTTCTTTAAAAAAAAAAAAAAAAAAAGGAGACGTATCTCAACCATTTTATGAGTCCAGCATAAATTTGATGTCAGATTTGACAAGGATATTACAAGAAAAGAAAATTACGGAGTAATATCTCTCATGTAGATAGATGCAGCTCTAATAAAGATTAAAAATCTCAATTCAGAAATATATTTATATAAAGAATAATAAATTATGGTCATGCAGGGTTTATTCTGGAAATTCAAGAATGTTTTAATATTAGAAAATCAAACAACATAGCTATTGTATTCATATAATAAAGTGGATATATTATATAATCATCTCAAATTTTGCTGAAAAAGCAGTTGTCAAATTTCACAACTGTTCATGCTTAAAAAATAAAAACAAGAAGCTCTTAGGAAACTAGGAATGGAAGGGAACTTTCTTTTCTGATAAAGGCTCTCTTCCAAAATTCAACTTAATGGTGAAATATTGAAAGCTTCCTCCTGAGATTAGTAATGAGACAAGAATGTCTGCTATCATTTTTTCCTCAGCATTGTATTACATATACCAGCAGGTGCAATAATGCCATGAAAAAATAAAAAGGATACAGATTGAAAAGAAAGAAAACTGTCACTATTTACAAATGACATGATTGCTAGGCATAATATCCAAAAGCATATGCAAATAAGTTATCGGAATTGATAAGTAATTTTAGCAAGGTCTTGGCATTTCTATTTAACAGGAGAGAGCAGTTAGGAAATGAAATTCAAGAGAGATGCCATTACAATGGTATTAAAGCTATCAAATCACTTGAAACAAGTGAAACAAATATAAAGAAAACTATAAAACATTACTGAGGAAAAACATAGAAAAACTAAGTAATGGAGGAATGTGACATGTTCTCTTACTGAAAGACTCAATTGTATAAGTTTGTCAATTTTCCTTGAATTACCCTAGAAGCCCAGCAACATTTCTTATGTGAAGATAGACAGGCTGATTCTTACATTTACATGAAAATGCAAAGATTCAAGAATAGCTAAGACAATCTTGAAGAATATCACAGTTGAAGAAGAAGAAAAAGATTAGATATCAAGATTTATTATAAAAGTAATTAAAGGAATGTGTTATTCATGGCATGATAACCAAGTCGAATGTAGAGTCCAGAAACAGACCTAAATATGTATTGCCCACAGATCTATGGCAAAAACACACTTTCATGCAGAGGGTAAAAGGTATTCTTTTCAGTAAAGGGTATTAGATCAATTGGATATGTATATGGTAAGCCAATCTTGACTTCAATCTCTCACTAAAGGCAAAAACCTACCCAAGAGGGATGATAGACTTCAGGTGAAATGTAAAACAATAAAGCATTTGAGAGTAACACAGAAGACTGTCTTCATAACCCCAATATAGATGATTTCTTGAGACACACAAAAGAAACTAACCATAAAGAAAAAGGTTAAAATAAATCATAAAGAAAAAGGTTAAAATAAATAGCATATTATTAATACTAAGTACTTCTCAATGTGCATACACTTACATCAAACAAAAATGCTTTTCCAGAATATTTTTAAAACTTCAATAGAAGAAAGAATGAAAGAATGAATGGTAGGAGGGAAGAAAGAAAGAGAGAGATGAAGGACAAGAGGAAGGAAGGAAGGGAGGGAGGGAGGGAGGGAGGGAGGGAAAGGAAGGGAAGGAAAGAAATGCAAAGGAAGAAATGAAGGAAGGAAGGAAGGAAAGAAGGAAGGAAGGGAGGGAGGGAGGGAAGGGAAGGGAAGGAAAGAAATGGAAAGGAAGAAATAAAAGAAGGAAGGAAGGAAGAAAGAGACAGACACCCTTCTTCTCCAATGGGCAAAAGCTTGAAAATGCACTTCACTAAAGAGAATATCCAAATGGCCAATAAACACATGAAAATGTGCTCAACCAATTGGTCATCAGGGATACATAAATTAAAATAATGGTAAAATATCACTATACATACAAGATTAAGTAAATTTGTAAACATTGGCCATCAAGTGTTGGTTTGGCATAGGTAAGGAATAATGTCATATATTCATATGAGTATAAATTGGTACAACCAATTTAGAAAACTTTGTGGCAAAATTGTCTGTAGTTACCTGTATGAGTATCATGACCCAGCAAATCCAGTTCCTGGTGTATAATCACAAAATAAAATAAAATAGTACATATGTGCAATAAATAACTGTAAGAATGTTGCAATTACCTATTTCCAAAATATTTTCATCTCTCTAAACAGTAACCATATGCCCATTAAACAATAATTCCCCTTCCTTTTCTGCCCAACCTCTCTAACCTATTTTCTGCCAAAGATAGGAATTACTTTCTGTCTCTATGAATTTGTCTATTTTAAGTATTTCATGTAAGTGGAATCATACAATATTTGTCCTTTTGAGTCCGGTTTATTTCACGCAGTATGATGTTTTCAAGCTTCATCCATTTTGTTGCATGGGACTGTGTTTTTTTTCATTTTTTATTGCTGAATAGTATTCCATTGTATGAATATACCATGTTTAATTCATTCATTCTATTGCTGATCAGTGGTGATCAGTGCTGATCATTGCCCCAGTTTGAGGGCTGTAACAAATGATGTTGCTGGGAATATTCCAGGAGTCTTTTAGTGTTCACATGTTAGGGTGTGCTAACTTTGTGAAAAATAAGTGAATGCTTAGAATTTGTGTCCTATCCTATAAGCCACGCTTCAATTTTTAAAAAGTTTATTTAAAACATAGCAGGGGGAAGGAAGAGGAGAAAAGAATAAAGAAAAAGAAAATCCATAGCATGGCCTATGAGGTCCTGTGAAGTGTGAAGTCTGGCCTTGAACAAACACTTGGCAATCTTGGAATGCTGGTTCAAGAAAAGCCATTTGGCTCCCTGGTTCTTGGGCCAGGAAATCCTGGAGAAGACACACAGTGCCTTCCTTAGCAGCAAGAGGGGGGTGGAGCGAGATGCTGACAGGTAACTTGCCCTCTACGTTGCCAACCAGCCAGCAGTGTGACTTTGCATATCTTTTTGTGACACCCAGGACAGTATGGGAGAAGCAAGACCAGCACAGCACATTTCTAGGAGCCCCTTCAAAGCTCACTCTCCAGGGAGACCCAAGGCTGCAGAATCTTCCATATTCCCGGTCAGCTGCTGGCTGGGCCGAGCCAGCCCTCATCTTGGGGTGGAGTAGGGGGATGGGCACTGAGAGGGCTCTGCTTATACCTGCCTTCCCTGGATCATCCAGGGTCACAAAAGAGATTCAGAGTGATCATTGACTTTCATTCTGTTCCTTCCTACCTCCAAATATTTGCACATATTGTTCCTGCTGCACAGAATACTTTTTGCTGTACTCTTCCTCTTCCTGCAGTGTCAGTTCTGTCCTCACATCTTTGAGAAAGTTTGCTCTGACCGACATCTGTAAAACACTCTCATCTCATCATGGCACGTACCACAGTTTCAATTTGGAAATCTTTGATTAATTTCTGAGTCTCCCTACAGACTACAAGCTCAACAAGGACAGGGACTGTGTTCATTGTTCAAACCCAATGGCTAGCACAGTGCCTGGGGAAAAGTGTGTGCTTAGAACACATGGAACGAATGAAGGATGAATGAATGAGTGAGTGAATACAGTGCTCTCCAAAAGTAGCCAACCATTGTATATCCAACTGCCTGACACAAGTCCTCCTTCCTTTCTGCTCCTTTAACTTACCTCTGTGTAGACTGCCCACCTCTATCCCAACACACACACACACACACACACACACACACACACACACACACACAGTACTTTTACTTGTAGCTTCCTTTAGCTCTTATTTTCTGCAGTGCTTATTGGCCTGGGCTAATATCACAATGCAATGATAGAATCACATGAAGTTTCTGGATGAATTTCTCTGCACACCAGTGAAGATGAGCAGGAAAGGGGTCAGGGCGAACTGATTGTTTCTCTAAGACTTGCTGCTTGATTTAGCTCCTGTGCCCTCACTCACCTGGGTGGTTATTCCTGTTGCTCTGGACTGGGTGGGATGCACCAGGAGCTCTTTCAAGCTACCACCAGGACAGCTAAGTGAAAACTTTAAGCCAGGTGTGAGTGATTGGTGTTTCTCTCTGCTCCGCCCTGTCATCAAGCTTCCAACTTGCTGGAGAATGAATTCACTGTTCTGGTTCACGGTTTTGGCATTCCAGTCAATTTCCCACTCATCACATGGCCCAGTGAACTGGGACCTAGAGCCAGGATCCTAGCCTTGATCCCACCCAACCCTCCCATGCATCCAAAACTGATGGGGTTTCTGGAAGCAGAAGCTGGAACATCAAGTGCCAGAGGAGCTAACCATGAGGTAATTTATGACTGCTGTTCAAAATGGGGGTGCTGGTGAGGGTGACACTAGCATCATATGTCTTCCTTAGGCCAGTGGCACCTTCTGGAAGCTGTCTAACCACGAAGTGAAGTGGACCTCTATACCAGTCAGGGCTCTCCAGAGAGGCAGAAGCAATAGGATGGATGGATAGATAGATAGATGGATAGATAAGATAGATGATAGATAGATAGATAGATAGATAGATAGATAGATAGATAGATAGATAGATAGATAGATAGATAGAAAGATAGATAATAGATATGGATGGATGGAGAGACATACATTAGATAGATTCATAGATGTGGATGGATAGATGGATGGAGAGAGACAAAGAGAGAGAGAGAGAGAGAGACTGGCTAGCTAGCTAGCTAGATGAATGGATGGATAGATACACGTGTGCATAGATACACAGGGGACATGAAAGGGGACTTATTAGGGAATTGGCTTATGTGATTATGGAAGCTGAGAAGTCTCACATAGACGGCAAGCTGGAAAAACTGATGGTGTAACTCTCAGCCTCAAAACCCAAGGGGCTGTTGATGTGAGTCCCAGAGTTCCAAAGCCAGAAAAGCTGGAGTTTTCACATCCAAGTGCAGGAGAAGGATGTCAACTCCAGAAGTGGGAGAGAGAGTTTGCCCCTCCTCTGCTCTTTTTTCTCCCCAGGCCTCAGTGGATTGGATGGTGCCTACCCACATCGGGTGAGGATGGATCTTCTTTACTCAGTTCACTGATTCAAATGCCGGTCTTTCCCAGAAACACCTGCACACACACCCCCAGAAGTAATGCTTTACCAGCTGTCTGGGTATCCCTCCTTCCTGTCAGGTTGACACCTGAAATCAACCATTGGAGCCTCCTCCTCACCTCACCTCATCCAGAATGTCAGATATATGTGTGGTCACAGTGCTTTGCCCATCCCTTCTAGAGGTTGTCTAGCACCACGGTTGGAAAGTTCACCCCTTGAAGCTACATTAAAATTTCTTTGCCTCATTTAAATGTTGACTCTGGTTGTCCCACGCTGGAGACTGAGAACAGCTTTGACTGTATTCATTCATTCATTGAACAATTGTTTTCTGCGTGAATGCTATGGGCCATACCCTGGGCTGAGGAGGTGATATCATGAGGAAAATGGTCCCTGCTTTTTACTTTCAGATTAATTGACAATAAACCAGCAAATAATTATGAATTGTAGTGAATAAGCTGAGGAAGAAAAATTAGCCACTGTCAGAGAGAGTAACAAGTAGGGGAGGGGAAGGAGGAAAAGGCGGGGGCTGCTTTGGATTTGGAGGCCAAGGAAGACCTCTCTACAGAGAGGATACAGGTTGAGTATCCCTTATCTGAAATGCTTGGGACCAGAAGTGTTTCAGATTTCAGATTTTAGGATATTTGTATTCTCTACTTACCAGTTGAATATTCCAAATCTGAAAGTCTGAAATATGAAACGCTCCAAATGTGCATTTCCTTTAGGTAACATGTCAGTGCTCAAAAAGCTTCAGATTTTGGAGCACTTTGGATTTTAGATTTCTGGATGAGGAAAGCTCAATTTCTATTGAAGCTGGGAAGGAGCCAGATGCCAGCCATGAGCAGCATAGTGGGAAGAGGGTCTCTGAAGAAAGGAACAGTATGTGTGAAATCCTGGGCAACAGGGGCTGTGCCCAGAGGGTCCTGCCCTTCGGCAGAGGACATGGTGCCCCCGGTGTACCCTCAGCCTCTGGCTCTTTGACTTCTCACCACTGGGGAACAGGAATCCTTCCTCCACAACAAATGCCTCTTTCTCCTCTGGCAGAAGCCTCATGCCAACCCACCCAGCCCTGCCAGCAGCATCAGCTGATCACTGGGCAGTTACAATCAACAAAGAGGGAGAGAATTAGAAGCAGGAAAAATTCCCACCAGAGTCACAGAGGTCATCTGGCTTGGGGGACAGGCTATGGGGAGGACATTCTTTTTGCTTCCATTGTTCCCCACATTCCATGGGACTAGGAGTGATACTAATTGCTACCATCACAACTGCTTGCATTCCTGGGGCATTTTACTGCCTATGAAATGTTGTCATGTACGTGATCCCATGTGGCCCACTCTGCTCCCTAAAACCTTACATGTTTTTCATCTTGAATTTTTGCTGGTCTGACCTCCTCTCTCTCCTTTTGCCTGAAAGCTTCTCTGGAGGGAAGGGCAAAGTGGTTTAGAGGCTTGGCAGTGGGGTCAAAGATGGTTTCTACACATCTGGGAAGCCACTGTTGGCTGCCTACATATTAGCTGTTCTTCTTCCTTGCTAAGATAATTCTGACTTTTGTTCAGTTGAAAATGTTCCCAGCCCCAGAGAGTGAATCCTAATTGGTTTAAGCCAGTCATAGCAATCTGACCCCTGTTGACAGGGATTGGTCTAGGGATGAGCAACAGGACCCTGTTGTGGCCTAGATGTAAGTAAGTCTGGGGGGATTCTGAGAAAGATTTTACTATTTATAAGAGAGATAAAGGGGAAAATTATTTTTTTGCCCTTGCACTTTTCCTTCCTGGTTGAGACACTAATGTGTGAAGACATGAAGCTTGGAGCTTTGGCAACCATCTTGTGATGATGAGGGTGACAGAGCAGAAGATAAACAAAGCCTGGTAGAAACATTGGTGATTGCCGAGGCAATCCTGGGGTCACCTATCTGTAGACTTTTGATAAACAAGCAATACGCATCCTTGATGTTTAAAAAGTTTAATCCTTGTTTAAGGCATCAGCATCACCTGGAAGCTTGCTAGAAATGCAATCTCAGGCTTTACTCCAGACGTACTGAATCAGAAATTGCATTTCAAAAAGATCCTCCAGGTGATTCCAATACATGTTAGTTTGAAAAGCACTGGTTTAAGTCATGGCTAGTCAGATTTTTTTTGAAACATGGAGTCTACAGCATGCTGACTGGTAGCATACCCTAGGTTCAGGTTTTTTTAGGATTCTAAGCATATTCATTTGATTCAAGATTCCAGAAGGCAAGTGCCCACCCTAATGTCATCAACTGGGGTCTGCACTCCAGGATTGATAAATTAGAGAGATCATTATAATCCATGGAGCTTCCCTACAGATAGGTAAAGATGCCCCAAGGAACAGAAAATGACTACAACTAGGAG
Source organism: Colobus angolensis palliatus (assembly GCF_000951035.1). Taxonomy (NCBI): domain Eukaryota; kingdom Metazoa; phylum Chordata; class Mammalia; order Primates; family Cercopithecidae; genus Colobus; species Colobus angolensis. The sequence goes on along the minus strand of NW_012120709.1, from coordinate 19,283,912 downwards.
GAAACCTGCAGGCCTCAATGGAAAGTGCTGGGCAGGATCCCAGTCAGGGTACAGTGTTAAGGACCACAACTGCCCTTTTGCTGAACAAAGTGGGCTACACAAAGGGCAGCAGGAATTGGTCCAGGAGGTCTGTGGGGACTGATTGAATGCACTTGCCTCGCAGGGGTTGAGAAAGGAGCCAGGGTCCACAGGAGGGGCTCTGGGGGGTCTCCTACCCCTGGGATGAGAGAGGCCAGCCTGGTCACATGAAGATGGACTGGTTCTTTTTTTTGGAGGTGTTTGCGGATCTGGTCTTGGAACTTGGTAACATTTCCAAACCATGAGGATGCACCTAGACTTCCAGTTCCATTCTACACAGCTATCATTTTGCCTAGCTTTGGGGGAAGAATAGGAGAAGCTCTATTTGATAAGATCCAAAATCTCAGATCTGGGAGAAGAATGTCCGTCTGCTTTCCTGTGCCCAGCTGGACAGGAGATTCTGCCTTGAGAGAAGGAGAATTCGTTTAACTCCTAAGGGAACAGGAGGCAGTATCTGACAGAGCTTTTGTGACTGGATGTCTCAATGTAGAACCCAGGGCACATGAATTCATGCATTATACCATGGCTAATGGCTTGTAGGTCAAGAGTCCCTTCCCCCTCCCCAACTACTTTATGTGATGTTTGGTGATTTATTTATTCTGATAATTAATAAAACAAAATGGTTTGAAGTATGAAATTTGGAACTGGACATAGCTGGCTAGTATCCTGGCTCTATTGCTTACTAGCTATAAAACTTTGGGCAAATTAACCTTTCTAAACCCAGTTTCTACATCTGTGAAGTAGGAAAAACAGTGCTCACCTCTCGAAGTTGACATTAAGACTAAATGAGGGAGCCTGTGTGTGTGTAGCATTCAGAAAGAACTGAATAAATGGTGGCTGTCGTTATTAACATTGCGTGTGTCTTTAAAAGAGGCCCTATTGGGGAGCAGAGGGGCATGGGTCTGGAACCAGAGTGCATCTGAGAAGGCAGAGGCTACATGCAGTGAAGGGGTCTACCGGAGTGCACTGGGGTCTGGATTATCCGGCTGGACTCATCTTGGCACCTGACTGGATGAACCAGATAGGAAGACAGAGCAAAGTCGAAGCTTCTTTGCTGTCCCAGAAACTAACTCCCTCAGCATGATCCCAACCCACCCAGCTGTGAAACTGAGATCATTACCTACTTCCTCACTGCTCCCTTTACTTGTTCTCTCATCATTCCTAAAACAGGTGTATGTGGAGGCAGGGGAGGGCACAGCCCCTTAGCCCTACATCTGCCTGGAACCCCTCTGTTTCCTGCAGAGAGCTCTTCTGCAGTCATCTCTCTCTTCCCTATGGCTGTCATTTAGGCAAGGACTTCCACGCACTCCTTAAGCCACCTCCAAAGGTCTCCTCTCCTTGCACACACTACTAGCTGTTTGTTCATTCATTCACTCAGTCAGCTATTAATTAACCAAGTGCTGGGTCGGGGACAGATGCTCTGCTGGGTGCTGGGGACACAAGGGTAAATACGTTGTGGTTCCTCGAGTTATTCAGTCATCTGACAGACCCTGAAGGGTCTCAGGATGTGGTTGAATGTGATGAACTGTTGGTCATCCCCCTCCCTGGTCACAACAGCACATGGAAGGAAAGAGCAGAATCTTACTGATTTCGGGTGGACCCCAGCATAGCAAGGTGGGTATAAGGTGGTTCCTCCAGTGCTACAGCTTTGGGGACATGGTAACTCAGCAGGGAGGAAGGCAAGGCACTGGAATAAGGGAGCTACCTGCCTTTTGTGGCTTCAGTGGGTTCTCTGATAGACATAATGTGAAGAAACCATGAGCACAGTCAAGGGTCCGGAAAATTTCCAAAAATAACCAGGGAAGATGTTGCTACAGGTGAAGAGGGCTGCGATCTTGCAGTTCTGGAAATCAACAAGCCTTTGGGTATTCGTGTTAATGTGTCCTGCTTTGTACATAGGCTGCGGAAGCCTGGGGAAATGTGGGTTTCCCTGGAAGAGAGCCACATTGCACTCAGAGTGGAAATTCATCATTCCCCTTCCGTTTTCCCCTCTTCCCCGAATTCATATGTTGGTGGAATAAGGGGCCTAATGCCACCTGCCTTTTGGGAATATTCACTCAGCAAGCAAAGTCTGCATACAATAGAATCCCACCTTCCTCTATTGGGGCTGGACCAGCATAACTTGCGGCCCTACATGTGTGCTCAGAAGGTAACCATCATCCCTCTCTTCCAGGGGTTGTTCTCCCAAGAACCCTTTGCCTCAAATCCCCATCCCCACCCCTTACTCATGTAACTCTGTTCTGGCAACCATATACCTCCAAAAAGCTGGGTGCTTTGGATCAGAATTCCTCCAAATGAACTTCCTAGAGACTCAGACTTCCCCTCCTCCCTCCTCTAACTACACTCTCTGCCTTGCTGATTTCACCCAGTCCTGTGACTCTAAATAACATCCACTAGCCAATGACTCTCAAGTCTAACCACTCATACATGACATCTCCACTTGGATATTGAATATGCACTTTAACTCTCACAGAGCTCCTAATTGCACTTCCCCATCGCAACCTGTTCCTTGAGTCTTCCCCATAACAATAATTAGCATCCAATCTATCTGGTGGTTCAAGACAGAAACTGGAGAAATCCTTGATTCCTGTCATCTCTCATCTTCCACATCTAATTTATCAGCAAGTGCTATTGTCTCTATCTCCAAAATATTTCCTATACCCTAGTACTTATTTACACTACCTCCCTAAACAAAACTATCACCTTCCTCCCCGGAGCTCTGAAAAAGCCTCCTAATTCATCTTCCTTCTGCTCTTGTCCTGCATCAATCCATTTTCCAGATAGCACTTTTCATGTGCTTTTGAAAATACATTATCAGACATCACTTCCAGCAGCTTCACATTACATCTAGACTAAGGACACAGTGTCCTGGCATGACCTCCTCAGGCCTGCCTGATCTGTCCCACCTACCTCTCCGTGCCATTCCCTCCTTCAACTCTCCCCAGCTCCCCCCATCAGCCCCCCACATTCTCACTGCCTGGAACATCGTCCTTCCAGATCTCCTTATGGCTGACTTCTTCCTAGCACTTGGGCTTCAACTGAAGTATCTCCAGCTCAGAGAGGCCTTTGGTGTATCAATTTTAAATATTCTCCCATGACATCCCAGTCACTCTGTAGCTCATTTTCCTGTTTATTATTATCTGCCATTATTTGATTTGATTATAGGTTATCTGTCCCCTGCCACTTCCTGTGTACACTGTCCCTCCAGCATTTGGAACAGGTCTAGAACAGTTGATGTTCAATATATACTTGCTGAATGAATAAATGAATGAACACTTTCTAGAAGTTGCTTGTGGTAGAAAGATGAGAAGAGAAGCAAAAACACAGTGCCCAAAGGAACCATTGTCTAATGAGAGTTTTTACCTACTTAGCACTATCTGTATGTCAGTTCTGCACATGGGAAGTCCCACTGAATCTTCAACAATCCTAAGAGGTATGCGTTGTTATGATTTCTATTTTACATATGAGAAAGTGAGGCATATGGACATTTAATATTTGCCTCAAACTCACATAGCTAGTGAATGGTGGGGATGGGACCCAGGCCTCGCCATCACTGGGCTCCCAGGGAACTTTCTGTGGCCCTACTCATATACTTCCTTTGAGTCTGGAGTAATCAGGGTTGCTATAATGCCACCCTCAGGGGATGCTGGTCTGGCTCAGGGACAAAGCAGCAAGTCTTGACTTCTGCATCTTGTGATTCCTTAAGACTGAGAAGCTCTGCAGGGACCACTCTGCTTTTCCCAGCAGGAGACTGAAGCAGCCTGAGCTTGGTCCAGTGGAAAAGCTGATAGGCTGCTATTATCTCCCCTTCCTACAGATATGAGGCAGCCACAGTGATTTGGGGACAGCAGGAGAGTTATGTGACAATGATTTTTGAAGTTAAGGAATGTATGAAATGACTTCTGCTGGGCCTTGCCAGCCTGCTGAATGTTGATACTCGGGAAGCAGAGGGATAATCAGTAGAGTGACCACCTGTTCTTGGGCCATCTTAGTTCTGGCTGCTGCTGGGGGCTGGTGCCCGTGACCTTGGGTGGGGTCCCCAGGCTGCCTTCAGGAAATAGCACGTTAAGTAATGGAAGCCTCCATCAAAGGGCCATGATAGATCTGTTTTTGGCTGCTCCCTGTTGGGGTGTGATTGATTCCCCCTGGATCCTGTATCCCTCTTCTTACTTATTGAGTGTGGTGATGGATTTTTGACAAGATTGATTTTGACCTGAATACTGCTGAGCTAAATGAATCAACATTGTCAATTTCTCCGCCTGGTCTCGAAGAATAGTTAGGTGGAGAAGGACATCTTTTCTTTCAGTTGAAGTACGTTTAGCTTCTCTGGCTGCCCAGCCAAAGGCATCCCTCTGCCAGGGCCCACTGGCTGCCCTCACAGTGGCCCCTTCTTGTAGCCATGAATGCAGAGGTTGGCTTCCCTCTTCCTTCCAAAGAGGCTCATTCCCTGGTCAGACCTCTCGGTGCCTGTGAGGCTCTGCTTCTCTCAGACACTTTTGCTAGAAATATGAGCCATAAATTGGGCTTGACTGAGTGAAGAGGAGAGAGAGATTTTTGTCTCATCTCTCTCAGAGCTGTGATTCCTTAATCGGCACATTGCTTACTTCCCCCCAAACCTCGGATTCGTATCCAATCTTGAAGGCGCTGCTGATGTATGGCCACTAGCTTCTCAGAATGGGATTTTCACATTAATCTTTGCACCCTCAGAGTCTAAACAGTTTACATGAATGGTTCTAAGACACTTCGGTTTTCCTGCCTCTCTCTGCTTTCTCCAGATTTACATAGCTGGATCCACCGCTGGGCTCACCTGTGCATTCTGGCTTCCTGGGTCCTGCCTGGGAGAGGAAGGGGTGCAGAGAGTGGAGGAAGTTGGACGGGAGAGGGAGCTACCGTTGCTCCTGGCCTCATCTGTGTCTGAAGAATGATTACCCTGAGGGGTGGGCATTGTTCTCCTCCTTAAAACATTCATACTGTTTTTGAGACTGTCTAATAATTGACACAAGATGACTACCCATTGCTGCTAAAGGCTGTCTGCAGTGCTCCTCATTCATTGCATCTGATCCTTAGAACAACCCTGCAGAGTATGGATGTACGGGGCTCGCAAGGGTCAACAGCCTGCTCAAGAGTGCCCAGCTAACCTGGTGCTCTTTCTACCATGCCCCACTGCTCTGCCACCCAGTGGGGGTTTGAGATAAATCACACGCAGATCTGACAGTTCAGGCATGATGTAGGCAGGTTCCCCAGTCAGCTGGCCGGGCCCCACCAGACCCTGAGCCAACTGAGTACGCAGCTTTCCTAGGGAGGAGAATGAGGCACCTATCGGGGGCTCCCTGGTCCCTGGCCTTACCCTGGAGCATCCCCCACCAAGTGCTTCTCCAGGACCTGGCTCTGGGTAAGGATGGCTGGCTGAACTCTTGGGCCTCTTGGCCTTAGGAATACAGCACTGCTTCCTGGGCTGGATGCCAGCTCCCAGCTCTCAGATTGTGTCCCTGATCTCTCATTCCTCATTCTCTCCCTTCGTTCTCAATTTGCTTTCTACGCCCATTATTCTTTAACAATTATTTTAACAATGACTTTAGCTTCCAGGGAAGCTCCCTAACTCATCATCAAAGAGACCTCAGTAGCCAATGACAGAACGCGGCCTTCCTCCAGGTCAGGAGGAACCCGGGCGGGGTCCCTGCTGAGATAATGAGCCATGAGGCCAGGATCCATGACTCCTGAGTCCAAGTCTGTAGCCTTTTTCATGACACCACATTTCCACCTTCAGCCATTCTCTTCCCACACAAACAACCCATTGACATTTTTATAACTTTATTAGACTTAGCTCACATTGTTCTCAAACTGGGGACATGTAATTTGGTTTGAGGAGGTGGGGTTTCCTGAGTACTCTCGCTGCAGGCTTAGCCTGAAGATTATTATAGGGTAGAATATTCTAGAGAGGAAAGGGCCACTGCTTCATAACTGGGCCTGTAATGAAATGAATAGTCCTGCTTTTTGTTGGATAGGCCCCTCTGAGCTAATAGCAGGTCACAGCAGTGCAGGTCCCAGGAGAGTGGCACTCCAACCTGAGGAAGGAGTGACCCCTTCAAGCTGGGAGTCTCTGGATCCAGAGGTCAGCCTGCTCTTCCTGCCCCATGCCCATCAGACACCGTGGGCGCGCTGAGAGAGAGAGGAACTCAGGAGGGTGCTCAGAGGCTGTGAGCAGAAGGAATGGCAAGGTGGACTGCCTGCAGCTGAGGCCTATACATCTGCAGGCTTTTCCCAAGGACCAACCTTCAGGCAGAGGAGCCCATGGGATGTTGAGGGAAGACAAGGGGCAGCTATCTCCTCTCATTGGGCAGGAGCTGGGGCCAGGAGAGGGCAGAGCTGTGGGGACAGTCCAGGCCGCCAGGTGGGTGCTTCCACCAGAGTGGAAGGGTGGGGATCTCTGGTCTCTGTCAGACTCTGGGGGCTCAGCCTTTCTGATGCTCTCACAAATCTGATTTAGTTTTCTCCTAGTAATTCATCTCATCCTGACAGCTTTGGGGAGGGATTAGCTGCCAGAAGGCTCTCTGTTGCCTTACAACACCAGGGAAAGCCAAGTCAACAGGGAACGCCTCTTCATGAGCGCTAACAAATTCTCAAGAAAAAAAGTGCAGACGTGCAGACTCAAAGGGGCCAGGTCCGTCAGAGAGCTCTCTCTTCTAATAAAAATTCCAGGTCCAGGCCCCAGTAGCTGAAGGTTCTGCCCTGGGCCGGTCCCTGCTCAGTAATGTCTTCTCCCTTGTCTCCCCTCCACCCCTACCCCCACCTTCACTGAGTGATCTGATTTGTGCTGTGAGTAGTGCAGATACCTCCTGAGATCAGCGTGGATGATTCTGGACTCCTTCCATTGGGGTCATTTTACTGACCGGTTATTCATCTGGGTCCAGTGGGAGAGGGTCGCGGGGGATGTCTGGCTGTCGCTTAACTCCTTTTTTGCTAGTTTGTCCTCTGCCTAGTTAACGTAGGAGCTTCCGGTGCTGCGCAGAGGCAGCTGTTCCCCAGGGCAGGGTGCAGCCACCTCCCGCCCCAGTGACCCGCAGTGAATCTGGTGGTTGTGTCTGGTCTCACTAGCTGGCACCTGCAGAGTGCGTGGGCCCCTGCTCTGTTGTTTCCGTCTACAAATCTAGTCTAAAATGTCTCAGGACTGATCTTCACTATCTTGAACTCATCTGCTATGGAATAGGCAGGTTATAAAAAAGACAAATCATTTACAGAGAAAGATCTCCCTATGCCAGGAGAAGAAGTAGACAGAGATAAATGGAAGGAACTGCTCTCCAAGATTCTTAGTCACTTCCTTTTCTTTATAGGGGCAAGCTAGTTTGCTTTCCACCAGAGCATTTCCCTCCAAAGATGCAGGTGTGTGGAAACGAGACTGCAGGGAGAACTTCCAGGCAACAAAAGATGTGAGACTATAGAAGGGGTGCTATAGCTGGGCTGATGGAGGAGGAGGCCTCTCTGGACTTTGCCCAGGGGATGCTGGCTCTCTGATATGAAGGAAGAAGATGGGGAGGAAGGTTCTACCTTGATCTGAGCATCGCAGAAGCTTCCTTCCCTGAGGATCCTGCAGCAGTCAAGCCACCAGCTTTCACAGATGATGGCTCACACTGAAATAACTTGTTCCTAGGGTAGTTGGTGATCAATGACTCAAATTAAATCTTAGCAAAGTTTTTTTTTTTTCCTTCCTGACACTTTATAGGTTTCTCTACTTGTCTCCTCCCTGGATGGCTGTATAAGCCAGATGATGGCTACCTGAACACTCTAGAAAAAGAATTCACAGAGAGTTTCACAGGGGTGAGTGAACTCTTGGATTGGCTGCGGGTGGGGGTTCCACCTGCTAACACCCAAACCAGCAATAACCCTTTCTGGGCAGCCACCCACTGTTTCTCTACCTAATTCCCCTTTCCCTGTTTATTGTTTCAGCCTTCCTGGGTTGGTAGGAGCTGTTTCCTGCACCCCAGCCTCCCTCCCTAGTTCACATGGTTTCAGCTTCTAAATCAGGTTATCTCTCTGGTCTGCATTCCCAGTAACTGAATTATCTTTACATGAGTACACAGAGGTCAGGGCAGGGTGGGAGGGGCTGTCTGGGCTAGGGATTGTCTTCCTGGCCGCTCCCTATACTAGGTCTGAGCAGCCTCCTAAATGATGCTCCTGATCTCTTCTTCTCCCTCTGCAGCACAGCCTCGCAGTCTGGAGGGAGAAGAGGGCAAAGCGGTCTTCACGGACGCCACCTACTGCCTGGCTGGGCAGAGAGCCAGTGGATCAGAGAGGCCGGCTCTGTTCTTGGCAGGAAATGAGGAGCTGGCATGGAAATGCCACCCAGGCTGGGAACAAGATCTATGGAGTGGCAGCCTGAGTGGGTGAGGTGAGGGGGAGCACAGGACAACCCAAGGCTCTCTTGTCAGCAGCGCCAGTCCACAGGGATCTTCAGTGGTCAGCATTCCAACATGCTGGACTGGGCTGGGCCATGGAAACCCACTCTTTGTCAGCAAATCCCAAACTTTAGTGCACCTCTGTATCACCTTGGCAGGAGGGTAGTATTTAAAAGGCCGTTTCCCAAAGCCTAGCTCAAGAGTTGGATCAGGAAGTTTGGGATGAAGCCTGATAATTAGTCTTTTAATAAGCCTTCCTGGCAGGAGACGACTTTGAGAAATGTGGGTGTAGAGATTCAGACAAGAAAGCTAATAGGGCCATTGAAAGCCTTTTACCTACCAGAATGGGATCAATACACACTTCCCCAACCTTGAAAGCAAGGTTTCTCCTAATACTATCCTTGGAGCCACCCAACCCTCACACTCCCATTAAAGTCACTGGGGGTGTTTGCTAAAATGCAGACTATGGGTTCCCAACACAGATGTAATTGAATCAGATTCTCTAAGGGTGAGGACTTGAATATACACTTACAATAAGCACCCTAATAATAATAATAGCCTAGGTTCACATAGTGTTGACTCTGTGACATGTTCTTTAATATTAGCTCATTTAATATGTACAACAATTTGTGAGGTAGGTTATATTATTATTCCATTTAGCAAATGATGAAACTGAGACCCAGAGAGATAAAGTAACCTGCCAAGGTTATACCACTACTTAGTGACTGAACTGGGATTCAGACTTAGGTGCTGCCAAAGTTGGGCTCCTAATGTAGGAGAAGAAAAATATGTGTCCTCTACTATCTTATGTTTAGTGCCTGGAGCCTTTGAATTAAACTGACGAAAGGTAGATTAGCAGGAGGAAAAATACAGAGTTTATTTACATGTGTAACAGACATACATGTGGTTGAGCTCTGTGATGAGTAACTCAAAGGGGTATTAGAATTTGGGGCTTATGTACCATCTTAACAAAGGATAATAAAATGTGGAGAATAAGGGAAATAGGTTAAGGGGTGGCTGGGATACAGTTTACTATGGGAAGGTGAATATATGAGGAAAACTAATATTTGAGGTAAGATAAGGGTTATTTTAGTAAGGTTTACTTATGTAGACCCATGTGGGCACTGATGTTTTGTCTTTAATATAAGGGTTGTTCACTGTATGGAACAGGGAAGGGGGAACACCTTCGCAAAGGGAAAATTATGCACTGCTTCTAGGCAGATAGAAAGAAGGTAGAGAGCTCTTTCTGCATTTGCTACATCTTAATTGCCTTCAGTGGTATACTTTGGATGGCATGTTCTGATTCCCTTTGCTAACCAGCATACCACATAGCCCAGCTTCTTCAGATGGAGGCTAAATCTCAAAACCCCTTATTAGTCATAATTGCCAGCTTCTGACCAACTCTGCAGTAGAGGGAAGAACCTGAGCAGAAGCTGATGTGGTGGTTGCTGAAGGTACAGGCCAGGAGGCAACTTGATGATCTGTGAAGAGCACTGCTCTGGGAGTCAGGAGACAAGGATGTACTAGGAACATGCCAGGTGACAGTAGACAAGTCGATTCTCCTTTCAAGGCCTTGGTTCCAGCCATCTGTCAAGATGATGCTAAGCTGAATGACTTCTAGATTTCTTCTCAGCTCTGGCATTTGAAAATTATGTGCATTTCTCTTTCTGAGCAAGCTGAGGCAGTTTCCTGGAGGCTCTGTGTGTATGTGTGTATGTCGTAGGGAAGAGGACAGTTATATGTGGGGGAAGTAGCCCCAGCCCAAATCAGGCTGAGTGTTTGTGTGTGGCTGCTGTAAGTCTGGGTGTATCCCAGGCCAGGCCAGTGGGGAAGGGTTGGAACTTACAAGGGCAGGACTTGCACTGAAACCAAGGCTATTTCTCTCTCAGCTGTTTGTCTAGTTTTTTCCTGAAACAATGCCCTTAGACTCACCTAAGGAGAGAATGAAAGGCATAGAGACTGGGACAGCTGTGGAGATAACATAGAAACAGCTTCAGGGTAACCGAGACCTAGAAGTAGGCACCAGCTTGTGCCAACTATACAGTCTTATTTTCTACTTAGAAGCCAGCTCCAAGTAGCAGGTTGGGCAGGGCCAGGTGGGGCTGGACATCCTTTTGTGGTGTAATTCAATTTCTTGGGCCAGTTCAGGCCTATGGAGAGCTCCATGGGAATGATCCACTGGGGAAAAGCCAGCCCCTACATTGATCCTGCAACTTCCTTGTGTAGGCTCAGCTATCTAGTAGCACATAATGTGGTGACGGACACTGAGTCCTTCTCTGACAATACAGCTTGATCTGCAGTCCTTTCATCTCAAAGAAAATGGCCAGCAAGGAGCCCATTCATGGGGCCTTGTTGGACAACTCCACCTACACAGTCTTCAGTGGTGCTCTGGAGAACAGAAGCTGACAAGAGGCTATGGTATGTGTGTGTCTATGAGTGTGATGAGTGGGTGGTCAGGCACTGGTGTTTGATGAGAAGCCACTGGTTGTTGTTACCTTTGCAGCGAGAGACCGTCATCTAGTCTCAGCTCCTATCTTTTATTTTTTTTAAGATGGAATCTCACACTGTTGCCCAGGCTGGAGTGCAGTGGCGCAATCTTGGCTCACTGCAAGCTCTGCATCCCAGGTTCACACTATTCTCCTGCCGCAGCCTCCCGAGTAGCTGGGACTACAGGGGCCTGCCACCACGCCCGGCTAATTTTTTGTATTTTTAGTAAAGACAGGGTTTCACTGTGTTAGCCAGGATGGTCTCAATTTCCTGACTTCGTGATCCACCCACCTCAGCCTCCCAAAGTGCTGGGATTACAGGCGTGAGCCACCGCGCCCAGCCCTCAGCTCCTATCTTAAAGCAGAGAATGCCCAACCCTCCACATCTCCGGGGGTGAAGGAGGTGGTGTGCTCAGGCTGTCTTTCTTGGTGCTCTTCCTGGATGGTCCCAAGACAGCTTCAACTTGGATATGGTTGGTGGCAGGGCGGGAATGCCAGTGCATTTAGCAGCTGGGCATTGGCCAACCAAGCAATTTACAGGGTTGAGGGACTGGCTTCAAGCAGCATCCCTTGGGTCATAATGAGAAACCACCAGCCCTGCGGTCATCTGTGTGATGAGTATTTGCTTGTAAAGCAAGATGGTGGGTGGAAGCTCGGAGGGACCTTAGAAGAATGCTGCAGTGAACTGAGAGGGGAGACCTCTGAAAGAATGAAGCCCAAGTTCCTGCTAATGGAGTAATTATTATCCTGCTGGTCTCCAAAGCACATCCTATAACCTAAAGCAGCATCTGTGTCTGCATCACTTCATGCTGAACCACAGCTGTGACACATCCTCAGATTCCAAGTCTGTTGCTTCAGAAGACAGGGAATGTGCCCGCACTCTCTGATAGAGGTGGGCACAAGGTGCTTCAACAGTTTAGTGATTCCTCCTCCATCCAGACCTTCTTGATCCCCCTGGTCTGACCTGAGTGGTCCTTTCCTCATACTCAGCTCTGCACCTTCCTTATCACATTGTATCATAATTGCTACAGGTCAGTCTTCAGGTAGATTGAGAGCTCCCAAGAACAGGGACTTGCCCACTGTCTTGCCCATCTTTGTGTCCCCAGCCCTTGGCATATGGCATGGCTCAGCTCAGGAGCTCTGTTAAAGGTTGTTGAAGGTTGTTGAGCGGATTGTGGGCAGGTCTCTAGGAGCTTTCTGCCTAGACAGACCCTCAAAATCCCTTTCTTAGTGGTTCACCTCCTTCTCCCAGGCCCTGTTTCTCCCAGAGAAATACCTCCTCCAAAGCAAGGAGGAGGAGGCTGAGCACATGGTTGTTGTGGAAGGACACTTGGGGCTGACAGCTGCATGGTTGAATCATGAAAATGGCACCCTCACTGGGTGAAGACTTCAGCTGCCCAACACTCCACCCAGGGTTGGAATGAGAACCACAGGCTCCCTTCCTCCTGGAGTGGCAGGCCCTCAGCTTCCCTCTAGCCAATCCATCTAGGCAGATAGGGAACTGCTGTCTGGCATCAGAGGTTTGCCTTGTTGTGGGTCAGGTAGAAAAACAGCTTGCTTCCCGAGGAGAAAGTAGAAATTTGTCGGTACACAAGGGTAAATATTGAGTGTGATATGCTGCTAATTAGCTGCACAAAGGCCATTAGCATTAACGAGCTCTGTCTCTGTGGCTCAGTCCCTCTGCCGTGAGCAGTAGCACCATTGCTTTGGTCCAGGCTCGCTGGCGGTGGCTCAGTGTGCTAGCTACTGCTGTGCGTTTTTCTGATGCCTTTGTCTTGGAAGAAAAATAAAGACAGCTAGAATTACAACGAAGTCCCTTTTCTTTTAACATTTCTTGGAACAAATGCAGAAACTTCAGGTTAAAGATACACTAAAAAGATTTTATTTGTTTCACATTGCCAATCTTAATCATGCCTTCTCCTCAGACTTTGGACAACATAGGCTGGAATTGAAGAAAGCAGTAGGGTGGAGGAATGATCATAACTAGAATTTTAAGGGAATATTTACTACATACCAAACACAGAACCATACACAACCTTGTTTAAGCCTCACAAGAACCACATAAGATGGATTCTATTATCCTTATTTTGCATCTGCGGGGGAGTGAAACTCAGAGAGATTAAGTAACTTGCCCAAGTTCCTCCAGTTAATAAATGAAAGAGCTAGGATGCTTCAGCTGTGCCTGAATCCAGAGCCCATGATCTTAACCACGACACCAAACTCCTTGGAAGAGAGTGCAGAAAGGATCATACTGAACAGTCTTGCCTCTTCAAAAGTGGGGGAGAAGAAGAAAATCAACAAAGGATTTGTTCGTCATTTATTAGTAAAGATATTTATTTATGGTTTAACATCTACTATGTACTGGGTTTGGGGGTGTAATATAGTGTTCTTGCTCCCATAGGGGCTGCCATTAAGTGATGATATAATATAAACAGATAACTATAATAAAAGGTAGCATGGTCTGTGGTAAAGATACACAGTGTGTATTATGATAGCATGAGTTAGGGGGACCTAAATGTATGTAGGGGTATGAAAAACATGACAGAATCTTTTAATCTCTTAGTCTTTTTTGGAAATATTTTTTAAATCTTTTTAATTGGCAAGGAAGTGAACTGCAGTAGATGGTGAAGTGCATCCTGGAGGATGCACTGCACGAGCTATAAGCCTCAAGGAATAGTCTGTGTTAGGTAAAAGTAGCAGGGCAGGGGCACTGCTGGTTGAAGGGTCACTTGGAGCAATGACTCGGAGGTGAGATACAGCAAGGTGTGTGAAGGGAGGACTACAAGTACGTTTCTGTTTATAGAGCATGAAATGTGGGGCAGGTAGTAGTGAGGAATGAAACTAGGGGAAGGTGAAAGTAGGTCACAGAGGGTCTGATAGGTAAGGCAAGGGAGCTTGGACTTTATTCTCAGCAAAATGGGGCTCCTGACAGACTTTTAAGCACAGGAATGGCATGGAAGATGAGATTGATAAGAGTGAGATTGGCAGCTGATGGGTGAACGGTGGCTAGAGGCTGCTACAGTAGCTTGGGCAAGAATGGTGGTGGCCTGAATGTGAACAATAGTTGTAGGGATGGAGATAGGGGACACATTTGATACACATTTGGGAGGTAGAATTAGCAACCCTCAGTGGTTGTCTAAATATAAAAGGCTTGAGGGAGAGGGAGGAGTCAGGAATAGCACTCAAGTCTCTGCCTTGGGAAATTTGATATGGGTAATGACATGTTATTTACATGTAAGGTCTGGGGACAGGGTGTGGTTCAGTTTGGGGCATGCTGAGTGTGGCATTACTATGGAATACCTACGTGGAAATATGTAATACACAGTTGGATATGAGGTATAGGGCCTACAAAAGCTGCTTGGAGCATCCTGATAACAACTGAGACACTAAGGATGTTTGGGATCACCCAAGGTGGTTGTTGTTGGAGAAGAGTTGGTGTGCAGTGCACGCCCACGCTCAGCGTCTTACCACTCTTGCCTAACTCTGTCTCTAGGGTAGAATCAAATCCCTGATTGCTATATCTGAGCTTATCTCTCTGATCCTCAGTGAGACCACTGTCTTAGTCCATTTGTGCTGCTATAATGAAAGATCTGAGACTGGGTAATCTGTAAAGAAGAGAAATGTATCTTCTCATAGTTCTGGTGGCTGGGAAGTCCAAGATCAAGGTACCAGCGGGCAAGTGCCCAGTCTCTGCTTCTAAGATGGCACCTATTGCTGCATCCTCTGGAGGGAAGGAGTGCTGTGTCCTCAATGGCAGAAGGGCCCAAAGGGGTGAAAAGAGGCAGACTCCCTCCTTCAAGCCCTTTTGTATGGGCACCTAATCCCATTCATGAGGGCAGAGCCTTCATGACTTATCACCTCTAAAGACTTCACCTCCCAGTACTGCTGCACTGAGGATTAAATTTCAACCTGAATTTTGGAGGGAACAAAAACATTCAAACCATAACAGCCAGATGTTTCCAGTTCTTCTCCTCCACAAGTGTAGCCCCCTTGGGATTATACAGGAAGATCCACTGGCAGCAATATAACTCTAGAACTCCTTCCCCATGTTTCCTGACATGGAAATGGCAAAGAATTATTGGATCTAGCAGTGGTGCAGGGGAAATGATTACTGTCTTCTCTGTCTCCACTATTCCCAGGTATTCCAGCTCTTTCTCACTCTCCAATTCTCTTCTTGTTGGGTTGATACTGCAGTGGGGGTTTAATCCTGGATAGGTTGATAGTGCATAGGGAATCCTGATAGTTAAAAAGGGTTAGGCACAGCCTGCTCTATGCTTGAAATTGACTCTAATGGTTCTTTCCTGCTTCTAACCCTTTTCTCCCAACCCCACCTAATACTATCTATCTGGTCAAGGGTGATTAGGGACCCTCCCCAACCCTTATCGCTCTCTGAACAAGACGCTTACATTTTGATGAAATTGCATTTCATTAAAATATACATATCCTTTGTTTCATTTTCTTACATCATTTCATCCCGCTTTCCAGACAGCTCCCTAATGTGACAAATTCCTTAGGATGATATCTAGGTCCAGCAGTAGTGGGCCAGGTGGGAAAAGAAGAACAGTTATTGAGAGGTACCAAGGAAGTAGGTACAAAAGCAGTGCCATGAATTAGTCTAAAGGCCAAGCTAAGAGCAGAAGAGAGAGGAATGAATAGCAGGATTAGCAGTTAGGAGAATCAAAACCAGGGTGAACCAGAATTAAGTGGACAATGTGTGGTGATGAACTGAGACAAACTCCTGCTTTCTTCTATCAGGAAAGAGACTTGAGGATTGGAAATTATATAATAGGAGCTGGTATCTACCATCCCGGATGGCTCAGGCACAGCTGCTCACGGTTAATGTGATGGCTAATGTAATGTAAGCCAGGCTGAGGAAGGGGTCAAAAGTTGTTTAGCACAGTGATTCAAGGGTAATTTTTCTGCAAGGAGCAAGGTCAAAGACACATTAAAGGAAAGCCTCTATTCTCCTCAGATGAGGTCAGATAGAGGGAAAAATAGCCCTTACATTAGGTTAATGTTTTTGTTTCTAAGATAACTAGTAAAGAAACTAGATCAGCAGGCTGAAATTAGAGCACTCATCATTTCCATTCCTCTTAAAAATAGAAAAAAAAAACACCTTTAGTAGGACTGACATCCTACTAAACTTAAGGCTGATTTTGCAAAGCAAAGGAGGAGAAGACATCTTCCTTAGGTGCAGCAGGGGTAGTTTCTAGAAAGACGTGTATGGGATATAGATTTGGAGGCTTGAAAGAGGGGGATGGAAGGGTTCATCCAAGTGGGATAGATTTCTTCTGAAGACCTAGGCCTCCTTTCCTTGGGTGATAAAATGGAACAAGCAAGATAGGAAGAGTTATTCTACATCATACTGGACTGAGAGATCTACCTCACCCTTTGGCAAAAGAACTCAGAAAATGTTATATCTGGAAAGACTGGTGAGGCAGGAAGTATATAAGGAAAAGGCAAGGCTTCTACATTACAAAGCTGCAGGGGGTACCACACACATGGGATTCAACGTAGAGGACTCCTTCTGGAATTTGGCAACATGGCACCCCTGAGTACAGAGAACATTTGCTTCCTGTTCAGCCTTCGGGGTGTGGTGACCACCTGCTGGTCTTGTCTGCCTAGGAATGTTTCTCATTCTGTTAGCTAAGAATGTTGTTTTTCCCCTGGGAACTCTCCCTCTCCCCACTTTACTACCAATTCCATGAAGTCTTCCTGGGACTCTCTAGTGGGGATTGAAGCTAGCCAATCTCTCCTTAAAATCCGAACTGTAAGTAGAATTACACAAGGCCAGAAATTGTTGGAGCTGATGCATTTTACAGTAACTCCCTGAGAAGATTGTTTATTACTTCCAGTGCCACTCCTAGCCCTTTGTGATGCTTAGAAAAGACATGGAGCTCAGGGAATTGAAGCATCTTTCAGCAAAGAAAAAGTCACCCTTTCTCCAGGCAGACAAAACCCTCTATGGAGAGGCAAGGCTTGGTGAGCAGAGAACAAACTAAATCCACCCTAATTTACCTGGTCAGACAGATGCCCTGATAACCCTGAAACCCCTATATCCTTTCCTCTACTTTTGGAAGCCTAGTTGTTCAGATTTTCTTTCAATTCTCTTACTGCCCCATACCCTTCAACTTAAGTTAGCTAGAGTATGTTTCTGTTGCCTGCTATAAAATAACCCCTAAGAGATACATAGCAGTAATATGGTGGAGACAGAGCTGAGGGAGCACCAGCCCCCATTGTGAATTATTCAGCTGAAGCAACACTGGAGATACTTATGGGACATCAGTGGCCCAAATAATAACTGAGTCACAGGGAATTATAAAAGTCAATTCCCTGATGTTTTTTCTCATAGACTGACATACACACAGACATACATACAGGTGCACACACACATACACACACACACACACACACACACACACACACCCCTCTTCAAGGCAGAAGAGGAGGGATCCTGTCACTCAGATTACATTTAGCCTTCTGTACTTATTGAGGGGGCAGGTGAGGGAGGGGATAAAAAGGACCTGTGCCAGATGGTTTATGTCAGCCCAGATGATTTCAAATCTCCTAAGATTCATTCTTGTTCTACCATATAAAATCATTTAATTTAATTAATTAATTTATTTCCATCATGAGGTAGTGAGTTCCACTGGATTGATGGGTTTCTTCTTCACCCATGACATATTTGCACCATATCAGAGCACTTTGGAAGCTCAGTCTTCACTAAGCCAGCAATTTTTTTTTCCTTTCTACATATTTTTCTGTTTTTAACACCTCTTCCTGCTTGTCTATCTTCCTTCCCTCTTGATAGTCAATGTAAGAGGAAGGAGGAGGTATAATATTGAAATGGGAGAGCTCACTGGCCCCCCAACAGGACGTACAACGGGGTGTAACTCATCTGTTTGGCTGCTGTGCATGCTCAAACACTTTATGGGAGAAGAAGCATGTAGATGAGCAGGTGCAGGAGCTGGGGAGAGTGCTTTTGGGCTCTAGCCCCATGGTAGCATCTGGGGTGGGTGCCTGTGACTTCCAAATCCCCAGTGGGAGTGTGACAGTGCTCTTTTAGCAGTTGCCATCTGCAGATGGCTTAAGTGTTAACCAGCTCAGTGCCCTCTTGGTACACAGGTAGGTTCTTGTCTCATGTCCAGGATGAATCAGGTCACACGGACAAATTGAAGGATGGTAAATGGGAAAGATTTTATTGCTGGATGGAGGTGGCTCTCAGCAGGATTGATGGGGAGCTAGAAAGAGGATAGAGTGGGAAGATGATCTTCCCCTGGAGTTTGGTGGTCCCATGGCTGATCTCCTCTCTGACCATCCACGGTCGAACTCCTCTCGATGTTCAGACACTCTTTTTCTTTTCTCCTTCTCTGCTGTACCTCTCTGCTGCCCTGCTGCTCTGCCCTTCTGTTCATCTGCTTGTGGAACCTGGGGTTTGGGGATTATATGGGTACAGGATGGGAGGCGTGGTGGGCTAAAAGTCCATATTTTGGCACCAAAACAGGAATGCCTGTTCCCATTTAGGGCCTTGGGTTTCCAGGCTTGAAGGTGGGGTCTTTGCCGGGGAACCACCCTCTTCTACCCAGCATTTCCCTGCCTCCTGCCTGTATCACCATGTGGCTTTGGAGATGGTAAATCCAAATTTAAATATCAATTTGTGTTTGCTAGCTATATGACCCCAGATAAATAACTTACCCTTTTGAGCATGTTTTTCCCTGTCTACAAAGAGGCATGATATCTGGAGTGGGCATTTATTGTTTTTGCTAGCCAGCATCTATTCCTCTTCCTCTTTCTTCTGTAACAGGAACCACATTTTCTGCTGAGAATCCCTCTGCTGGCCTGGAGGCCTGATGCTTTGCAAAGGAGGAAGCATTAGTGCCTACCCTTTCTCTCTGGAGATGGACATGTGACTCAGGCATGACCCTATTAGGCCACTGTGTCTCCCAGTAAAGGAGTGGGTTCATGAGTGACCATGTGACTCAATCTAGGCCAGTGGAAATCATGGCCAAGACCTGGATTCAAATCATTCAGAAAGACTTAGGCCTGGAGCTGCTGAGAGCTACTGAGTTGAGGAAGGTTGTCAGAGTGACTCCTAATAAGACAAAGCAGAGCTGAGAGAGAGACACAATGTCATGATGACATCATTTGTTCAGTTCAATCCAGAAGGACTTGACACCAAAAGTTCCCTGGATTTGGATGCTTTTAGTTACATGAGTCAATACCTGACTCTCCTTTTCTGTTAGCCTGTTGGAATTAGGCTTTTGCATACTTGCACCTGAGAGTCCTGACTGATATGATACTATTTACCTTTCATTGCTGTGATAAGGGTGAGAATTTAAATATGAACAATGTCTGGAATATGGTAGATGGTCAATAAATGGTAGCCTTTGTTATTTCCATTGTTTTTATTGCTGCCATTTTTTTCACAGGTGATCCAGAGTCCTAACTGTCTCCTTTCTCATCCCTTCAACCAAACTTTCCTGAGCAACTCTGATGCCAGGCATTTCTAGCACTGTGACAGAACCTGAGGACAGAGGGCCCTGCTTCAAAGGTAACCACCTGCCTCCTTCTGCTATCACAGGGCTGACCTCAGTGCAGCAGAGGGCAGAGCTTGGAGGCAGCTGCTGAGAATCTGCACTCTAAAGACACCCACCTAAATCACGAGCTTTACATCTGGGCAGGCAGCCAGACCTCCTGACCATATCCTGGACTGCGGACTTTGGATGGTGGAACGGGGGTGGAATTGAACATTAAATGAGCAACATGCTAATTCCATGCAAATGAATATCTATTTTGAATCAACAGCTTGGACACTTTTTCTAGGAGGGCTGAGGCAGCAGGAATCTAAAGAGAGGATGAGAGGGGGAGGGGTTTCTCTCAGAGGCAGCAGAGAGTGCAAGGGGGCCTCCAGGCTGAGCGGAGCCACCTCCTGCCCACAGTTCCTAATGCTATTTGATTGGCTCATTAGCAAGTATGAAACACGGGAAGTCAAAAAAAAAGAATAAAGAAAAAAACCCCAACTCTGGAAAGAATAAACTAACAGATGGAGACTTAATTCAATTTGCATCCAACCTACCCTAGCACCAAGGACTTTGTTTGCTTAACAATGGAGACCCTGGGGGTGGGGAGAGGTCCCTCCTGCAGGGGGGCTGATGGGAATGATCCCAGATCATCTCTTCCATGCTGCTCTTATCTCTTCCTGGGGGCCAGATGGGTATTCTTGTTTTAAAGCTCCTCTCCCTTGGGCTGGTCCTGAATTCATTCTCTGATCCAGAAAGAAAGATTCTTGGGTAGAAATGAAGCTGGTATTGTGGGAAGGATGGGGTGGGGAACTGTGGGTAGCGGCAGCAGAGGGGGATGAAAAGCCATTCAGAAGCCAAGAGACTAGGTCAGGGGGACACCTGCCTCCACATCTCAGCCCGCCCCCAAACCCCACACCCAGAGTGAATCAGAAGGCCAGGTAGCTGGGAAGCTGAGACTCAACCCAGGTCTGCCTGACTCCAAAGCCTGCATCCTTTCCACTGTATATCCTGCTCCCAAGACCTGGATCCAAGCCTTGCTCTGCCACTAACTAGCTGTTTTGATTGTCATTAGGTGGCCGGGCGCAGTGACTCGCGCCTGTAATCCCAGCACTTTCGGAGGCTGAGGCGGGGGGATCACGAGGTCAGGAGATCGAGACCATCCTGGCTAACACGGTGAAACCCCGTCTCTACTAAAAATACAAAAAATTAGCCAGGCGCGGGGG
The DNA here is from genome assembly GCF_000951035.1 of Colobus angolensis palliatus. Taxonomy (NCBI): domain Eukaryota; kingdom Metazoa; phylum Chordata; class Mammalia; order Primates; family Cercopithecidae; genus Colobus; species Colobus angolensis. The sequence goes on along the minus strand of NW_012120709.1, from coordinate 19,263,210 downwards.
CGGGCGCCTGTAGTCCCAGCTACTCAGGAGGCAGAGGCAGGAGAATGGCATGAATCCGGGAAGCGGAGCTTGCAGCGAGCCGAAATCATACCACTGCACTCCAGCCTGGGCGACAAAGTGAGACTCTGTCTCAAAAAAAAAAAAAAAAAAAGATTGTCATTAGGTGACCCGAAGTCTCTGAACATTGAGATTCCTCTTTTGATGAGCAGAAATAATAGCCAAATGAACCTCGCCATAGCTGCTGTGCAACAAATATCAAAAGTGTGGATGTAGAAGCATTGTATGCTGTTTGCTTTTCTATCCAGGTTCTCACATTAGGGATAATCATTGTTAGGGTCTAGGGTGTCACTCACCTTCCTCCCCTCTAGGGAGCTAACGGATGGGGTATATACACAAAGAACAGTAACCAAATGGGAAAAGATGAACTACTTTACAGCATGGCGGTGCCAAGCTCTGGCAAAAGCCAGATAAGAGACTATGGCTTAGGCCAAATCCTGAAACAGAATCCTGGGACACAAATCATGCTTCCCATGGCCTACAGGGAGAGAGGAAAAGAGAGAGATGGCCTGGCATCCCAGTGTGCATGTCTGACTAATCACAGGGTGTGAGTTGTAGGCCTATCTAAGTCTCCCAGGTGCAAAAAGGAACAGAGAAAACCAGGGTGGTCACATTTGGTTTTAGAAGGGTCCAGGTATATGCAGGGGAGGAATAACTTTTCCTATACCCTCTTAAGTTCAGTGGCTAGGCCTGACAACTAAGTTGACATAGAGTAACAAGATAAAACCATACAAATTTTATTTAATATTTTTATGCGCACATGGGAGCCTTCATAGGAAAAACAAAGATCTGAAGAAGTGGTTGGGACCAAGAGTTTATGTACCTTTTTAAACAAAGATTAATAAATTTTTGAAGAAGTGATGACACAAAGAAAAAGGATGTTAAACTTCTAAGAATGGTAATTTGTGGGAAAATGATGAGGAAGTATGTGGGGGGAAAATAATGGAAGAGAAGGATTATTTTAGTAGGTTTGTTTGTGCAGATCCATTTCAGCATTGACTCCTAGTCTCTGATGGTAAGAATATTCTCTATCTGATGGAGGAGCCAAGGGCTTGGCCCTCTGAAGATTTCCTGAAAAATCAACTCACAAAAGGCAGATAATTTGGGGAAAAATATACAAATCTATGTAACATGTACACATGGGAGCCTGTAGAATGAAGATCCAAAGATGCAGGGAAAATTGTCCATTTTTATGTTTAGGTTCAACAAACTATGGACAGCCATGTAGAAATATGATTGGACAAAAAGGGTCTGATCTTATGCTAATAGATTGAGTATGGAAATCCAGCAAGGGCTGTCTGTCTAGATTCTTCTTGGCATCTCTGAGCATGAGTTCCATCCTCCTGGGTATAGGACAGGCCTCTCTCTGGAATCAGAATCTTATGACCTACAGTTAAACAAAGTAGATTGGATAATTTCTTCATGGCCAATTTTTACATAGAAAGGTAGAGGAAAATTAGAGTAATATTTTTAAGTTTTATTAGTGACTTTGGGGAAGAGGAGTTCTGGTTTCTGAGATACCCCTCGGGGAACAGGGATTCTCATTTTTATGGCTGGCCTCAGGGGAGAATGGGACTAAGAGAGAGAGGAGGGCAGGAGAAGATCGGAGAAACACTTTCACTTCTGAGGCCTTCCTTTTGCAATATTGCTTTCTAAGCCCCAACATGGGTACAAGGAGGGCACCTTTCTCACAGAAAATCTTATTGCCTGCTTTTAGGTAGAAAGGGAAGGTCAGTGAGCCCTTCCTGCATCTGCTGCTTCTTAAGTGCCTTCAGCTCAAAATATCTCATATGCCAAGGAGGCATATTTTGGGGTGGTATGTTTTGAATCCCCTCCTGTGCTTTGCCTGGGGACAAAAAGGAGACCCCCTGGCTTTCAGAAAATAAGTGAGAAGGGACCTTGCTTTTGAAGGCCCAGGACTTGCCTCAATAGTAAGGGTGGCTACTGCCATGCTAGGCTTTGACCTATCAATTTCCTACCTGAGGTTTCTTATGGGAGGCAGGATGGTTCTTCTGGCTGCTCTTTTTCTCCCTGTCCTATATATAGGGCAAGGGACAGGCATGAGAACTTTTTGCCTCAGCAATATTTGACCCTGATTCAGAGAGCTTGGTGCTGAGGACCTCATCTCTCTTGAAAGTCAGAATCCTCAGCTCAACCTCAATGAAGGCCCAGGTACTATTGGAAGTGTCTGCAGAATCATAGTTTCATTTGCCAGAGGTGTGGGAAGTAAGAAGGACAAGGGAGGTCATGAGGGAGGAAGTCAGGTCTGGGAATTCAGGTCTATCTGCCAAATAACCGATCAATTAGTGTTGTTCAAGTTGAAAGGCTGCCCTGTTGGACAACTTCCTTTGTCATCTCTTTTCAGTAGAAAGAAAATGAATATTGATCCTGTTCTTGGCTCCATGCTCAGCCCCTTCAAATGAATATGATTGGGTTTTCCCAATGTAGTGGGTGACATTCGGACGTTTAGGGGCAATAGCATCTTCTCAGAACTCAGCCTTTGAAGTGGGGGCTGATTGAAGTGAGTCTGAGAGGATGTGGGGGTCACTACAGGTTAGAAAAAGGCAGCTTCAGGTCTCAGATGGTGTCAGACAGGTTTTCTGCATCCTCAAGGGGCAGGCTTTGAACCTGAGTTACCTTAGAACTGGCTCAAAAATTAAGTTTGCAGAAGCTAAAAAATGGTTCCAATGAATTGTGGGAGATCAGAATATGCCACCCCAAAATATGCCTCTTTTGCATAAGGATTGTTGAGCTGAAGGCAATTAAGAATAAGCAGCTGCAGGAAAGCTCTCTGCCCTCCCTCCATTTGCCTAAAAGCAGGACACAGATTTACAAAGACAAAAGGTATCCTGTCCCTACTTCTAACAAGAAGAACACAGGATAACCTCTGAAGACAACTTTAGATCCTCATTCCACCTGGAGACAGCACCAGAGGAATCTGCATTAACAAGCTCTACTAACTAACCTTTATCTGCCATTTATTTGCCTTTCCACAAGTGGCTGCCCCTAGAGACTCAAAGTTCTTTTTCTTTGTCTTCTCACATCTCTAAAAATTTACTGTTCTTTGTTGAAGATGCTATATAAGCTGGACTTCAAAGATACTTCTTGGACTTCAAGGACACCCACTCATTCTCTGGGTGTATCCCATGCATGTGTGAAATATATATGTTAATAAATGCCTTTTTGGTTTTCTTCCATTTATCTGTCTTTTGTTAGAGGTGGTCTGTTCCAATTAAGAACTTATGAGGGTTGAAGAAAAAATTAGTTTTCTTCCCCCACAGGATTCTTGGAAAAATGAACTATTACACTCAGCATAAGACCCAGAGGAGGTGGGGACTGCTGGGCAGGACCTCTGAAACTTCCTGGTAAAATGTTCCTTGTGGAGAATGAAAGGGTATCTCAAGAGTCCTGGGGTCCAGTCTGAAGCTGCCAGCTATAAGCATAAATTCCTTTTAATCTCATGGACCACTGTAAAAATTCTTAAGAATTTTGCATTCCCCTACATAATGTTTTGATATAAATATGATGTTTTGAATCAATTGTCAATTAGCAAAACTGATGCAGAGGAAAATACATCATATTCATGTCATAGCTTTAGGAACTCCATGTCCTACCACCTGGCGTATGTTATTTTGAGAAACATAGCCCATTAACAATAATATTCAGATGCATAGAACCCCTGATTCTAAGCTTTGTGGAGGTCACTACTGGGGCATGATTGCTTTCTTCCTGGGTCATCCTCTCCCTGGGGGTGAAAAAGGAATCTGTGTCCTGCTGAGTCTCAAACCTTTCTGAATTCTGGAAAGTTGTCTCCTTGGGTGTTCTGGAGGCATTGCATCTGGTGCTCCATGTCCTGTCAGGGACATCCCTCTTCCAGCCCATACAGACAGAATCATATGCACTGAGGGGTCCCAGAGATGGTGGGTTCACAATGGGTTTCAATGATGTGGCCTCCTGTCTGCTAAGCCATGAATGTCACCCGTGTACACCAGCAAGCCAGTGGCTATGGATGAGGTACAAGAAGTAGGAGAACGTGGGGCTCATGAAAAAATATTATCTTTCATTTTGAAAATTGTTTCCCTTGCGCATCTAAATGGACATTTATTATGCGTTTCCATAGTTACAAGTAGAAAATGGTCGGGGGAGAAATGAGTGGAAAGTAATTGAAAATGCTGAGTTTGATATCGAAAATTACATGTGGATATGTGCTCCCCTGCTGCCTTTCCCCTACTTCCCCCAACTCCCACCACACATACTTAGGGAGTAAGGAAGATGGGGAGGGAGAGAGGGGGGGAAAAAAAGGGCGAGAAAAAGAGAGAGAGAAATAGAGAGACCCACCTAGGGTGCTAGGGTAAGAGTAAAGACAAAGGAGATCAGCTTTGAGACACCAACCTCCTCTTCAGTATCCACAGATTACTAAAAATGCTGCAACTGTTGTTCAAAATATGCTCTGGATCCTTGTGGCAGCAAAATGGCTGGGTCTGCATCCTTCTTAAAATCTGTTGTCCAGGAGGAAGTGGGGAGAATGTGCTCTCTAGATTCATCAGGCTGAACCATGGTTGAGGGGCTCAGAGGCTCCCAGGATCCAGGGATGAAGACCCAAGTTTCTTGAGATTAGGAGGCCAGCCTGTCTGCCTGCGGCACAGCCAATTCTCAGGGCACACTTGCTTTGTGAGGCTCTCATCACTGGGAAGTAATTTCCGCTCTCCCCGTCATCACAAGTCCTGCCTAGGTTGCTGAGAATGCAGTGCCTCTGCTGGGCTCCTGTGCAGATAGCATTTAATTTCCATTGTATTGAGCTGAGGAATCTGGCATAATAAGGTATAGATCTGTTTGACCTGCACTGCAGGGAGTCAGTGGTAGAAGAAGGATTCTGGTTGGAGGCAGACTGGTCACCGGGACAGTAACCCTGCCCTGAAGCTCTGAAGCCGATCACAGATGTGTGGGGAGGCCTTTATCCCCTCCTCAGGCTCCCACCCTGCATCTTTCCTAGGTGTGATAGGCAGTGTGACATGGTGAGAAGAATGCAGGATTTGGTCTCAGACGGCCTGTCTGAAATTCACACAGAGGCAAACAGCTTTGTACCTCATAGGATTGTTGAGAGAAATAATTGCACACATACTTGAATCCTCTGGGGCTGTGTCCAGATAGTGCCAAGACAAGGAACTGGAGGAAGAGTTAGAGACAGAAGCTCAATTCCTGGTTGTGTTCCATTTTTTCCCCATGTGTCGGTTTCCTCCAGATTCTGACCGAAGGGCTGTGTCCCCAGGAGAGCTGGCAAGAACACAGACTCTGCCATGTGAAACTGTTCTGGGTTCTGTGTTCTATGTCCCTGTCTCCCTAGAGAGAACTGGGGGTCCTCCATCCCCAGAATCCTGCACATACTTCTATTTTGCTCACATCATTCTGATTGTAATGTATTGTTTCCTTTTCTTTTCCTACCAAAAGGTTGAACTCCATTAGGGCAAGGCCTGTGTCTTACTAAGTAGTTGAAAACAACAGGAAATCAATGAATGTTTGGTAAGTGAAGGAATGAATAAGACAATGAAGCAGGCTCTACTGATCTGGGAACATGATGGTTCAGTTTCGGCTTTTGGGGCATTCAGTTATTCCAACACCTGCCTGGCTTTTCCTCCATCAGGAAGAATGTGAATCTGACAAGTTCATACATGCTAAACAATAGGAAATCCATGAGCATTATTAGAGTGATTTTTATGTTTCTGTAGAGTTTTTTACATTTTCACATTCATGATTTCATTTGATCCTTATTAATAGTTTAGCAAAAAAGACACAAGAAAGCTGAAGGTCGGGGAAAAGTCAGGGGACTTGTCCAAGACTATGTAGGTAACTGATGATGAACCCAGTATTAGAATTCTAACTTTTGAGTTCTGTCCAGATGCTCTTGAGAGGAATCTGCAATGCAGTTTACAAAACAACACTTTTAAGAGGCCATGGGGAAAAATCCACCACGTGTGCAGGTGTACAGCCACTTTGCTCACTTATTTTTCATGAATAACTTCTGCATAACTTCCTGGGCCATGCACTATGATAAGGATGGAGAATGTAGAGAAGAGTATGAGGGTCTACTAGGGGAGGCAGAGTCATAGGTTGAACTTAAAGGATTGGAGCTCTAAGTGAAGTCTAACAGCAGCATGGTGGGAGTGAAAGGGAAGAAAACTGGTATATTGGAATTTGCATTTCCAGAGCTGGAAGAGTTATTTGATAATGTGGCCCAGAATATGGCCATAGGAGGACTGGTTGTTGCTAATGTCGATACATGTTGTTGGAGTTAATGATGTCAAGGAATTCTGAGGTTAGGTCTCAAAATAGTTTGCATAGATATGAAATGTGATGATAGAAGCTGAGGAGCAAAATAAATTTTGGAGCCAGCTAATAAAATCCAGAATGAGTGACAGGAATGAAAACTAAGCTGGAGGGTAATGGTGACAAAGATGAGTGAAAGAGTTAAAGGATGGTGAACTCAGCTCACATAACTTCCAAACAAAGAGATCTTTCTGCAAGAGGGTATGAAAGAAGGGTTGGAAGGAAGTCACTGGATTAAACTGGTGTTATAGAATGTTTGTATCCCCCTCACATTCTTTTTTTTTGAGACGGAGTCTTGCTCTGTCGCCCAGGCTGGAGTGCAATGGTGTAATCTCAGCTCGCTGCGAGCTCCGCCTCCCAGGTTCACACCATTCTCCTGCCTCAGCCTCCCATGTAGCTGGGACTACAGGGGCCTGCCACTGCACCCGGCTAATTTTTTGTATTTTTAGTAGAGATGGGGTTTCATCGTGTTAGCCAGGATGGTCTCGATCTACTGACCTTGTGATCCACCCGTCTCGGCCTCCCAAAGTGCTGGGATTACAGGCGTGAGCCACCGCACCCGGCCCCTCACATTCTTATGTTGAAGCCTTAAGCCCATATGTGAAGATATTAGGCGATGCAACCTTTGAAAAGTAATTAGGTTCAAATAAGGTCATGAGGTTGGGACCCTATGATAGGATTAATGTCCTCATAAGAAGAGGAAGAGAGGCCAGATCTTCCTCCTTCTCCAAGTCCAGCACCAAGGAAAGCCCACGTGAGCACACAGTGATTTGTAGTCTAGGAAGAGGGCCCCCACCAGACACCAAATCTGCTGGCAACTTGCTCTTGGAATTCTCAACCTCTGGAACTGTCAGAAATAAATGTGTAAGCCATCTAGTCTATGGTGATATTTTATAGAGCCTGAGCTAAGACAATTGGTAAATGTAGATTGTTACATTTATTCAGGGTTGGCTAAGGAAATCATGAAGGCTTAACAAAAGTTTATTTCTCACTCCCATTACCCATCCCAGGCTGGTCAGGAGAGGAGGAGGGTGCTCTGCTCCATGTAGCCATCAAATAACCTACGTTGATAAAAGTCCTCACATCTTGTACTGTATCATCTGAAATATGAGACTTCCACGATCACTATTGCAGGGGAAGAGATGCTGGAGGGTCCTGCACTAATTCTTAAATGTACTGCATTTCTCTACTCACAGTCCATTGACCTGTACCAGTCAATGACCACACTTTACTCAAAGGGGTTTAGGGAGGTGGAGGAGCATAGAAATATTTGAACAGTAGATGTCTTTGCGATCCTGGTAACAGACTCCACAGGCTTGTTTGGCTCATTCATTCAGTAAATACCTGAATGCCCCTTTGTGTCAAACAATGTGCCAGGTGCATAGGACACAGCAATGACTAAGAAGGGGTTGTGGTTCCTGCTCTAGGAAGGTTTTTTGCCAATCTTTGACATCTTCTTGTTCTCCTGGCTTCAGACCCTGAGGCTTTTTTGCTTGCCACCTTCCAGTTTAGATTCTCGGCTCCTGTAAGACTGCCTGTCTCCAGCTCTAGACTCTGCTTCTTAGAGCAAATCTCTGCTAGGCTGCCACATTCAATGGGTAGAATGGGTGTAATCCTGGTGCTATGAACCATGTCTTTTTCAGTTTTTCAGCTGCAGGAATGTAGGAATAAGTATGTCAGGGCCATTGGGTTTCTATTGATGAAGGAGGAAACTTAGACGCTCTCCAGGCAGACATGTCCCAGCGTACCGACCAGGGTAGGAACTTCTCCCATCCCACCCAGACACTTGGTTTGGAGTGGTGGGTGGGGTCTGCTGAGCTAGTAGTGGCTAAGTTTCAGGCCTACTGCCTCCAGGAACATAACACTATTCCGTAGGCCATAATTGAAAATCTATTAACTCTGGAAACCAGTATTGCACATAAACCTCCCCAGCCCTGGCCATCCTGCAGTGAGCACTCCCTCCCTGTTATTCCTATAAATCACCGGAGATAGGCTGGGAACCAATCGATGAGAAAAAATTATGCCACAGCATTAGATTTCATCATATACAACTTGAACTATTACTTTTCTGTCCTGTGGTATGAGGAATCATGAGAATTAATGGTCTTCCTCTTCCCCAACGATGGGTTTTATGACTCAGCATTACCTATACTCTATTTCTTCCTTAAAACCATCAATTAATTTTGGGTACTCAAACTACTCAGTTACTTCCTGAAATTAGCAAGCATCACCTCTCTCTCCCCCATATAGAGCCTTAATGGGATTTTTAAATAATGATATGGTTTCCCAGGTTTTGGCTTCCTTCAAATGTCTGATTGGCAACAAGGTTCTGCCTCATACGATTCCTCCCTGTGACCTTCTCCCTAGACTTCTCTTGGCTCCATTTTTCTAATGATGTATCTGGTACTCAACCTCTGTCTGCCTTTTCTCAGCAAATGGTTGGGATAAACAAGACTAGGGTCAAGATGATTTTAGTTGCTCTCCATCTCTTGTTTCAGCATTCCATTTCCCTTGCTTTGAGAAAGTTCTTTCTGAACTCTAACTCCTTTGAAAACAAAATGGAGGAGTGGAGCCCATTTAGCAAATAGCTCTGGTGATGCCCTTCTGGGAAAATTTCAGTACCTGAGTGACTGCAGCAGATATAGGTCAGCTGGACAGATAGGGCAGTGGAAGGCTTTGGGCCAAGACATGGAGATGAAGCAGGAACAATATGGAGCAGGGTCCTTAGTGTATCTGAGCCAACCAGCAAATATTTGTTTAGCATATTCATTGTGTAAAACATACTAGATGTTATTTTAAACTTTTACCTTATTTTGTTTATGAAACTCAGATTTTCTGGGAGGGAAGCAAGAAATTCTATCCAAGATCCATGAATGTTTTTCCTTTAGTCATTCTCAGGTGAGTTTTCAATAGGTTCACAGGGAGGGAAAATGTCCTCTGGAATCATTCATTTATTTGTTCATGCCTTCAATAAATATAATGAATTAATGTTATATGTAAGGCAGTGCTTAGGATGATTTAGGGTATATAAAAGTGACAAAAGCATAGCCCCAGAAGTTAGATATTTGCAACACTGCAACACTGTTGGAATGGTAAGACTCTTGGGCAGGCATCTCATAATTCAAGGCAGTATGAACTAAATGCTTTATGACTGGCAGAAAGGAAATCCTTATTGGTAGAAGAGGCAAGAAGAGAGGTCTTCTCTAGATGGCTGGCCTGGGTTATGTAGGCTTTTGCACAAACCAGAACCCTGCCTCTACCTTCTAATGCTACTAAAGTTAGAATAAACCATCAGACACACTAACACAAGTCCAAATGACTGAACAGCTGGAAAAGTGCAAGGGTCAACATACACCTGCTATCTTCTGGAATTTCCCAGCTCCCACACCATCCAGGGTTGCAGGGGAGCTGCCATGTCACAGGGAGTTCTCACCCCAAACCAAGCTGATTGGGCTAGTTGAGAGTTTCAAAACCAAATGGAACCCATATGTCCCTTTCCTCAGGATATTTATTTATTTATTTAGAGACAGGGTCTTGCTATGTTGCCCAGACTATAGTCAAGCTCTTGGGCTCAAGCAATCCTCCTGCTCCAGTCTCCTGAGTAGCTGGGACCACAGGCATACAACATAGTGCCCACTTCTGGAGGATTTTTGGTCTTAGGCCTGAGAGTGGAAAGTCTTTTGTGGCTGCACTAGAAGATATGTATTTTGGGAGCTGCCAGCAGCCATGTTTCCAATGATGGGACCAGAGAAGTGAGAGACGTGAGTTCGCTTTTAGAGAGAAAGAATGCAAGAGAAGCTAGGAAAGAAGCACTAATGTGGGATGTGGAGAGAGTCCTGAGGGAATGTGGGAACCTGGTTATAGCAATTCCTAAGCCCCCGTAGAAATCATGCTCTCAGGTTCCAGGAGACATTCCAATGTCCTTTATAACAAATCCTCCATTTTGCTTAAATCAACTTGAGTTGGGTTGGGTGTCTGTCACTTGTATTACGCTGTGTTAAATTGAATGAAGAACACTAGACCACACGCAGAATTTACAAAAGTATTATCTAGAAATCCATGATCACAGTTCTCAAAATCCCTCACCCACAATGTGGAAATCATACATTGCCAATTTGTTAGAAATGAAGACAGGATTTAACAGAAAGTGTGTCTCTGAAATGAGCCATGCCTGGAGTTTCCTGCCCCATAAGACAGAGGGTGGAGGTACTTTCCCTTCACCTCAAGGCAAGAGGATACACCACTTAGGCAGCTTGATATTATTCCCTGCAGTTAGGAGGATCCAGAAGGCTGGTGCCAGACTCCTGCCCATGAAACCTCAAAGGCGGGAGGGTTTGGCAGGCCAGCGGCTTCAGTTGAGAAGCTAAGGAGAGAGCTGCTAAATTGACAGTGGCCTATAGTCCTGGGATTTGTCAGAACAAAAGAGGCAGGAGTGCTTTTTATGGACCGTATAGGCACCAGTGGGAGAGAGAACTGACCACAGAAGGATCGCAGTGGAAATCCAACAGGGAGAATCCACGTGGAGTAGACTGTCAGAAAACCAGGGCCTTGAAAGGGAGGTGACCAATCAGAAGGCAATACCGAGTCAGAGTCATGGGAAATGTTTTCAGTTTCGCAGCAGGGCCTCTGACAAGCCATGGGAGTGTCATGAGAGGCAAGAAAACTTTAGACACCTGCCAGGCCCACAGCTCTTGAAGTCGTTTTACTACAATACCTATCAAGAGAAAACTTTCCTGTTCTTTTAACCTCTTCTCCCTCCCAAGGCTTCAACTCCAGAGAGGTCAGAAACAGTTGAGAAGAAGAGACGTGTCTGAGAAAGGAAGAAGAAGCTGATGCCATCCCCTTTACTCTGTAGTAGGGGCCTGTCTGTGCTAACTGCAGCTGGGGCATCAGGGATAAGGGTTGTCTTTACTGGCAGAGACAATATCCGGTGTTCACCAATTTCTCCTCATGTTTCTTCCTTCATACTACCCAGCTCTGCTGAATTTGGGTGGGAAAATATGATTAGTTCTGTGGAAGGAAATGAGATTGGAAATGCTGTGTGTCATATCCAGACCAAGGCACAGCAAGGGCCCTGTAAGCCTCTAGGCTTTCTCTGTCTCTGTTGCCCAGGAGCATGAAGGCATGTGTTGGTAATGGAACCACAAGATCAAACTGGCTGAATCCCTGAGTCACCACATGGAGGACAGCTGCCTGAAAGAGTCTCCTGACCTATAGTGGGCTCTGCATGAGTGAGAAGTATAATAAAATGTATGCATTAATTACAGAGTTTTTAGGCTTCTTTGTTAGTACAGCTAGACCTATAACATCCTGATTAATATATCTTTGTATAAAGATCGATGTGTTGACGATTATATTGAACTAGACACTTTTAATCATTGATTTAAGATATATTGGTGATTTAAAATGACTTATATTCTCTAAGAGTAAGCAGAAAAATTGGAGATTTTACCCAGTGTCAAGGGACTGAACAAGCTCTGAATATATTTAAAGGGCAATGGCAAACAAAAGAAAACAATTTTTTGAATACGTCTCATGGGTCTTGTTTATTCAACACATTGGTTACAGTTGCTTTGGGAAAAATAACTCTCACCTCATAGAGTTGCTGTAAATTGAAAACAACTTGGCTTATGTTAGGTCCTTAGTAAAAGTCCATTTCTTTCCAGGGGAATGAGTGGGAAATATGAACATGTACATAGGGAATACAGAAGGAATGAGAGATGTAGATAAAAAATGTAGCCAGTTTTACCCTTCTGCCCCAGGCAGGACATCCCTCTGGATCTAGAGGTCTAATACCTCCCAGAGATGTTGAGGGAAAAAACAAACAAACAAACAACAACAACAACAAAGCCCACTGAGGTTTAGAAAATCTCCTGAAGTTTAGAAAAAGAGGGCTTTCTTTGGAGATTTAAAATGGGGGCCAGGTGCGGTGACTCATGCCTGTAATCCCAGCACTTTGGGAGGCTAAGTTAGGTGGATTGTTTTGGGCCCAGGATTGTTCAAGACCAGCCTAGGCAACATGGCAAAACCCCGTCTGTATACAAAACACAAAAATTATCAGGTGTGGTGGCGTCTGCACCGGTAGTTCCAGTTACTCGGGAGGCTGAGTCCAGGAGGCGGAGGTTGCAGTGAGTGGGATTGCACCACTGTACTCCAGCCTGGGAGACAGAGGGAGACACTGTATCTAAATAAATATAAATAATAAAATGGGAAGGGACCCTGGGAAGCAGACACGACTGGCTGGGTGATGGTAGGCAAATACTCCACCTCTCCAGCCCCACCAAGTACATCTGGACGAGATGACCTTCAGGCCCCTCTGAGTCTTCAACATCTACTCGGGGCTGACACAATTCATGGGGGCAGGAGGTGGTTCTGCATATGCTGTCTTAGGCATGGCGGGGATCAATCCATTAGGGAAGGAAAGCTGGACTGGAGGGATCTACGGGTTCAGGGCCCACCCATCCAGGCCCAGTAATTTTCTCTTCATCCCCAAGCCCAAATTGCTTTCTTGTAATGCCACCAGGAAAGCGCATTTGCCTTAGCTGATGCAGCTCAGCCTCCGGTCTCCCCAGGCATGGCCATAAAGCTGGCTCAGGTTCCAAGCTGTGCGTGTGAATATAACACAAATATTTATCCTGTCTGTAGAACACCGTGTCTGTGGAAGCTGCCCACTGGAACTGGGCCCCCATGGTCTTGTAAGGCAAAGGCTGGCTACAGTAGGCAGCTCTGGGGCCCTGGGCCCCACCTAGGGTAACCGTGTTGAAAACGGACCCAGCTTTTGGGGAGTATTTGCTGCAACTGCAAAGGACAGATTCTATTTCAGACCTGTGGTGTGTGTATTTCTTACTGACTCGTTTTCAAAGCCAAATCAATATCAGGCCAACCAGGAGATTTCCAGGGATATAAACCATGGGGCTGAGGGGAGCAGGGAGGACTCTGATGTGGGATCAGCAGAGCAGAGCCCTCTGGGAGGTCTCCATGTTGGTGATGTAAGATCTCACCACACTAGTGATAAAAGCAGAACTGTTAGACTCTTCCCTCCAGACTGGATCACATCCTCCCTGTAACAGGGATTCTTGTGAGGGGGTCTCACTGGCCAGGGGGGAGTGGGTATGACAGGCTTCCTGGTGTACACACCTTGGCGATGCCCCTGGCGGGAAGTGGGGAAAGGCCTACTCCCTCTCCTCTCACAGCCGGCACTGCTCAGTACAGGGTTTTCTACCAGCCTTGAAGAACACCCTTCCAGAGGGACTTCTCCTACCCAGCACAATGAGAAAGGGGGAGTTTTCATGAGGACCAGAGTCACATAGGTGATGTCAGTTCTAGCCATCTGATTTCAGGGACCGCCCTTGAGACAAAAAACCCTATTTAGCTATTCTCCCAAATTGCTGACATCCTACCAGTAGAGACTCATTCCTTTGAGCCTCTGTAAACCCAGAGTCCTGAGGCAGTGGCAGCACTTTGCTCACTGTGAATGAGTTGTCAGTTCCTTTTATTTACTCTTTCAACAAGTCTCTTGCGAGTATCTATGAAGGGTCATTCCCTATGAGCCAGGTGCTGTCCAGGGACTCACAGAAGCAGAGGGAGGAGATAATCTGGGCTCCGGATGCTGCAGAATCAGGAGGCGATGCAATGCCATGGAAGGGGCTCAGGGAATGGAGCCAGCAGGAAAGATGCTCTTGGCCCATTTTGCCACTCCAAGAGGGCCTCAGCTGGGTGGCCTCCTGGTTTCCCTGATGAGGTGCGGGGAGGCTTTGGTAGAAGCTCCAGGTTGCACCATGAGCTCCCAGCTCTTTGATTAATTGCAGAGTCCCTGATTAGTTTCATCCCATGGTACTTGAGGATCAGACATGGAAACCTCCAGAGACAGAACCCGGGGTGAGGAGGGGAGGAGGAGGAGGAGGCTGCTAGAGAGGGTTCTGTTGGGAACCTATATTCTTATTCTGAGATTCCCAAGTTATCTCTCTCTCTCTCTTTCCTTCTCTCCCAGTAACGCTATCAGAGGGTTCCAGCAATGGCCTGGGGAGGCCATAGGGTGGGCATCTCATATCTCTGCCCCCAAGTCCCTTCTTCCACTAAAGCAGGAGGAAGAAGGCGCCCAGCCCACATGCATACATTCTGCTACCATGGCTGCTCAGAGCCCCTTTTCTTGGGGGAAACAAGGTCAGGAATCTCTCCCAGTCAAAGCCCCCTCTCCCAGGGAAGATTTTACCAGTTGACTTGTTATTAATGATGTTCTAAAAGCAGCAGGTTTGTGGCCAAGGGAAATCAATTGGCTAGAAATGTGACAAAAGGGGAAATACTCTACAGCATATGAATGTATGAATTATTGATGTCTTCAGTTTGAGGCTTTCAGACACCAGGGCTTAGCTGTAAACAGCAAAGTGCACTCTCTTCTTGCACCTCCCTCCCACCTACTCTCTCCCAGTTTGGAGCCCTTGCAAGGTTTGCCCTGAAAATAGGTTTGATCCCAGGGTCAGGGAAGCATGTGGATGGGGGAGGGAGGAGTCAGAAGGTGTCCAGCTGACCAGCTCTTTGAGGCCCCCATCTGAGCCTAATGGAACCATTCTGGGATCGGGGGCTCCACCCTCCCCAGGCTCAACTGCCCTGAGTGACCCTCTGACTTCCATTTCCCCTGGTCTCACAGGCCATAGCCATCTTCAGGGTTAAGGACTGCAGTCTGCTTTTTTCCTGCTTTTTCAAGGGGCTTGAAATTTCTGAGCATTACCTGATCTTTACATGGGGGAAGGAAGAAAAAAAAATCCTCAGCTGCATACAAAAAACAAATCCTACTCCTTTTAATCTATAAACCATTATCTCCTCAATTCAAGCTTTAAGATTCAGGACCAATATATGATGCTAATAGCTCCTGAAAGATATATTCAGAGGTCTTCTGTAGTCTGAAAACCATTTTTTCACAGGCTCTGAGAACAAGGTTTCTGGGGGTCGTCTCCCACACTTGCTCTCTTCTCTTGCTTTTCAAGTCTCTGTTTTTCACTAGCTATTGCTATTGCTCATAGCTCTGTAAGTAATCTCATTGCCCCACAAATGCTGACTCCCTTTAAGAGGATCTAGCAAATCCTGATTATGAATTCGTGTCCCTACTTCTAACCTGCCTACTCACCCCTCCTGCCTTGTCCCTGCTGGGTGGAAATGCATATAGGAAGCTCAGTTACAGGCTGACAACTCGAGCAAATGAATGAACACATTTCCTGTCTACAGGATAGAATTTCACTTGGAAATTGTCCCTGGCCTCCTCAGTTAGTGCATCAGGTCCACCACCCATGTCAGGACCCTTGAAGGGAGAAGAGGGAACAGCTGTTATGCAGATGAAATGCTACTTGCTATCAGAGAATTTCCCTAGCTGCCTAACCCTTTCCCTGCCAGGCCATCGCTCTGAGCTTTTGTAAAACACACTTCTACTTGTGAGTTGAGTTTAACCGTCTCATAGCAGCACATGGCAGAGACGTTTGGATCTCTGAGCATCTGCTGGAATCAATCCCTTGCTCAGGCTCTGTGCTCACTTTTTTAGGATCACTCACTGCTTCAACTTCCAGGAAGAGTGATCACAGAGAGACTAAGTCAAGTGGACTTGAGGGAGAGGGATGCAGACCCCTTGAGATGACTCTTCAGGCAGAAATTTCTGCAGACCCTGCAGAGAAAATGGCTAGAAAGGAGATGGAGGTAGAGGAAGAAGCCCAGTCTCTGGGTAGTTTCCCCAAAGTGAAGGTCTTAGGGGGCCAAGGTATGAAAACAAAAATAGGCAGGGCTAGAGAAACCAGGACTTAGGCTGAGAGCTACAGACTTCCCTCATCTCCACCTCGCTCCTGGGTGGTCAACCCTGGCTACTTCTCTGGGCCTTCTGGGAATGGTTGGCCTCTCTCTTTGCCACCTCTCCTTTCCTTTCAGTGAAACAAGGAGCAAAGAGATCCATTAGTACTAGCTTCCACCAGACTTGTGCCCAAGTAGTCCAGCTCAGAGATAACTCTTGAGTCTTTTTCAGCTCTGGCTTGCCTCAGTTTCCCCATGAGGCTAATGTAGGTGGAAGGAAAGCAAGACCACACTAAAGACAGAGTTTAGATTACTCTAGGCAGGAGTGCTGTTGCCTGCACAAAGACACGTTTCCACCAGCCATGACCTACAGCAGTGAGGTATTCCGCCTCCTGCAGCACCTGCTGGCTCCTTGCTTCCATTCTCTCCAATGCCCGCTCAGCTGCCTGTACAGGTCCTCCCATCCCAGAACCATTTGTGGTCCCACATCCCTCCCCAGCTTGCTGATTACCTGCTAGGAAAGCTGCCACATGGCTGGGTCTTACATGTCCCTGGGGATGCAAGGGCTGCTGTAAACAATCCTGCAATTTGCCTGTAAACTACCAAAGTGGCAGCTTCCCTGACACCAACATCACGCTGCTCCCTGCAACAGCACCAGTGAAAAGTAAACAGGCTCTTAACCCCAACACGTCTCACTTGCCTGGACTAAGACACTCCCTTAATGACTTGGCAAGAGCTGCCCTGACCAGTGGCTGCCTGGCACAACCAGCCATGAGTCCTTCTGCCTGATGAGTGACAGATTCACTAAAGCCTGATGAGTGCTTTAGTGACAGATTTGTGCTAGTCAGTCAAGCCCCTATGCAAGTCTACTGTCCGTGGAGGCAAAATGGAGGATGGGGTTCCAGGAGGGTGATGAAGGGAAGATATAGCATGAGCTTCTTCAGAAGAGGGTACGTAGTGCAGTGTAACTGCCAATAGCCCTGGACCTCCAGGTGCTGGCTGTTCTCCCTGCTCACATGAGGTGACTTAGGGCAGGTTCTTAGCATCTCTGAAATTGCCTTTTCTCACTATTAAACAGAAATAATAAACCCTTTCTCATACACTTGTGAAGATTAAAGATAATGTGTCCAGTACATAATGGATTTTCAATAAATGCTAATTTACCTTTCCGTCCCTCCCAACCCAATGTGGTGATCTAAGTGAGGTAACAATACTCAATCAATACCCTTCCATCCAATCAGAAGCCTTTCACATACACTACGTCTTTAAATGACCATTAGAAGTCAACTCAACCAGCCTTCTTCTAGTGCTTGATTGCCGGCTGTGTGCTTTCTTATAGGTGGTTTTTGAGCCCATGCTTGAACACCTCTAGGGACAGTGATCTCATTAGCTCCCAAGATAGCACATTATTTTTAGATAGCGCTGTCTGTTTAAAAGTTCTTTTGATTGCACAGGAACTCGCTTACCTGTAACTTTCACCTGTGTGTCAATTCCCCCTCCAGGAGCATCTGGACTGGTTATTTTTTTAAAAAAATTTTTAATTGATTTGATTTGATTTTTTACATTGAGAAATAAAAATAGTCTTTATTTATGGTATGAAACGATATATGTATATATTGTGGAATGGGTAAATCAAGCTAATTAATACATGCAATACATCACACACTTATTTTTTCGTGTGGCAAAAATAATTAAAATCTATACTCTTAGCAGTTTTCAAGTGTACATTATTAACTGTAGTCACCACGTTGTACTAGAGTGAATTTTCAATTTACTCAATAGTGAATTTTGGATTTACTCCTCCTGTCTAACTGAAATTTCACGTCCTTTAATCAACATCTCCCCATCTCTCTAACCTTCTACCCATGCCCAATATCTGGTAACCAACATACTCTCTGCTTCTGAGTTCAACTTTTTAAGACTCCGCATACAAGTGAGGTCATGCAGCGTTTGTCTGGCTGAGCTTTCCTTATTTCACTTAACGTAACGTCCTCTGGGTTCATCCACGTTGTTGCAAATCACAGGATTTCTTTCTTTTTAAGGGCTGATTGATATTCCACTGTGTATATATACCACATTTCTTTACCCATTTGTCCCTTAGTGTTTGATTCCATATCTTGGCTATTGTGAATAATGCTGCAATGAACATGGAAGTGTAGATAATCTCTACAACGTACTGATTTTATGTCCTTTGGATATATACCTAGTAGTGGGTTTGCTGGTACATATTGTCGTTCTATTTTTGATTTCTTAAGGAACCTCCATACTGTTTTCCATAATAGCTGTACTGATATATGTTCCCACAAATCATGTGCAAGGGTTCCCTTTTCTCCACAACCTCACCAACACTTGTTATCTTTCATCTGATTGGTCATTCTAACAGTTGTGAGATTGAGGTTATAATTTACATTTATTTGACTATTAGTATTGTCGAGCATTTTTTCATATGTCTGTTGGTCATCTGTATGTCTTCTTTTAAAAAATGTTTATTCAGGCCCTTTGTCCATTTTAAAATTGGGTTATTTGTTTTTGTTTTTGTTTTTGTTTTTGAGACAGAATCTCACTCTGTCACCAAGGCTGGAGTGCAGTGGCACGATCTTGATTCATTGCAAACTCCTCCCCGCAGGTTCAAGCAATTCTCCTGCTTCAGCCTCCCAAGTAGCTGGGATTACAGGCGCCCGCCACCACACCCAGCTAATTTTTGTATTTTTAGTAGAGGCGGGGTTCCACCATATTTGCCAGGCTAGTCTCCTAACCTCAGATGATCCGCCTGCCTCAGCCTCCCTAAAATCTGAGATTACAGGCATGAGCCACTGCGCCCAGCTGGGTTATTTGTTTTCTTATTATTGAGTCATTTGAGTTTCTTACCTATTTTGGATATTAACCTCTCATTAAATATGTGGTTTGCAAGCATGTTCTCCCATTCTGTGGGTTATTTCCTCAATCTGTTGATTCTTTTCTTTGCTATGCAAAAACTTTTTAGTTTGATGTAATTTCATTTGTCTATTTTTGCTTTTGTTGTCTATGCTTTTGTGGTCAGATCTAAACAATCATTGCCCAGACAAATGTCATGAAGTTTTTTCTCTATATTTTCTTCTAGTTGCTTTAAGGTTTCATGTCTTACATCTAAGTCTTTAATCCATCTGGCGTTGATTTTTGTATTTGGTGTGAGATGAGGGTCTAATTTCATCCTTCTGCATGTGAATATCCCATTTTCTTAGTACCATTTGTTGAAGAGAACTCTTCTCGTTGGATGTTCTTGGCAACTGAGTCAAAAATAAATTGATTATAAATTCATGGATTTATTTCCAGGCTCTGTATTCTGTTCTGTTGGCCCATGTGCCTGTTTTTACACTAGTACTATGCTGTTTAAATTAATATAGCTTTGTAGTAGATTTTGAAATCAGGTAGTGTAACACCTTCTGCTTTGTTATTTTTGCTTCAGATAACTTTGACCATTCAGGGTCTTTTCTGGTTTCCTACAAATTTCAGAATGCTTTTTTCTATTTCTGTGAAAAATATCCTTGAAATTTTGATACAGGTGGCATTGGATCTGTCCATATCTTTGGGTAGTATGGACATTTTAATAATAGTAATTATTCCAATCCATTAAACACAGGAAATCTTTCCATTTATTTGTTTCTTCTTAAATGTATTTTATCAATGTTTTACAGTGTAGACAGATCTTTCACCTTCTTGTTTAAATTTATTTCTATGTATTTTTTCTGTAGCTATTGTAAACAGGATTGTTTTCTATCTCTTTTTCAAATAGTTCATTGTTAGTTTCTAGAAATGCTACTCATTTTTGTATGTTGATTTTGCAGATTCTGCAACTGTATTGACGCTATCATTAGTTCTAATAGGTTTGGTGGAGTCTTTAGGGTTTTCTATATATGATTATATCATCTACACACGGACAATTTGGATGCTTTTATTTCTTTTTCTTCCTTTCCAATTTACATGCTTTTTATTTTTTTTCCTTGCCTAATTGCTCTGGCTAGGACTTCCAGTACTATGTTGAATAGAAATGGCAAGGGTGGGCATCATTGTCTTGTTCCTAATCTTCAAGAAAAGGCTTTCAACTTTTCAATGTTAAGTGTGATGTCACCTGTGGGCTTGTCATATATGGCCTTTGTTGTGATGAGGTACATTCCTTCTATACCTACTTTGTTGAGTTTATATCATATCATAAAAGGATGCTGCCACCTGGACCAATTCTAATTCCTCCCCTGCTTGGCACTGTAGGAGACACATAGACTTTTCCAAGGAGACCCTCACAGATCAAGAAGGCAGAGGGGAAGACTAGGACCTTGCTGCCCTGTATGTGCATTTTTTATGTGTATAGGATATTGAATCAGGACCCCCACAGTAAAGATCAGCTTCCAGTGAGGTTTCCTCATCACAAGATGCAGCGTTGGACTCTGAACCACATTTCCCTGAAAATGCAGACAGGAGATGGGTTGATCTACTTGTTTTTTGTTGTTGTTGTTGTTTTCTTGAGACAGAGTCTTGCTCTGTTGCCCAGGCTGGAGTGCAGTGGCGCAGTCTCAGCTCACTGCAAGCTCTGCCTCCCAGGTTCACGCCATTCTCCTGCCTCTGCCTCCCGAGTAGCTGGGACTACAGGCACCTGCCACCATGCCCGGCTAATTTTTTGTATTTTTAGTGGAGACAGGGTTTCACCGTGTTAGCCAGGATGGTCTCGATCTCCTGACCTCATGATCCGCCTGCCTCGGCCTCCCAAAGTGCTGGTATTACAGGAGTGAGCCACCGCCCCCGGCCCGGGTTGATCTACTTGTACTGAGTCTCCCAAGGTTGGTGTGGAGAATACAGTGAACCTGGGTGACTTGGGCTCTGGGAGAGGTGTCAGAATCGCATGGTGCTGAGCCTCCTGCCTGTGGGGCTCAGGCCTCCAGGAGCCATGGGTGCAGCGTAGTCCTGCAGTAGCAGCCTGGCTGGTCCTGCCTCCTCTGCTGCGGGCCAGCTTGCTGCAGTACTTGCCAACCACCAGCCACCAGCTCTCAGGATTATTTCATAGAAGTGGAATTTATTTTGAGACACAAGCAGGCCTGTGCTCCATGTATACTAGCCAAGTGCTGGGCAGCAGGGTCCACTTTGCTGTGGGCAGCTGCTCATTTTTAATCCCTTAGAAAGTGGAGCTCATGGGATTGAAGGCCTGGGGTGAAGCAGTGTTGAGTCTGAGCTGTAGGAGCCCGAGTTCTCCCTGGGAGTGAGAGGCAAAGCCATGAAGAAAAGTAGGAAGAGAGCTTCTCCATAACTGGGACTATTACTGAGGAGTGAGATGGTAGGTCCCAGGAGGTTGGCAGAGTCCAAGATGTAGCATCCTTACAGGAAGGCCCCATTTCTGGCCAGCCCAGCCCTGAAGCAGAAGGCAGTGTGGACCGCTTGAGGGTAGGTTAAAACAGCTGGTGCTAATGACCCTGCGATGTGGCCAGGCCGCACCTGCCCTCCCTGAGGAACAACACCTGTGGCCATCAGGAGGCCATTGAAGTTCAGAGGCGGGCCAGTTGTTGCTTAGCTTCTCCAGACCCCCGACAACCCTGTCATTCTGGAGCACATCTCTACACCTCACCCACTGCTTCCCTGACCCCCTCGATCCTGCCACGGCTGGCAGTCAGCCCTGTGGAAGCACCTGTTTCATGTGACGTTACCCCATTGCAGTCTCTGCTACGAAGCCTTTGTCAGCCTCGAATTTGCAGGGGCGGACACTTTTGCGGTCCAGAAATGTCAGTTCTCTTCCACAGGGGTTTCCTCCACCCCCGCCCCCTTTCTATTTGTGCCGTTTGTCTTTTCCTTTTCTCTAAGGTGGGGGTGACTTACTCATCCTAGGCCTGTGTCTCAGGGTCTTGGCTCCGTAGCCCCCTCAGGAGGCTCTTCTTATTGTTCTCTGAACAGTGGGATTTGAGGAATCAAAACTCCTCTTGCAACAAATACATTTCCATAGGCCCACCAGACACAGGTGCTGAAGTGCTCCCAGTTCCAGCCATTGTGTTGTTAAGAACAATTTCTCTTCAGAAAGGCCCTGTCAAAATGCAAATGTTACCAGAGAAGGGTAACACATTAACTTATTACATCCATTATCACTTTAGTGCGGTTTATCAGCTTCCCAGCTGAGAACAGGGCCCTGGGGAGAGAGAGGGGAATGCTGAACAGGTAAGGTTCCACACAGGGCAGGGGATGGGAAAGGCTGTGGGGGAAGCTCTGGGCAGGACAAGGGCCCTGGGGAGGGAGGCTGCAGTACAGAAGGGGGCGAGAGGCAGGGGAGACCCTGTTGTGTCTGATGCTCAGTGCTGCCTCATTTTCAGAAAGGGGTACCTTTGGATAAAGATAGTCCCTTCTCTATTATAAATAGAAAGGCTTTCTTTTCCTGTGGATTATTTGGAAATCCTCACATTTAGTGAGGATTTTTTTTTTTTTTTGGAGATGGAGTCTCACTCTGTTGCCCAGGTTGGAGAGCAGTGGTGTGATCTCGGCTCACTGCAAGCTCTGCCTCCCAGGTTCACACCATTCTCCTGCCTCAGCCTCCCGAGTAGCTGGGACTCCAGGTGCCTGCCACCATGCCTGGCTAATTTTTGTATTTTTAGTAGAGATGGGGGTCTCACCATGTTGCCCAGGGTGGTCTCGAACTCCTGAACCTCAGGCAATCCGCTTGCCTCGGCCTTCCAAAGTGTTAGGACTACAGACATGAGTCACCATGCCTGGTCCCCAAATTTAGTTTTGCCATACATTATTTTCCTTCCTAGTCATTTGCTACTCAATCTAATATTGATATTAATTTATATTCCCTGAAGACACACCAGGCATACACTAAATGGCAGGGAAAGTCAGACTGAGATTGAAACTGTGCTGCAGGCCCTCCTTAAAGAGAACCCACACTTAGATAATGAAGCCATTGCAGCTTTAGGCATTTTTTTTTCCTACCAATCTCCAGTGGGTGGGGCTATCACAGATGATTCCTCCCTCCCTGTTTCTAATAGCAATACCAAACAGGTATTTTACATTGGTTCATTTTGCAAAAACAAAAAAGAAAAAGAAACAATTGTTCTTTACAAGCCTAATTTCCTTCTGAGAAAAGTAGGTCCTACACACAAGAAGTCTGTCTTGTTCTGCTGCAGCGTGGGTAGGAGGTGGCAAGATGACCAGGGGCTGACTTAGGAACAGGATCCGGAGGGAACACCTGTGACAGTGAGAGGGGTTTGAGTTCCTGGAGACAATCCAGAAGTCCAAGGGGGGTGGGATGGGGAGGAGGAGTCAGCAGTTGCAGCAATAGGGTCTGGGGCTGCAGAGGCAAGAGCAGAGCAACGGCTGCCCTGCCAGTCCTCTGGAGGCAGATCCAGGCCAAGCGGGCTCTCACAGGGACCTGACACTCTTTTTGAATATTTGTTGGGGGTTTGCTGCTCAGTAATATCCTTCTTCATCCCTACCCTGCTTTCAGTAAAATCGAACACACACATAGAAGCATAGTGTGGAGAGTGCATTTGTAAATCCTATAAAGGGGCTGAATTTGGAACCTAGGTTGATGTGTTGTAAGAGGGGGAGAGTAGGAGTGGGCAGCAAGCAGCCATAGCCTGGATTAATGCAGAGAAAACCCTGCTTTGAACCAGATGTGACCATGAGGACACAAGCCACCTGAGAACTTGAAATCAGAGTGACGTTGGACTTCCACAGAGTTAGGAGGTGGCGGGATCCCCCCATGCCCCGGGTCAGAGGCGGCAGGCAAGGAGTCATGATAAATCCAGAAGTCAGTTCTTGTGATTTGAATTTCAAAAGTGCAGCAGTCAAGGCAGGTCAGAGAGAACCCAGGACAAAATCAGAAGATTTGGAACAAGACATATCTAGATACATGGAATCCAGGCTCATCTAGATGCGCTTAGCAAGGAAGAAGAGTCAAGGAAGCGGGAAAGGTAGTGTCTGGTGAGTGCTCCCAGAAAGGGGTATCCAGGAGTATGGACCGCAGCCTCACAAGGTCTCCACAAAGCAGAACATATAGTGTGCAGCTGAGAGCTGTGGGCATGTGGCCCAGAAAAGCCCAGAAACCTGGAAAGGCTCTGTGATGGAAAGAGGACACAGCAGTGACCAGGTAGCCAGAGGACCACAGCCCAGACAGGACAAGGATGTGTGGGTGGATGCCAGTGAGATGTCACCGAGGATGGGATCGCACCCCTGCCCCCCACTTCACGCAAGGGCACAAGGTAGCCCCTCCCTAAATTGGATGCAACTTCCTGTTAAGTGAAAAATGGGAGACCTGAAATTAACTGAGATTAATTTCCTGCCACAGAATCGGAGCTTGAAACCAAAAATCATTTGAGTTATAGAAAATGGAGCTAATTTTTTTTTTGGTAGAAATGGGTCTGTGAACTGAGGTCCTCATCCACAATGACATTTTTTCATGGAGTATTTTGGGTGTTGGTGCAGCTGTGGGACATTCTGATGGTGTTAGGGGGTGCCGTCGGGGATACGATTTCCTGGTACTACCTTTCCAAAAGCAGAAGAGGACAGAGTGAGGGCTGGGAGCCTCTTCCTGAGCTGCATTTCAAAACAGTGTGCTCAGACTCCAAGCGGGGAGATGCCTTCTCTTTCCCCTCTCACACAAGCTTGCCATTTCAACCCCTGAGTTACACTATCTCAGCGAAAAGAATGAAACTGATACAACCAGCTGCTGGGATTCTGGTACCAACACAGAGAGCGCCTGGCCACCCCCCGCAGGGTTCGAGGGGGAGTGACTCATCCACAGCGAAAATGGCCAAACAAAAACAATGACTAGGCAGGCAGAGCCACCCAAATGTCAGCCGAGAGAAAAACTGTCAATGAATGAGCCCCAAATGGCTCTACAACAGACATCCCAAGGTTGGGGTGCAGAACCCGGGTCACCCCACTTGGCAGGCAGTTGGTGACCACCCACTGGCGATGGGCGAGGGGACGTGGGACATCTGAGCCTCCTCAAGTCACTACCGTTGAAATTCACAATCAACATGGGTCACTGCTTTGGCAGGCGGCCCGTCCTTCTCCGCCCCCTCTTCTTGAGTTTGTAGAAAAGGCTTTTCTCTGGACTCAAAGGAGGTAGGATTCCCCCGCCTTTTTTTTTTACTACCTGCTTCTTGCCTCGCTGAATCCTTTTCTGTACCTTTTCCCTTTGGTGAGTGGGTGCCATTTATCCAGCAAGAATGAACCAGCTTACATAGTCTTTCATTCATTCCCTTGGCTTCCCTTGTTTTCTTTTGTCAGCCCTTGAGTTTCTTGGATTAGGCTGCCTCTGCTCAAGGCTGGAGCATGGTTTTCACAGGGTGCTTCCTGGGTCGACTTCAGGATTTAGGAGGTCAGGGGATGGGGTGCTTTATCTCTGCATCCTCAACTACAATATTCACCTCCACCGGAGAGCAGAGAAGTAGATGGTCCAAGTTTTGCACCGCACTAGAAAGAATACTCCCCTGGAGAGTTCCCAGCCCCCAGAGGTCAACCATTAATCACCTTCTGGAAGCCTGTTGCAGGGTTTGTGATGGAAATGGCTCTGTCGTCATGGCAACTCTGTCGGGCCTGGCCAGGGGCTGCTCCAGCCTAACTGGCTCTTCTGGGTTTCAGGTTTATTCACAAGCTGTGACTCCTGCCTGGTAGGTCTTCAGAGCAGCTTCTTGCCATCTGGGACCTGAGGGTAAGGCTGGGGATGACATAGGCCTAAAGCTTTCCTTATTCAAAAAGATGGTTTCAAAGCTGCTTCTCCCATTCAAGAAAGATGAGCACTACTTTTATGTGGTGCTGACCTATGTCCTGCCTGTTGACGGGACATGCCCCGGAGGGAGAGAATTGTATACCTGGACTTTGAAGTGGAAACACCTCGGGTTGAGCAAGGGCTCTGCCTCTTACCAGTTGTCCATCTTTGGACAGATTCTCCCCCTCTAAGAGGAGTCCTCATACCCAGTTCACAGTGTAATTGTTAGAATTAAATAACATAAGTACATAATGCAGGCATGGCACACTTTTTCTGTAAAGGTCCAGGCGGTAAATATTTTAGGCTTTGCAGGTCACGCGGTCTCTGTCTCAACTACTCAACTCTGCCCTCATAGCATGAAAGCAGCCCGGATCAAGAGAAAACTAAAGAGTGCAGCAGAGTTCCAGTAAAACTCAGGTGGCCCTTGCTGGGCAGTCTGGGCTGACCAGGAATTCTAAGCAGGAGCTACATCTGAATGAATACTATGCATCACTGGCCACCACGGAGAAGAGGCACTGGCGAGGGCAGCAGCGTGGTGACACAGCCGAGGGCATGGTGAGAAGTTCAGGCTGGCTTCAGAGCCCCAGTTCTGACAGGCTCTGCACGGCCGCTCACATCTCCGGGGAAAGCCACAGTGTGCCAACGGCCCAGTGACCTGCTATGCTGAGCTGTGATTTATTAATGCTCTCACCCAGGGCCCCTCTCCAAGAGGTTTGCTGGGGCTGAGGGAAGAATATGGGGTCCCTAATTCATTCAGAACACTCTGATTTATACCAGCTCCTGGCAGCGGTGTTTTCCAAGATACCTCAAGAGTGAGGGGATTTAGAACTCCGTTTTCAATTCTATGTTCACTGGTTCCAAACAACTAGCAGGTTAGAGATAGGCCAGACTGGTTCTGCCTGAAAGACTCTCAGCCCTGCCGAGGGGTAAGCAGGTGTTACCCATCAGTCCATCTCCCTCCTAAGACAAGAGGTCAGGTCCTCAGAGCGAGCAGACTGCAGGCTGAGTACATCTGTTGGTTTGGAGGGGTGGCTCACAGCAGGTCGGCTGGGGAGGTGACCAGTTTCAGAACTCAGGCCACTGATCTCTTTAGGGGCTGGCAGTTGACTGGCAGCAGGTCTGCACTGCTCAGGAGGATCATGAGGGAGGTGGGGTTTGGTGCTGGAATGGATGAGTTTGGGACTTTGCAAGTCCATGGTCACACTGTGACCACTTTTCCCTCCTGGACCTCAGTTTACCTCTCTGTAAAACAGGGTCCTCTCTTCTGCCCTCTCAGCCCTCCGTGAGTAGGTGGGTGGTGGTGAAGGCTGGCTGATGGTATCTGTGGGAACAGGTGGTGCACGACTCCAAGAGGGTTCTATTTATGCGGTTATTCTGATGACACCGTGTTTTCTTCCGACAAGCTCGGGTGCTGAGCGGCTGTTCTTTTGCTCTCACCCCTGTGGCGTCGCTGTGAGGGGGAGTATTTCTACTTCTTACTGACAGTTTTCTTTGCCATGGAGGCTTTATTCAGCTCCTTAATACCAACGCTTTACATGTGGATGCAACTTCACAGTTTACAAAGCAATTTCAGAGACATCTTCTGATTTTATCTCCATAACAACCCATTGAGGTTGGCGTGGCCGAGTGGTCTATCCTGAATTAGAGATGAGGAAACCGCCTGTCAGGTGAGGTGTTTCAACCCTGTGCTGGGTTCCCACCACCGCTAGGTGGCAGGGCCGAGACTGAGACATATGCTCACCCCACCACCTTAAAACTTCCCAGGAAACCTGCTCCCCGTTAACAAGCTTTCCTTCTGGCTGGCCGTGGTGGCTCACACCTGTAATCCCAGCAATTTGGGAGGCTGAGGTTGGGGGATCACTTGAGGCCAAGAGTTTGAGACCAGCCTGGCCAACATGGCAATATCCTGCCTCTACTAAAAATACAAAAATTAGCCAGGCGTGGTAGCAGGTGCTTGTAATCCCAGCTACTTGGGAGGCTGAGGCAGGAGAATTCTTGAGCCTGGGAGGCGAACATTGCAGTGAGCCAAGATTGTGCCGCAGCACTATTCCAGCTGATCGACTCAGCCTCTGTCTCAAAAAAAAAAAAAAAAAAGCGTTTGTTTTGGTGTACTTTTTATTACATTAATGTAATAAAAGTATCAAGGAACAGTTTGTTCTGGAGGGGCAGTGGGAAGGAATTTTAAAAAATAGTATGATGAAGAGGGCTTTTATTCTGGAAAGCTGCCTTCTGTCCCCAGTGCTGAACTTCCTGTCATCATCACCAAAATAAATTCCACTTTCAACTGTGACTTTTCCCCCAGGCCTTCCAAAAACTCAAGCCAGACAGGTTTGAAGGAAAGTGTGAGCTATTTTTACTACTGTCTGGGGTTCTCCCTATTCATTGTTGGAGGGAAAATAAAGACAGCTGAAAATCCCCAAGAATTTTCTCTGGCTGTGAATTTGCACCCAGCTGTCTCCACACACCCACACCCAGCAGCATGTGGCTGTTCCACACTGCTGGCCCTGAGTTCAACATCATTTTCATCTTTGACAGATGAAAGACAGGCTTGCTCAGCCACCATCTCTGAATTAGAGTAGTAGTCATAACCCAACAATGCCCTGGGCAGGTCCTTGGTACCCAAGGCCAAGGACTTTCCAGTCTTTGGAAAACCCAGTCATAACCTTCTATGGCCAGATGGGAAGGAATGGAGTCCTGGCCTCACAGTCCCAGTTTCTAAAGTGATCCATTCTCTGAACTCCTACACCCAGAATCCTCTGGCTTTGCACCCTTGGGTCCTCTGCCTTTCCAAGGTCCCACCTGGCTGGTGGCCAAAACTGTGAGCCATTGATGTAAACAAGAAAAACGATAGCAGAACAAACCCATTAGGCTAAGCCAAGTCACCCTGACAAAAAAAAAAAAAAAAAAAAACAGATCTGAAGAAAGTGAAGACAAACGGGAAATCTTTGCGAATAGCCACTCTTATCTCCACTCATCTCATATCCCTCCCCTTCCTCCCTATTCTTTCCCCTTTTCATCTTTCCTTCCTTCTTCCGCTTTCTCCTATAATACCTTCATTTCCTCACTAAACAGATTGTCTGTGCCACAGACCCTGAAAAATATTCCCATCTATAACCCGTGAAGTTTGTGTCCATTTCAACCCTAGGTTCAATTCTGTTAAAGTGAACAGTGAATTCCAAGAAACTGTCTAAATAATTTCATTGTATTGGAAGTTTTTATAACAAAGTTGCAAGAAAAAATGACTGAATCTTGGATATGGATATCCTGGAGGCTACAAAAGTGTTTTTACTGTAAGGATGTTTGAAATAATGTTGTGTTAAAGGGATATCGGGGTTATGTCATTGCCTCTGACTCAGAGAGTTTCACCTGCTACTCCCATCAGACTCCTTCCAAGTCCTCACAGATGCCTGGATTTGGTAGATGGCCAGATATTCCTCATAGCTGTATGGTCCACTGGATTGAATCATCCACCAAGTATCCTTTTGAGGACTTCCAGTGGGATTAGCATTTGGCAGGGTGCTGTGAAGAATTTCCCAAACATAAGACAGGATTGCTCTCCTCATGGTGCTTACAATCTAGATGAGGGAGGTACATCTGGTATGCACACAGCTAAACTGAATAGCAGAAAGCAGTACCTAGTTAAGTGCTAGGCTATGTGGACTACAAATGCCATCCTCATTTTGTCTGTAATGTGAGCCTATTCTAGGCAGAGGGGAAGACTAAGTCTGACTTCTGCTCCATTCCAGCCCTCCCAGTGCCTCAGAGTCCTTTGTATATATTGTACAAGCTCCGCTGTAGAACTTTCTACATTGTGTTGTATGTTCGTTGTGTTTATTTTATTTTATTTTATTATTTTTTGGAGATGGAGTCTCGCTCTGTCGCCCAGGCTGGAGTGCAGTGGCGCGATCTCAGCTCACTGCAGTCTCCACCTCCCAAATTCAAGCAATTCTCCTGTCTAGGCCTCCCAAGTACCTGGGACTATAGGCACGTACCACCACACCCAGCTAATTATTTGTATTTTTGGTAGAGATGGGGTTTCACCATGTTAGCCAGGATGGTCTCGATCTCCTGACCTTGTGATCTGCCCACCTCGGCCTCCCAAAGTGCTGGGATTACAGGTGTGAGCCACCGCACCCGGCCCATTATTTTTATCTGTGTCTCTATGAGTGTTTTGAGCTTGAGGACTTCCCTTTTGCAAAGGATCTAGCGAGATGCCTGTCACACAGTCAGTTTTTAAGGAAACTTTTAAGTGCTTATTGAATGTAGAATGTTGGCTAAGTATTGATGCTAGAGAACTATTGTCTGGCTGCCCTCTCACATGGGATTCCATAGCACAGCCATGCTATCCTTTTCCAAGGTGTCTAAGAGGAGGAGCTGCTCCAGAGGACTGAATGTAAAGTCAGCAAGCTCATCTTAGAAAACCCTGGGTGGAAGGAAATTAGAATCCTGAAGGTTATTTCTCTATGCATAACTTTGGGGTCAAGAAATCCAGTTTGGATCTGTCAGAGGTGGAGACAGGCCCCAGTGGACTTCTCTCAGCTATATCTTTGGAAAAATTGATGTCTGCATTTTAATTCTCTCCAACACGTCATTAACCCCACAGATACCCTTCCACTGAGACAAGACCCATGATGAGGGCTGTAGGAAGAGAAAGAACTTTCTCTAAGGGTTCTGCCCTTTGCGCAGTGAAAAATGATCTATTAGAGGCTGACAAATCAATAAAGGCAATTTAAGCCCCTTTCTTGGAGTCTGTGTGACTTACAGGAAGGGTAGTATAGCGCCTGGGTGGTGCCATGGGCCCCTTGCTCCTTCCCCTCTTTGCAATTATGGCAAATTTGCCTAATGCACTAAAAGCCAATGAATCATGTCCACTAGTGATGGGATGGGAAAGGCGAGAAGGAAGATGTCGGATGCTGGCAGCTGCCCTGATAACCTTGGTTTTAATTAGGCTTTAGTGAGTAACAAACAAAACAATCATTCATTTGTGACAACCAACTATGGTGCCTAAAAGGCCCGTATTTGGTTGTTGCAAATGAGCAAGTGCCTAGGTATTAAGGGAGGCTAGGATGGCTTCTCCCCCATGGATCTCATCTCATGAAAGGGTAGAGGATATACTAAACCATTGGTAGACTTGGACTTATTTTCTCCAAACTGGAGCCCAGGCTTACCAACTCTTATGTGTTCTTCTTGTTCCTTGCAATGGATGGGACTCCTATGGTGCTTGGATTCATTAGCATTAATCACGATGTGGAAGTCACAGCATTCCTCTCTTTCAGGCTATGCACAGAATATTAATGGTCTTAAAATCCAATCAGAAATTCTACAAAATAACTGGCCTGTATTTATTGAAACTGTCAAGGCCAAAAAAGATAAGGAAAGATGTAGGAACTATTCCAGATTCAAGGAGATAAAGAGACATCATGACAGCTGAATGTTACCTGTGATGCAGGATTTTCTTTAGCCATACAGAGCACTGTTAGAATAATGGGAGAATTTGAATAAAGTCTGTAAATTAGCTAATAGTATTATTATAATGTTAATTTCCTAATTTTGACTATTGTGCTACGGTAATGTAAGAGAACTCCCTTTTTAGGAAATACACACTGAAGTATTGAGGGATAAAGTAGCAACAGATCTGCAACTTACATTCAAATAGTTCAGAAAAAATTTCTCTTTATTTTTCTATTTCTATCTACCTCTCTGCCTATCTCTATATCTATCTATCTCTATATCTATCTATCTATCTACCTATCGATCGATCTATCATCTCTATCTCTTTCTCATATTCATAAATCTATTGATTTATCTGTTGAAAGCAAGTGTGGTAACATTCCAAGTGTGAGATCTGGGTGAAGGGTAGACTGGAATTCTTTGTAGTAATTTTGCATCCTTTCTGTAAGTCTGAAATCATGACTAAGTAGAAAGCCAAAAAAAATTCCAGGCCGAGCACAATGGCTCAGGCCTGTAATCCCAGCACTTTGGGAGGCTGAGGGGGGCGGATCACAAGGTCAGGAGATCAAGACCATCCTGGCTAACACGGTGAAACCCTGTCTCTACCAAAAATACAAAAACTTAGCTGGGCATGGTGGCATGGGCCTGTAGTCCCAGCTACTCGGGAGGCTGAGGCAGGAGAATCGCTTGAACCTGGGAGGCAGAGCTTGCAGTGAGACAAGATTGCACCACTGCACTCCAGCCTGGGTGACAGAGCGAGACTCCGTCTCAAAACAAAAAAAAACAAACAAAACAAAACAAAACAAAACAAAAAAATTCCAGTCAGTAAAGAGATTGCCAACTATGACCAGTGAAACAATATATCTCAGGTTCCCTTCTCCTCCCTTCTTCCCAAAAGAGCCTCTCTATCCAAATCGTGCCCTTAAACCTGTGACTTAAACCTCTAAATACCCAGGGAGTTGCGGGACCCCCGTGACATTTCTCTGGATGATGAGATTTCTTACCTGATGAGATTAAATGAGGAGATTTGCACAAGGAGCTAGTGAAAAATGAAGGGATTTGACCAGATGATCACCAAGCTCCTTTCTAAATCAACATTCTGTGACCTTCTGATCCTATGAAGTAAAAAATAAAATATAGCCATGTGTTGCATAACGACATTTCGGTCAACAACGAAATGCCGTGGTGGTCCCATAAGATTAGAATGGATGGAGATGAAAAATTCCTGTCTTAACTGTCGTGTCATTACTCACACGTTTCTGGGGATGCTGGTATAAACAAACCTACTGTACCACCAGTCGTATAAAAGCATAGCACGTACAATATGTACAATATATAAAAACTTGATAATGGTAATAAACAATGATGCTACCTGTTTGTGTATTTTTTATTTATACTTTTTTTCATTATTTTAAACTGTATTTCTTCTTATTAAAAAAAAAAAGTTAACTGCAAATCAGCCTCAGGCAGGTCCTTCAGGAGGGATTCCAGAAGAAGGCACTATGATCATAGGAGATGACAGCTCCATACACATTACTGCGCCTGAAGACCTTCCAGTGGGACAAGATGTGGAGGTGAATGACAGTGATACTGATGATCCTGACCCTGTGTAGATCTAGGCTAATGTGTGTGTGTCTTAGTTTTCAGCAAAAATATTTAAAAGGTAAAGAAATATATATATATACACACATACAGAGAGAGAGAGCGAGAGAGAAGCTTGTAGAATAAAGATACGTATATATATAAAGAAAATATTTTTGTACAGCTGTACAATGTGTTTGTGTTTTAAACTAAATGTTATTACAAAAGAGTCAAAAACTTTAAACATTAAAAAGTTTATAAGGTAAAAATTATAGTAAGCTAAGGTTAATTTATTATGGAAGAAAATTTTTAAAATAAATTTTGTGTGGCCTAAGTGTGTTTGTGAAGTGTACAGTAGTGTACAGTAATGTCCTAAGCCTTCACATTCACTACTCACTCATTCACTCACCCAGAGCAAGTTCCGGTCCTGCACGCGCCATTCACGGTGAGTGCCCTAGACAGGTGTTTATCTTTTACACCACATTCTCACTGTACCGTTTCTATGTTTATATACATAAACACTTACCATTGTGTAACAATTGCCTACAATATTCAGTACTGTAACCTGCTGTACAGGTTTGTAGCCTAGGAGTAATAGGTTATACCATATAGCCTAGGCATGTAGTAGGTTATACCATCTAGGTTTGTATTAAGTACACTCTGATGCTCACACAACCATGAAATCTCTTATGGACAGATGCATTTCTCAAAACATATTCTTACCATTAAGTGATCACGACTGTTCAGTAGTAGTTTGTGGCCTTTCCAATCTGAAATACCCCTCTTGCCCATCTTTGCTTCTATTCCTTAAGACAATACCAGGCAGAGGAAGTGGTCATTTCTGTCTGCTGCCGTGTGGTACACGTCTCTTGCTCCAGAAGCCCAAGAAAATGACATCCCAAGATTGTTCTTAGGAAGCCCATGTGGCCCCTTCTCTCCAGATAATTGCTGCCCAGTTCTGCAGACCTAACGGACTTCTTTAGGCTTCCCTGGGTAGCAGTAAGGGCACATACACAGTTAAATGCAAAGGATTTGTATAGATACTGAATATATCTCTATCTACATAAGGATGTACACACGCATTTTTCCAACACCAATCTCCAAAATTATGATTCTAAAAAAATTTTCAAAATATGTCGTATAATTTAACATACTAAAAAAATATGTTTAACAACTGTCATCAGTTCTGAGTTCTCTGTACTTAAAGACCAAATCATCTCCCAAGAATGGCTGCGGCACCGTTGTAGATGGTGAGTAAAGCGGATTGTGGCACCTCTGGAGAGAACCCCAGGGATGCTGAGCCCCAAGCCACCAGCCAGGAGCTGGTTCTCCTTCTTGGATTCGGGAGCTAAGAAGTACATTCTTGGGAAAGGAGAAGACAAATGCTTTAGTGCACATTTCTTGTTTGTGACTGTGTGGCAGGTGACTATAGCTGACACTGCCCCTTACCTGCCAAAAATCCATTCCCTTCTTTATTATTCAATCTCAATTTTGCTTGAGATTTCAATGTCCCCAGTTTAAAACACTTACCTCCCCAGACCATCCTGAAGCTAAGAGTGCTCATATGATTCAGTTTTGGCAGATAAGACAGAAAGAGGAATCTCACAGAAAGTTGTTTTTCCTGATAATAAATAGACTCCACTGATAGCAGCCTTTTCCTTTGTCCTTCCCCTTGTTTGTGCCCAGATTGTAGAGTAGCCATTCTTGGAGCCAGGAGGATGAGAGCCACAAACCAGCTGGAGCGGGAGTCTAGAGGGGTTCTTGGCTGCTCCCCTGAATGCCTCTGGACATCCCATTATACCAAAAAAGTCCTTGTGGTGGGGCTTTTTATTACACTCCACTGAATGCAATTCTGAAAGAGACCCCAAAATCATCACCCCTGTTCTCAATATTGTGGTTTTCAGGGTCTGGGATTCACACCCAGGGCCACCCCTGTGCTCATCATGAAGGCACGTTCCCCAGTGGTCTTACTCTATTCCTGCTGCTATAACAAAATACCTCAGACAGGCAATCCACCAACAACAGGAATTTAGTGCTCACAGTTCTGGAGGCTGGGAAGTTCAAGATCAACATATCTGCAGTTCTGGCGTCTGGTGAGGGCCCATTCTGCATAGATGGCACCCTGTATGTGTCCTCACATGGTGGAAGGAGCAGAGGGGCTCCCTCAGGCCTCTTTTGCGAAGACACCCATCCCATTCATGAAGGCGGAGCACCCATAACCTAATCACCTCCCAAAGACCTCACCTCTTCATAGCATCACCTTGGAGGTTAGGTTTTAACATTTGAAGTTGAGGGAGACACAAACATTCAGACCATAGCACTAGTCTACCCTGTTTGCTTCAGGGATGTGTCCACAATTAAAGCCAGAACAATCTGGAAAAAAAAGTCAGGAAAAACTGATTTTCCTTACCTGTGAATTTGGAGCTATGAGGGTACAAAGTCTGAAACTGTGGCAGCAGTGCTGTTGTAAGAGGAAAATCTGCTGAGAATGAAACTGACATTTGAGGGTATAAATCCAAGCTGATGAGGAGCCTGGGTTCTTTGGCGTCATTTGAGCCCCTATATCAAACTACACCTGAAGCCAGCACTAATCTCAGACTTTTGAATTAAACAAGCCAGTAACTTTCCTTCTTCCTAAGCTAGTTAGAGCCTCCTTGAGCCAAGGAGTGCAGAGAAAGGCCTTATTGATTCAGAGGCTCCCTGAGGGTGGACGCTGATGGAGGGAAATTCTTGGCAGCAGCTCTCTTGGAAGGGCCTCCTGGCCTGGGCTGTGCTTCTTCAGAGCAGGGCAGCTTAGTTTAAGGAGGTCTGAGTCCATGTCAGTGTCATTCTTCGTCCCAGTAGGACACAGTTCTAATGGTAGGGCCCCAACATAGGACTTATTTTGTCTCTAAAAATGAGTCCCATTTTGGATAAAAACAGGGGTCAATTTTGTTTGGTTTGGGGGAGGGTAATGTGGGCT
The DNA here is from genome assembly GCF_000951035.1 of Colobus angolensis palliatus. Classification (NCBI taxonomy): domain Eukaryota; kingdom Metazoa; phylum Chordata; class Mammalia; order Primates; family Cercopithecidae; genus Colobus; species Colobus angolensis. Next base: position 19,227,340 of record NW_012120709.1, on the reverse strand, counting down.
AACGGGATGTCTTGTGGTGAGTTATCTGCTAATCTTTCAGGAAACACCATCACCAGGGACAACACTCGCTTTCATAAAATTGTCTCTGACACCGTCTTAATTCCACAAATTACTGTCAACCGGAGCTGCAAGGAGTTATTTTTAAACTAAATCTACTTGGCAGGCCATGGGGCCAGGCTTTCAGAGTATAGCTCATCAATGGCCCTAGGATGGAGAAGTCCAGGCCTCCTCTACTGCATGGATCCTGCATGGTTTCTGGAGCCAGCCAGGGACCACCCACCCTTCCAGGACCCACGCTGAAAAGCCAGGCTCCTAGAATGACCCTCATGATCTTCCTCCTCCCAGGCCTTGCCTAGACTTCACCAGTCCCTGTCCCCTGCTAGTCCCCTTCCCCTTCCACCAGCCACTGCAAGGCAGCCACTGGGGAGGGAGAGGCTCCAGCACTCTGGGGCCAAATAGATGCACTCAAATCATCCAAGAGCACAAATGCTCCAACCTCCAGCCAGTCTCTGCTTTTCCTTTCTTCCCAACTCTTCCTCTTTTCCCTCTCTTCTCATTCATCTGATTTCCTTTCTCATTTACAGACAAACACATTGTCTTATACCAAATTTAATTAGGCATTGCTTACAGAAAACTGGGGAAGGGCTCCTGGAGGGCTGCCTCTACCTAATACTAAAAACCCTAGGGGTGAGCGGTGGTATGGGAACTCAACTGCAGGGCAGTCCTGTGAAGGCAATGGGATATCCCCCTCCCCCACTACTCTATAGACAGGGACCTGAGGCTCAGAGAAGGTGGGACGTCGGCCCGGGCCACCCAGCTCCTGACAGAGCTGGCCTCTTTGATTCTCAAGTAAGTGTTCCCAGCATTCTCTCTCCCGTGTTAGCCTGCATTTCCCTAGGAATCATGTGTCCAGAGCAAACAGGTCTTTAGGGGCATGGGGCAGAGTGGATGGGATGAAAGTTGTTGCTGGCAGGTTCACTTAGGTGTCTCTGTGCACCTGACAACTATGAAGGAACTTTGCTGGGGAGGAGTGAGACTCTACTTCCTCTGGTCTTCCACTCACCTGCCTTTTCTTAACAAACAACAAACAAATAAATAAAGAGCCTTACTGCCTATATCTCTGACTCCAGGCCATGGCTGGAGAAGAACACAAGTGAAATAGAGTCCGTGCGACTCTGAAAGCCTCTGGCTGCCTTCCTAGAGTTGAGTCATGTCTCTGCTTCAGGAAGGTGCCATTAATTTGGTGTAAGAAATGAACAAATATGAGTACAGTGTGGCTCAGAGCTCCCAAAACGAACTGAGAACTTTCTGGGTTGTATCCACAAGCGTGGGCTGAAAGCAAAGATTACAGAAGGTGTTGATGGGCCTGGAGCTGGAAAACATTCCATTGGAGCAATTAAGAGGCAGCTTAGCGCCTCACTGGGCTATACTTCTTTGAAAATGCCTTTAGGTGGATTAGGAAGATTTTTCCTTCAAATAATGCTCTTCTCAAATTATGGTAAGTTTCTATGGCTGACACCACAGTTGGACTCGGTCCCTGGGGCTGTTACTCCAGGGTTGTGGATAGAGGTAAATGACAGGAAAGAAATAAAATCAATAGTCCTGCGCTGCAGGATGTGACATGGTGTCATGAAGATGGCGAGACGTGAGGATCTGGGGTGAAAACAGCACCTCCCAGAGAGGACTGGAACCATAGTCTGCACTGGAGTGGTGGTGGGAGGAGTCCAGGAAGTGCCTCCTTCCCCTACAGCCTGCCTCTCAAGGGTGGTCTGGGAGAGTCTTTCTACCTGATGTTTCTGGGTCTTGTGTGTAAGAGGCAAAGAGAAACCCTGAGGAAGCCACAGCTGATCAAACCAGGGACTTTGTCCTGAGCCAGAGACAGCCAGCATCTGGGGGACAGGACTTTTGGATGGTGAGTCACCATCCAAATCAACCAGTGAGAGCTCTTCTCTTGCCCAACCTGCCCCAGGAGCACACAGAGAGAGGGCATTCACCCCATCTCAGGCCGTCTTTGGGGAGACCCCAACCTACAGTTCTAATTTCCAAGGTTGCTGCGTGTCACCTGCGCTGACTTGAGGGACTGTGGGGCTGAAGTGTTTTGTGGTATCTTGGTTCCCTCCTTAGGTTTGCTTTCAGTAAAGTCCCATGCCCCATGGAGCGGCATGACTCCTCCTGGCAGCCTTAGAAGGAGGACACGCCCACCCTCCATCAGGGCTTCCAGGAAGAGCCCACCTGAGGTGCTGTTGGGCTGAGCAGATTAATCACTGTACAAACTGCCTCCAGCCAGGTGCTCACCAACCAGCCCCCAGCCGCCGCCTCAAGATCCAGCCTTCTGAGCAGTCGCTGCAGAAAAGGGGGCGGGGCTGGACGCCGGAGCTGGAGAGAGCATCCAGGGTCAGCGCTGGGCTCCAGCGGCAGTGTCCCATCCCCATCCCAGGGCTCTGAGGTCGGGTGTGCGTGCTGCCTTCCTCCTCACTCAGCAAACAGAGGTGGCCACCTTCCAAAGAATCTCAGCCCTGGAATCCAGGCCATTCTCCTCTCCTTCCTCTCCTGCACTTCAGAGTGCTTTGATCAAAGCCATTCCAGAAGTTAACAGGTTTCATGGAAGCACAGTCGTGCGGAAAGGCTGGGAGACATGGTTAGCTTATCTGTCAGCAATTTAAACCTAGATGGTTTACAGAAATGACTGAGCTGAAGGATTGACCCCCAATTTTCGGCCTTCTGCCAGTAGGAGGAGGGGTGGAGCGTTATCCTCCCGGAGAATTAGCCCCATTGTTCCAGGGCAATCGTCCCAGCTCCAAAGATCCCACAAGGGGCTGTGCCCATCAGTGAAGCATAAGACACACTCGGAGGTTTGCCCAGACCCTGTGTCTGCCCCGGGAGCTTATCACCTTCCCCCTACACACAGATAAGGGGTGGCATACGCTGTCTGGTTGAACTTGAGGTCTAGTGAAGGATGCTGGTAAAAAGGCCTCTGAATCCTTATGTGGTGAAGAGCACTGGAAGCCAGGCAGAGCTGTGTTCAAGTCTTGGCACCTGCTGACCTTGGGCAAGTTACTTAACCATGCTGAGCTCGGCTTCCTTGTCCAGCTGGAGAAATATCATCTACCTTTAGGATTTTTCCTGTGGGGAATCAGTAACTGAGCTAGTCTATGTGAAATACTTAGCATCATGCCTGCCATAAATTAGAGCTCAAAAAATGTAGCTGGCCAGGTACAGAAGCTCACGCCCATAATATCAGCACTTTGGGAGGCCAAGGCAGGTGGATCACTTGAGCCAGGAATTTGAGACCAGCCTTGGCAATATAGTGAGACCCCATCTCTACCAAAAAAAAAAAAAAAAGAAATTAGCTGGGCATGGTGGCAAGCACTTGTAGTCCCAGCTACTCAGGAGGCTGAGACGAGAGGATTGCTGGAGCCCAGGAGGTCGAGGCTGCAGTAAGACACAGTCATGCCACTGCACTCCAGCCTTGGCGACAGAAGGACATCCTTTTTCTAAGAAAACAATGTAGCTAGTATTATTAGGTTGGTGCAAAAGTAATGGCAAAAACTGTGATTACTTTTGCACCAACCTAATAATTAGTTTTTAAAAGAACTCTGAATTTTAGAAGAAGGCTTTAAATGCCCAGAAATTTTGCTGAGTCTAATTCCTACCTGTAACACAGTGAGATCTTTTAGGAAGATAGGAACTTCTTGCACCTGGAGGGCACCAAATCCATTCTTCTTGCCATGTCGGATAAGAATATCTGCTAGAATCCTACTCTGCTCCATATGTTAAGGATCCCTCAGAGTTAGAAGAGATCTTAAATTTTCTCTTCCTTATCCTCCCAAATGGTTTTTTACTATTTCCACAACATCTTCTCTAGTGTCTCAACTAGTATATATTTAAACCTCTCGATGATGTGACACCCATCCATCCATCCACTGAATAGTTGTTGATTATTGGATATGCCCACAATATGATTTGGTGCTAAAGACACACAGGTGAGACCAGGACACACAGTTTTCATCTTTGCAAGCTTATCAGGGACAGGCAAATCCTGAATAAGTGATAGTACAGATATTTCATTACCATTGTCATTAACATGACTGCAAGCCCCATGTCAGCTGGGTATCCTCACAAACTAGGTAAACTTAGCTCACACCAACAAACCCCTTTCTGCTCTTCTTGGGATGCCGGGAGGTGGGAGGAAGTGAGTGGTGTGCTGTCTTAGGTTCCCATCATCAGCTTGGAAGCCAAATTCCTGCTTCCTCAGTTCCTAGACCATCTAACTTTTTTTTTTTTTCTTTTGAGACAGAGTCTTGCTCTGTCACCAGGCTGGAGTGCAGTGTGCAGTGTGCGGTGGCGCCATCTTGAATCACTGCAACCTCTGCCTCCCGGGTTCAAGCGATTCTCCTGCCTCAGCCTCCCAAGTAGCTGGAACTACAGGCATGCACCACCACCCCCAGCTAATTTTTGTATTTTTAGTAGAGAAGGAGTTTCACCTTGTTGGCCAGGATGGTCTCAATCTCTTGATCTGCCCACCTCAGCCTCCCAAAGTGCTGGGATTACCAGCGTGAGCCACCGTGCCTGACCCTTCTAACTATTTTATGTGTGTTGTTACAGTTCCACACTACATGGCACAGGTGTGAAACTCAGCCCATCCTCAATTTCCAGGAAAATTCAGCTTATCTACGACAAGTTGTGTGTTGTTAGACCTACCCGCGGATTTCTGTGGGAAGGAGCTATCAGAACAGGAGTTCATATCAGAGCAATCCTAACAACTTTAAATTGTACATTACACATCACTTTTCTTAAAATGTCCTCCAGCTATGCCAGCACTAAGGAATTGTTATTCACCACCCTACCACAAATCTACTCAAAATTGTCCTCAGCTTCACAGCATCTGGCTGACTCCTCCCCACATTATTCTTCTCTTGGAGAAATATAATTTTCTCTGTTCTTCTCATACAGAAGAGTTTTGCTATTTTTTTTTTTTTGTCTCTTTCATAGGCTCGTGCCAATTCCTGAGGTCCTCACTTTCTACCTGGAGCTGATCATTAAGTTATTTTCCTAAGCAAAGGGCTTCCCATCTATGAGCGGAGTGCTGTCAGCTGTTAATACATTTTGACTCTGGTCATGCAATGCAAAGGGGCAGGTTTCAGCACATTTACACTAGCGTGGGCCATCTGCCTTAATTTAGGGGTTAAAGAAGCTGAAGAACAACTGTGAGTTAGCCAGAAAAGGATGAGAAGGAAGATGGAGGACTCGCAAGGTCAATGTGGCTAAATCATAGAGAATGAGGGTGACGGAGATAAGGCTGAAGCTGTAGAGAGACGCAGGGGCATGACTACCTTCCCTGAAAACCCATCTCATCTCAAAAAGCCCTTTGGAGAATCTTCCCCAACACTGAGCTGGTATCTGTCTACCTGTCGCTTTCACCCCTCAGTCCCAGTTCTGCTCCCTGGGACTTTTTAGGAGGATGATTACACTTGGATGGCAATCCTCCGACCCTCTTCCTAACAGGTGACATTTTCAGCAACAGCATCATTAAATGAAAGATATGATTGAAATGTAGTGCTCCTAATAATGTACTAGCCAGCCTCTTCTTTCTTTCCTTGCACCCCATTCCTGTGCCCCACATTCAATGTGAAAACTCACAGACATGAGCAGCCCCTGATGACTTCTTTCTGTACCTTCTGATCCATTTGGATCGGAGCACCTGCATAGAGCAGGAGCCAGAGGGAACCTCTTAGCTTCTGGCAGGAGGCTTGGAAGCCCAGCAGCTTTGATTACAGTATGATGTCCCACCCCGCCCCCAGCTCAGCCCCAGCTTCTCAAGCCTTTAAATGCTCTTTGTTTCTTAAAACCCAGGCTGCCTCAGCCTATACTGAGCCTTTGTGTGCATTAGAAAGAGACACCCTCTTGGGGCCAATGCAGAGTTTGGCCAGAGGAGTCTGAGCTGGAGTTCAGCCCACCTTGGCGTTCACCGGGCCCCTTTGTGAATGCTGCACGCTGCACAACTTAATAAGTCAGCCCTGCTTATAAGAAGCCTGTGAGGTCAGTCAGGAACAGAAGACCCCAACCTCACCCATGAGGAACCTGAGGCTCCAGTCGGCACAGAGCTGGAATTAGCACAGTATCTCCCGGCTTATGGTCAGGCAGATTCTATTCAACACCCTGCAGGATAAACCTTGGTCCAGCCAGACCGATTGGGCTGCCTCCCAGCCCCACTAGTCGGCACGCTGTGAGTCACCGGAGCCGCACAGAGCCTCCACCGCTTCTCAACTCTGCTCACACTGCAACACATGCCTTGCCGCCCTCCTCAGCTAGGAGCCCAGACAGATGTATGTTCAAATGCTGTCTCTTACTAGCTATGCAAACTTGGGCCTTCCGAATGTTTTGTCATCATTAAAAGGGGAGCAAAAGTTCGAATCACACAGGACTGTGAGGTTAAATGAGAGCTGGGATCAAGCCACCCTACCTAAAGCGGCCATGGCGGAGGGGCCACATTGAGGAGGGCCGTGCAGCGTGTGTCCCAGTGCTAGCAGAGCTGAGACGCCATGGAAGCTCCGTCCTGTGCTGGTGACTCACAGCATGCTGACTAGTGGCTGGGAGACAGCCCATCTTGGTGGAGAGGAAGCCAGTCCCCACCTCCCTGCAGCTGACATACGGTAGGATGTGGGGGCAGCCTGGCAAGCACAACATGGCTCCTAAAAAATCTGTCACAGAGTTTGAGAAATAAAGAAAAAACAGGAAATGCTTTGGGCAAGTATCAAAATAAGACTTCTTGTAGTATGGGTGATGCAGGATGGGTCTTGGCAGAGGGGTGAAGAATCAGGGATGACCACGGTAGGGAGAGGGCTTCCAGGACAGAAACTTCTCCACTTACCTGGGTGCAGAGGAACACCTGGGCACTACCTAGATAAGAACTGCACCAAGGACAGGAAGAGACCAGTTGAGAAACGTTTCTGCCACACCACGTGGAGTTTCTTCCCCTCCAGAAGGAAGAAACTTGATTTTCCCCAAGCCAGGGCCTCTGGCTCAGGTGTTGGAGAACTGGGTAAGTTTCCCTAGTCAACAAAGTGGCTTTTGCAGGAGGTCAGATTTGTGAATCATTTATTCATTTATTAAAAACAGATGAGTTGAACAGCTATTTTACTCCACGCGTTGTTCTAGACATGGAAGTTAGAGATATGAATCATATTTGAGAAAAATCTTAATTTGGTTTTAATTGCAATGTGTATGCATGTATAAAAGTGTGTACATACTTTTGGTGATGACTTTGTGTAAGTGGCTGTGTGTGCATATGTATATTCATATATGTAAGTTCATGTGTGCATGCCTCAATATGTGTGTATTTGTCTAAGTAGAAATGATCTTGTAGGTAAGCCTAAGAGTTTGAGCATCTCCACATGCATTCTCTTCCCAGATAATTATGGAAAAACTCTGGGGTGAATTCTCCGTAATAGGTCTGAAGTTTAAGTATACAGATGAAAGGAGCTATTGTTGGAGAACATTTGCTCCAAGGATTCGGGGTCTGGATGCTCTTGCTATCTTGCGTCACACTCACCTCATGCATGGTGGGATGGGCACAAGTTGGAGATGAGAACCCAAAGAGCCAGGTAGGCATAAGGGACCGATGGCGGTCAGGGCAAGCAGGAAGCAGGAAGTCAAGACTGGAGTGAAAGAATATGCTGAACCCAGAGGATAGAACAGGCAAGTGTTGGAGCTCCAGGCAAGAGCTGAGGACTTGGCAGTAATCAGAGGACCACGAAAGGTAGAAGATCAGGAGCAGAAAAGAGAATGTCTGATACCCAGGCACCCCGGAAAGCCATCAGATCACAAGGTGATTGGCTTAGGTAGAGCCTCATTAAAATTTCCTGCAGAGTGGCTGTCAGGGCTGACTTGAGAACCAGAAAGAGCTCAGGGTCTGAAGGCAACTTGGCTCTTCCTGAAACATGAGCCACTGATGCCTCCAATGAAGACTGACTGTTGAGTGGAACTAGGACAAGGTGGCTGAGAAAGCCCGGGGGTGGGGGGTCCCAAACCGAAAGAGGGAGTGGGTCAGGTCAAACATCAAGGTGTCCTAAAAATATATAGGCCTTGTTTATGTTGTCCTTAGAGTGGTTTGTCACTTAGATGGGCTTCTTTGAAATTTATGCTCAACTAATATCATTTTTATTATGCAGTTAATCACTGGAGAGAAGGGGGAAAGGGAGTGTATCTGAATGCTTCTATTTCATTTGCTTAATGGAGCGCTCAGGGTAGGAGAGACAAAGCTCCCTAATCATCTATTTTAGTAACAGGAGTTATATTGGAGAGTTTCTGACAGTACCATCCAGCCACTCTGGGCAGGGAGACTGACCATCTTTATCTTGGTGCCCGTGAACAGATCCAGACATGTCTTCAAAGCCATGCTGTCTTCTGGGCATACAGATAACAGTGCTGATAGAAGAGGAGGCTGGGGAGAATGGCAGAGAGGCACACTCGCAAAGCCTGTCAGGGCTTGGAAGAGAATTAAGTCTTATTTCCCACATTAATCCAGATTGCTGGTTTCTGGGCTGTGGCAAGGATTTCAGATGTTAATTCCAATCTTGTCGGCTGGTAGCTGAATTTCCTTTCAACCCTGGGCTTGTGAACTGGGCTGACTTGCAGGGGTGCTCAGGTCTGTTCTTAGCATGGGGTCTGGGCTGAGGAGGGCAGAGGGTGCTGGGGCAGAACCCACCCACTGCCCACCCGCCAAAAAAACACAACAACAAAAAAAGTGTTTCTTCTCGGGCCTATTAGGCTTGATTTCTAGGCCACGAGAGCACATTTCTCATCCAAAGGAGAAACAGTAGTGTGTCCAGTGGTAGGAGCCCAGACTGTCGAGTCAGGTTAGCCAGAGTTCCAGTACTGACTTCTTAGTCAGTAGGACCTTAGACAGGCCACTGGGAATTGTGGCTGCTGCGACTCTGAGAAGCAGTACAGCACGGTGATTTAGAAAGTGGGCTCTGGGGCCAGATGTCCAGATACACCCTTGCTAGGTGACCTTGGGCACATTATTTATCTCTGTGTTCCAGTGTTCTGTCCATAACAAGGAGATTATAATAGTGCTACCTCATAGGATTGTTATGAGGATTGAGTGAACTAATATGTATAAAAGCATATACATTTAAAAAATATATAAATAGCTTAAGACAGCATGCTAGGTATCTGATGTTAATTTGGCCATATGTGTAAAATGGAGATTTGGTAGCACTCACCTTAGAGGAAGATGAAGTGAGGCAGTGCTTGTACAATGCTTTGTGTACAAATACAGGTGGAATTCCTGGCAAACAGTAAGGGCTTAGTAAAGGTAAGCAGCTGTTGCTGTTGTTGCTAATGAAAGCAGCATTTATGCCGAGGTCAGGGCCCAGACAGCAGAGCCAGACGGTCTCCTCGCCTATCATCTCTCCTAATGGGAAGGCAGTCTGGGAGGGCTGAGCCTGGTGACATCATGACAGCTTCTCAGAAAGACGCAGCCCATCTCCTAAGCCGACTCCAGGCCTGGCTGAGCGTCCCCTATCTTATCGACCCAGGGAGGCGTCAGACTGAGGGGGCTGTTTCCTTCATGAAAGAAAAATGCCTATGCCTCTGAATCCCCGCTGGGTGTGAGACAGAGGAGTGGGCTACAGTGGGCATGGGGCCAGGGGAAGCCGGAGTGAGTGTGTGGGAGGAGCAGAGAGACGGCTGGGCTTCCACCGCTGGAGACAAACGCACCCTGTCTGGAGGTTTTCTACGTGCTGAATGCCTGCCTGGCGCTCGTAAAGGCAGCGTAAGTGTGAGCTCAGCAGGGACCCTCCCTCATCCACAGAAGACCCACTTCAAGAAACGGCCCTGGCAGCGCCACAAGTGAGGCAGGCAAAGTGCCCCTGTAGGGCCTGGGGTTGAAAGTCTGGATCACCACTTATGTAGGCTAGGAGCTCCCTCACTTAGTCCTCTGAGGATGCCAAGCCTGCATGGGTGATGACCATGACGGCCTGAGTGGAGGACACAGAGGATGGACCCCTAAACCTGGGGGTCCCAGCCTGGGTGAGGAACCAAGGGAACTCTGTCCTTCTGGCAGCTCATATCAGCAAGTCTCCCAGGCTAGCGCTCTCCTCCGATGACCTAAGATCTATTTTTATTCTGCAGTGCCTTGTCTAAGAGCAAATCAGTTCTCCTTGCTCAAATAGCCAGTCACATTTCAGTATTGTGTAGTCTAATTATTTCCCAAATGATAAACAATGAGCTACCATTGAGCCAGTGCTTACAAGAGCCAGACTGTCCTGCATGCTTTATGTAGTGGGCTTAGCACTTGAATTGCCTGACTTGACCGCTTACTAGCTATGTAACCTCAGGGAAATTTACTTAGTTTCTACAACCTCAGTTTCCTCACCTATTTGCCGGGGACCGTCCCATTGGGAGGGATTATTGTCCTGAAGATGAATGTGATACACAGCCCTAAAGCAGGAGCCCACACCAATTGAGGCTGATTAGCTCCTGCCATAGCTGAATATCCAAACTGCCAGCAACAGAGACCAACACTGAATCCCTAGTCTGGCACCATACCTTGAGGAGACCAACCAGCCATTTGATGAGAAGCTGTCTTTGCCAGACTTCTGTCCTGCAAGGACACTGATTTATTTTCATAGAAATAGATGTGTACCTTGAGTATGGGTTTGTCTTTTCTGAACACACCCAGCATCATTATCTGATAGACTTTTAAAGTGTTTACTCCATTGGCATAGGGTCCCATATTAAATCATGACAGACCTGGGGATATACTTTATAGCAATGGCATTACAGGAGTGGAGCCATTAACATGGGATCCATTAGTCATATCCCAGTGTGCATCATTCAAAAACTGCCAGCCTGATGGAAGATTGGAATGGCTTGCTGATGGCACAGTTGCAGCACCAGCTTGGAGACAATATTCTGGAAAGATGGGATGCCATCCTCTATATGCATTAAACAAAAGACCTTTCTGTGGTACTGTGTCCCAGTTAGGAAGAATGCACTGATCTAGAAACCAAGGCATGGAAGTAGGAATGTCCCCACTTACCAGTGCTCTTGCTGATCTTTTGGGAGACTTTGTACAACTCTCGCCTCTGCAAGCAGTCCTGGTCCCTAATGGGGGTACACTTTCACCAGGTGACACAGCAAAAATCCCATTGAATTACAAACTGCAGCCTCCACCTGGGCACATTGGTAAGAAAAGTCATTGCCATCTTAGCAGCAATTGACCCTAGTATTTAAAAGAAAGGGAGGCAGGCAGATCACGATGTCAGGAGTTCAAGACCAGCCTGACCAACATGGTGAAACATGGCGTCTCTACTAAAAATACAAAAATTATTCGGGTATGGTGGCACATGCCTGTAATCCCAGCTACTCAGGAGGCTGAGGCAGGAGAATTGCTTGAACCCGGGAGGCAGAGGTTGCAGTGAGCCGAGATCATGCCACTGCACTCCAGCCTGGGTGACAGTGAGACTCTATCTCACAAAAAAAAATAAAAAATAAAAAATAAAGAAGAAGAAGAAAGAAAGGCAGGCTGTTTTGCACAATGGGGGCAGTGAGGAATATGTATGGAACCCAGGTGACCCCCTTGGGTACCTCTTGGTATGTCTCTGCTAAGTTATTACTGTTAGTGAACAGATACAGCCACTCAGGCATGAGAAGATCATGGTGACGAAGGGCTCATAACCTTGTTGATGAGGATCTGGGTTACACTACCAGGTAAGCCAACAAAGGTAGCAGAGTTGGTAACTGTATTAGTTTGTTTTCATACTGCTTTTTTAAAAAAGGCCTGAGACTGGGTAATTTATAAAGGAAAGAGGTTTAATTGACTCACAGCTCCACATGGCTGGGGAGGTCTCAATGATTATGAGGACATTTACAATCATGGTGGAAGGGGAAGCAAGACATGTCTTGCATGGCAGCAGGTGAGAGAGAGCAAAAGGGGAAGAGCCTCTTATAAAACTATCAGATCTTGTGAAAATTCACTCACTATCATGAGAACAGAAGAAGGAAACTGCCACCATGATCCAATCATCTCCCACCAGGTTCCTCCCTTGACATGTGGGGATTACAATTTGAGATGAGATTTGGGTTGGGACACAGAAGTAAACCACGTCATATGAAGGGGAGGGGAACTTAGAATGGGCAGTGGAAGAGGAAGAAGGCAAATGCAGAGTGGGTGCCACTGACCTCTAGTGTCTTGACCTTCCCTCAGGTAGAGAGGCCTGTGGGAATTCTGGAGGAGCTGCCCCCTGAAAGTACATGGGAGCAGCTTTGATCCATCTAAGTGGATCTAACTGGCCCAGGGGAGGACACAGAGATGTTCTCCCAGACTCCTTCCGGGAAGAACCAGCTCTGAGGCAGACTACAGTCAGCAGAGAGCTTCCAGCTTTCAACTCTGCCTCAGCTGCAGAGACCCAGCTCGAATTCCTGCTCTTCCTGGGGATGCCTGCATTTACCGGGTTGCTGAGGGACACTGATGGGTACACTCACTCTGAAGCTCTCTGCCAGGTCGGCTGAGGCTTTATGGAGCCTGCATTGCAGTTCAAGTTCTTCCTCCTCCCACCCTATGTCCCCCACACTCCTCTCCCTAATAAACATCTGCACTGCATGTTCCATCTCAACACTGCTTCTGAGACTGCTCCCTACCCAATGTGAAAACATGTAAAGGGCTTAGCTTCGTTCCTGATACCTTTTCACAAAAACCTGAAATGTCATTGTCTTGAAGTGTGAAAATTCAGCACCAGATGATGCTGGGACCTCCACCATCAGGTTGGGCCAGAGAGTAGGCTGGCCTCAGCAGTATGCGACTGCTTGAGAGGGCAGCAGTGTGTTGGTTCAGCGATTTGCCAGCTTGAAGGGTGGTGGTGGGCCTGGCAGGAATGCCTGGGAACTGCTGGGGTCTGCAGTGTCATTCTAGATGAGGGAACAGTCTTCTCTGCCCTGGCTGTAGAGCACAGTGGAGGCACCCGAGAGAAAAAAGAGGCTGAGAGTTTAGAAGGGGGAACAGGACTCAGCCAAGTCTAAGAGGTTTTGGGCAGATTTTCACTCCTGGTGGAGAAGGGGACATTTTGGCAGAGAAACTGAGGCAGAAGTGCAGTCCTATGTCTGGGTCAAGCAGAGGGGCTATGCAGGAAGTGGAGGCAGGGAACGCTGGCCACCAAGCAGAGGGATTCCTTTCAGAGGACAGTGGCTTATCCCTGAGGCTGCACCCACACTTCCTGTTCTGCTGAGGTGGGTGCTCGGAGGCCCCTGATGGGAGAAGAGGGGAGCAAGGGTGGGTCAGGGCAGGTAGTTCCCGCATGGGAAAGAAAGGCCTCACTGCCCCTTCCCTTCTGGACCTCTTTTCTCCTTCCCATCGTCACTCCTTTTCTCCAACCATTGTCTTTCCCTGGAATTCTGCAGTAGCTTCTGATGCCTGTGCCCTTGACTCCTCCCACCTCTTCTCTGCATGCAGCAGCCTTAAACGTAAATCTCAGCAAGCCAGCTCCTGCTTGACAGCATTTCAGATGTTTTCATGACTTCCCACCACAGTCTCTTGAACCTGGTATGTAAGACCCTGTGCAGTCTGGCTCCTCCCAGCTCCTAGCCTCATCTCTCCTCTGCTCCCACTCCACTCCCTAGGTTTCAGTCACAGCCAATAGCTTTCACTGCTTCCAGTCCATCAGGAACCTTCCCACCTCCATGTGACACTCCCTGGGAGTGTTACTCCCTCTGCCCAGAACACTCCCCACACCTCACTCTGAACACCAGCCTATTTGGATCAAAGCTTAGATAATACCTCCTCCAGAAAGTCTTCCCCAACCACAAGCGTGGGCTAGGTGCCCTTCTAGGTGTCCCTGGCATAGTGCTGTCTCTACGCTCCATGCTCCAGCAATTGTGCTCATCTCTTTATCCTCCCACCAGACTAAAGCTCTGTGCAGGCAGAAGCCGTATCTGATGTGTGACTGACTGTTGCATTTCCAGAGCAAACAGAGCATACAGTAGATGCTCAATGTTTGTGAATAGCAAACTGTGTGTTAGAGCACAAATCCGTGGATTTGTGAGGCTGGCTATGTGCGCCACATGCTGCACTGGTCTCCTGCCTCAATGGCCTGATGCAGACAACGTGGAGGTCTTCTCTTCGCAACTATGAAGATGCTCAGTAAGAAGCCAGGCACGTCTCTGGGTCCTTCTCTGCTACTGTTTTAGCAGTGGATCGTATCTCCCTCATTTAAGGGCACATCTATTTCACTAGGTTGTATAGTATAAGGTGAATATAGACGATGTGATTACGAGGACCAGGTTGCATCGTTTTCAGTTAACCTGGCTCTCACTAAAAGTATCCATCTATCACTGTGTCATTCATCATCTTTCTAGTCCGCTGAGCCTCTAGACAAGACCTTCAAGGTTCCTGCCCAATCTTGCCCATGCACCTTCCATTCACTCCCTATTACACTTTTTTTTTCCCTGCCCAAGCAGAGGTGTATTTCTCTCTTTCAGTTGCCCAGGACCCTACATGTATGTGTGATGGGGAGAGGTATTTTCTGAATCCTGCAGCAGTGTCTTAAGCTTTGGGTTGAAACTGCTGTCTGTACAGTCACTTGAAATTTGCTCCACAGTATCCATTTGCTTTTTCCCAGAACACTCATCTCACTAGGCTCTTGTCTATTCTGGGCCCCAAGAACTCTTTTAAGTTCCTCTGACCTGACCTCCGATCTTGGTTTAGCAAGGGAGCATGCTCGTTTAGACAACAAGTACTCAACCAGTATACAGGTTTGAATTCCTCCTCCTCCACTGGTAGGCAATGTAACTTTAGTCAAGTGGCCCAGCATTTCTATATCCACTTTCCTTGTTGTAAAGTAGGCTTAGTCCTGGCACCCATCTCATGGGGCCTAACTGCATAATACAGTTAAGCGACCTGGCATATAGTAAATGCTCAATAAAAGTTGGCTTTTACTATGCTGAGGTCTTCCAAGCTCTTCCCTTTTTCTTTGCGACTTAGTCATGAAACTGCAACAGAAAAGCACACGTGATTTCATCTGTATAAAGTTTTAAAGATAAGCAAGACAAGTATAATATTTAGACAGTAAAATTCTAAAACAAAACAAGGAAGTGGTCACAAAAGTCACAGTAGTGGTTGTCTCTGGAAGGTGGGAGGGGAAGTTATTGGAAGGAGGAAAGAAGGCTGGTTGTGGTCTAGTTCTTAACTTAGAATGGTTACAACAAAATTTGTTTTGTGATAAGTCATCTGCATGCATACATCCATTTCATAGACATCTCTGAACGTGTGTTACATTCCACAAAAGATTGAATCTACTACTAGATCATGCCTGTAATCCCAGCACTTTGGGAGGCTGAGGCGGGTGGATCACGAGGTCAGGAGATGGAGACAGTCCTGGCTAACATGGTGAAACCCCGTGTCTACTAAAAATACAAAAAAGAAAAAAAAATTTTGCTGGGCATGGTGGCGGGTGCCTGTAGTCCCAGCTACTTGGGAGGCTGAGGCAGGACAATGGTGTGAACTCAGGAGGCGGAGCTTGCAGTGAGTGGAGATCCCACTGCACTCCAGCCCAGGTGACACAGCGAGACTCCATTTAAAAAAAAAAAAAAGCAATCTACTACTAGATTTTACTATCTAGAAACTACTTTGTTTGTTTGTTTTGTTTTTGTTTTTGAGATGGAGTTTTGCACTATTGCTCAGGCTGGAGTGCAGTGGCACCATCTCAGCTCACTGCAAGCTCTCTCTCCCGGGTTCACACCATTCTCCTGCCTCAGCCTCCCAAGTACCTGGGACTACAGGTGCCCACCACCAAGCCCAACTAATTTTTTTTTTTTTTGTATTTTTAGTAGAGACGGGGTTTCACCGTGTTAGCCAGGATGGTCTCAATCTCCTGACCTCATGATCCACCCGCATCGGCCTCCCAAAGTGTTGGGATTACAGGCATAAGCCGCCGTGCCTGGCCTAGAAACTACTTTTTTTAAAAAAAGTTTGAACTCCCTTTCCCCTTCTGCTTTTTTCCCCCAAGTATTTTTTGTAACAAAATATGCATAACATAAAATTTTACCATTTAAACATTTTTACATATACGATTCAGTAACATTAAGCATATTCATAATGCTGTACAACCATTAATCCTATCCATGTCAACAACTTTTTCATCATCCTAAATAGAAACTCTGTGACCATCAAGCCATAACTATCTGTTCCTTTTACCCCTGGTCCCTGATAATCACCATTCAATTGCCTTTCTCTAAGAATTTTCCTATTTGCCACACCTCCCATAAATGGAATCATACAATATTTGCTCTTTTGTGTCTGCGTTATTTCACTTAGCATAATATTCTCCAGGTTCATCCATGCTGTTGCATGTATTAGAATTTCATTCCTTTTCATGGCTGAATGATGTTCCATTGTTACATATATAACACATTGTGTTTACTCATGTTGATGGACACTTACATTACTCCCACTTTTTGGCTCTTGTGAATAATGCTGCTATGGGCATGGGTGGACAAATATATGTTTGAGTCCCTGCTTTCAATTCTTTGGGGTATATGCCTAGGAGTAGAATTGTCAGATCTTCTTCTGCTTTTAAGCCAAAGGAATGGACCTCTCCTCTTCACAACAATTTCTGCATGAATTCCAGCCAATGGGAGAGGTCAATACTAGAGGGTTGAACAGGGCAAGGAAGTGAGACAGGCTCCCAGCTTTGGTCACTTGCAGATGAAGCAAGAGCCGAGCGGAAGCCAGGGATTCCTGGGTTCTGTGCCAGCGCCATGGCCTCACATGCTGCTCCTGCTCTCTGTGCCCGGTGACCCCACCATGGCATGGGAACAATAACTCCCTTGTTAGTGAGGAAGAGAATAAACAAGAACAAGTGGGAGATGGCAGAGACCTGAAAGCGGCATCTTCTGTAGATAAGGAACTAGGTGGAATTTTAAATGGAAAACAAACTTCTATTAGCACTCCTCCCTGGAGAGGTGAGGATAAGGAGAGGCAGAAGCGGGCAGAGGTCGGTAGAGAAGGAAGGGCAGGAAAAAGGGGAATGGGGAAGGAGCAGAAGGACAGGAGATAGAGGAAGTAAAGAAGGTGGAAGCGTAACAGGTAAAAGAGGATGAAGAGAAAAAGAAGGCAGTGGAGAAATAAGAATATTTTCCAGTGGGAAAGGGAGCTTGCATCCCAGACCACAGCTTCTGGTGCTGCTGCTAGATTCCAGAGAAAAATAACAACCCGTCACTCTTGGTGACTGGCAGTCCACTTTAGAGGGCCTGCTTGCAGCAGCACTGACAGACACAGGCGCCCTTAAATCAGTGAAACAGAACGGTCCTCAGCCTGACCCTCACGAAGCACATTCGCACCTAATACATTATTGACAAGGCTGACTTTTTCCAAGACGCTCTGGCCTGCTGTGTAATAAATGTGTATCGGCTGCTCTTTATCACCCGTTACCTCATTGAAACAATTGTCTTAATTTCATTGTTAAAGTGATTAATAGGGCAAGTGTTAAAGGAAATTAATACTCAAAAGGAAGAATAATCGTAGCCAAAAAAGAACTTCTCTGAATTGGTCTGGTGGTAAAGTTAGGAATTTTGTAGTTAATGAGGCTTAGAGAATTAAATATAGAATAGTCCAAGACAGTGGCCAACTGCGGGAGATGGAAGGCAGGAAAGGTGGGTTGGAGAGGCAGGGAGGGACACAGAGTTGTTCACACATCCATGCCCACTCACGGGAGCTCACACAGGCAGGTCAGTCTCACGGGCCTCTCTGACCCCACAGTGCCCAGCATAGCGTCTGACACCTGAATGGTCATAGAGCTTACACTGGTCATCCTTGGCTACTGTTCTCCCAGTAAGGAGAGACTGTAGGGGCTCTTGCCAAGTGGGACCCTACACTGAGGCTGGGCTGGTTCAAATAGTCAGGAACAGCCCGGGGACAGACTGTTGCTTCACTGCCTCCTCTCTGAGGTGCGGGAGGGAAGTCAGCACCTTGTGCTTCCCCTACCCTGCTGCCCCCACTAGTGTCCGGCCACACGCCTTCCTTCCACCCTGGGTCCTCACAGCATGCAGAACACCTGCGTCACTGACCTGGCAGCTGCAGAGGCAGCTGCATTCCAGGGCAGAACTGGAGCAGGTGCCTGGGGGCTGTTCTGGACTAGCCTTTCTATCCACAGAGATGATCTGGGGATGGAGAATTGTGATTCCCTTAGACAATTTCCTCACTTGTTTATTCAATCATTCAGCTCGTGTCTATTACGCTCCTGTGACATAGCAGGTACTGCTTTAAGAGCAGGGCCTAGGAAGATACAAAGACTTGGTCCATAGAAAGTGTCAAAGATTTTCCAGTCTGGTGGAGACAAAGACACATGCAAACAGATAATTACTACACATGCATTGCCTGTTTAATGCTCACTCTCTTAGAAATCAATTTTTTTTTTATATTCTGAAAGTTCTCATAGGCTCTCGGCCAATGGACACTTCTCAAAACACCTTTCTTTGTGCCTTGGCCGATAGGTATACTGAAAACACCCTCAGCTAATGATCTGCAATGTGTGCTGTGTACTCTGTGCTGAAATTCTTCCAGCCCTTTACTTTGTATCCCTGAAAATAATTGTGATACTTAATGGCTGAGCAAAGGGGTACCATGATGGTGGTGGTCCTGCTGCACAGAAACAAGAGCATCATAGTGAGATGTGAAAATGTGAGCTCTACCCACTCGAGGTAACTTCTAAAAATAAGTGGAAACAGAGAGTAGAGATAAGCAGGCAATTAGGAAGTATAGAAGACCT
The DNA here is from genome assembly GCF_000951035.1 of Colobus angolensis palliatus. NCBI lineage: Eukaryota > Metazoa > Chordata > Mammalia > Primates > Cercopithecidae > Colobus > Colobus angolensis. The sequence goes on along the minus strand of NW_012120709.1, from coordinate 19,208,573 downwards.
TGACTTTATGAAGGTCATCATAAATGACAATGCAGCCTCGGAGGCGTGGCTGGAAAATGGGTGAAAGAACCTGGAAGGAACTCTGGCCCAAGGCAGGTAGGTCATGACTTTAGCCTATAATCCCAGCTACTCCAGAGGCTGAGGCAGGAGAATCACTTGAGCCCGGGAGGCGGAGGGTGTGGTGAGTTGAGATTGCGCCACTGCACTCCAGTCTGGGCGACAGAGTGAGACCCTGTCTCAAAAAAATAAGAATAATAAATAAATAAATAAATAAATAAAGTGAAGACAATTGGAAGAGCACTGTGCCCTGGAAGCCATCTCCACAGAGACAATACCACGAGGACTCTTGCATGCTCCTTTGGGTAGCACCCTGCGCTGAAGTCAAGCTCTGGTCAAAATCTGGTTTGTGGGTCTGCCAAGGCATAGGCTTTTGGAAGGATGGAAGTTCAATGCTCACTTAAGCCTCGCTTCTGACATCCTTAGATTTTTGCATAACTACAGTGATCACATAAGTTACTAACATACAAAGTCAGTGTAGCAGTATCAGTGATCCAAACAAGTTATTCCATTTAGGGTTGTTCTTATTTAAACATTCCCTTTGAAATATGGGTATGGAGGCTATCAAATATAGGAAAGTTGAAGCGGAAAAAATCTCCCATAAGCTTTATATGTTGACATTTTATCAGTCAGTTGAGGAATAAATATATATTTATTATCACAACATTAAAATGGTGTAATACTTCATGCCTATTTCAAAAGCTGTTAATTTTATGTGCAAAACATTATTCAGAACTTTCAAAGAGTTAATATGAAAAAAGAAATAGAAAGCGTGTTGGCTTGATAACTTTAGGAAGAACCCGATATCCTTTTCTGAGCAAAGAAATGTTTGTAAAAATTTAAATAATAATACAAGCCGAATATAGATATTAGATTATATCACAATTCTTATCTTTTGTAAAATTGTCTGGGGATTTAGCATTCATCACATTCAAGAAAATGACCTTTAAAATTTGTATTTAGTGTTTCATTTTTAAATTTAATTTAGATTATGAGTTCTTCCTATTTGTAAATTCTTCACATTTTGGAGTTTGAATTAAAAGTAATGTGTCAATCTCAGGATTTCATATGGAAAAAACCCTCATAAGTCATGTCCAACAATATCCACAAGAAACCCTTTCTTCTGTCGAGACATTAAAAAATAAGCATATGAAAGAAATAAATGTATTGGCAATAAATGAGGTACAACTTGAATGCTCTCCCTCAAACCTCTGTTGAAAATAAGTGTCCATCAGAAGTTCAGTGACAGGGGCAGGATTGTACGGTTGATTGCTTCTGAACCACAGTGCCAAACTGCTGAAATTTAATAGCTAAAATTTTTAGTTATACAATTGCAATAATAATTATTGTTGGTAGCATTTCTGATTTATTTCTAAAATCCGGAAATTCCTTTTATGATAGTGATATTTGGCTCTGGTCCAATATTGATTTTAACATTTGGTGTTTGGCCAAAAGATGGTTTCAGTAAGCATACACCTGTCCAGTGTGGTAGATGCTCTAGCATACATGGTGGTAACATGGATGAAGTCCTGCCCAACTGTCTGGGAGAGGCCAGGAAGGCTGCATATCGAATCCAGAATGGAGACCAGGAGCATCAATTCAAAGTTCACCCAGAGAGCAAGATGGGGTACGGTGTTCTAGGAAGAGAAAACAGCTAAGAAACGTCTTGAATACCTTTTGAATGTTGGGCATCACTTTGGAGTTTCTCACATGTGTTATTTTCTTTAGTCCTAAACCAATGGAATGAAGTAGCTATTACTTTCTCCTTTGTGTGGAGGAGCAGAGGGAAGCTCAGAGAGGGGAAGTGATGGTCCATGGGGATTGCCTAATAAAGCCTATGTCTCTATGTATTAGTCCATTTTCCTTTATTTTTCTTTTTTTCTTCTTTCTTTCTTTCTTCTTTCTTTCTTTTCTTTTCTTTTCTTTCTTTTTTCTTTCTTCTTCCTTCCTTTCTCTTTCTTTCTTTCTTTTCTTTCTTTTTTCTTTCTTTCTCCTTCCTTCCTTCCTTCCTTTCTTTCTTCTTTCTTTCTTTCTTTCTTTCTTTCTTTCTTTCTTTCTTTCTTTCTTTCTTTCT